>NW_027518715.1:2795000-3121704 GCF_043159265.1 Tasmannia lanceolata
AGCAAAGGAGTTGAGTCCCTGCACAAGAGCAAAGGAGGTCAGAATAACCAACCCGGAGTCGTTGCTCTGGACAGGCCCTTCGACACTCAAGTCAGTATGAGCAGGAGTGCAGAGCGAGTTTTAAGAGTGGTGGTTGAGAAGTTATTACCCTTTGGTCTGAGCCCTGAAAGGCCATTTATAGTGGGAAACCTGAGGTAGTTGGATTACCTACCCCAGGACAGGTGTCGGCCTCTTACGGGTTTAAGTTTACCTACTCTTAGGTAATTACAAGACTACCCCTGGGCCGACACTGGATTTGTTGTGGGCCATCCTGGGGCCACGTGTCGACAGCTAATTGGCTGCTGTTTTTCATACCCCATCAAAAAGTGCCCATCAATGGAAAACTAATTATCTCAATGCAGTGCATTCATTCATACATTGACAGAGAAAGTGAGAGGAAGATAGAAGGGACTTGTCTGCCAGTTGTCAGATTCAGAAGCATGCATATAACCAAGACCCTCCAAGGATCATGGGCGCGATAGGATTTTCTCAACTTTACAACTATCTGATGTGATTTCTCCTCTCTATTTACCCTCTCCAGCAATTCACATTCTCTTGTGTCTTCAGTTTCAAGGTGAAAGTAGTAGGAAACAATCCTTACATAATCTATGTTCTTCCTCTTGGATGATGCCTTTAATTTGGGCCTCTCGTTTTGTTCTTGGGCAATGGTGGCAGGAGTGATGGAAGAGAAGGCCACCACCAATTGAGTGCTGCCCTTTTTGTTTCTCTTCTTCGTCTTCGGGCTAATTTCATTTAGAACACCTTTCTTCCTCATCTCTTTCTCTACATCTACTGGTTCGTCCTCACTATTCAACATATACTTGTCCAGCTTCTTAGGGGTGTTTCTCAGCATGTGAGAGCAGGCACACATGCTTACTTCTCAGCAGATTTTGTCTTATTCATTGACAAAGAGATTCCGCTTGCATCCATTAAATATCTTACTCACGTTGTCATCCATACACTTAAGCTACTTCCACTTGTTATTCTTTTTGGCTTTGTCAGCCAATCTTCTGATAATAACACTGCTCGATTTGTCTTAGGCTTCTTTAATTAAGTTGAAAAGTAAGATTGTTGGAACTGTTGGAACGGTAGAGAAGAAAACCTGGTTGTGCTTGAAGCATTGCTAACAAGCCATCTGGTGTGGAATGGAATGCCAGCTGCTCCCAGCCCCTATTTAATCAAGTTAAATATTAAAGGGTTTTAAAAGGCTAATGGGCTCCAGCCCATATGGGCCCACTACACCTAGTCCACTATCTATTGGGCTTTTACTTAGAACATATCCAACAATCTCCTCCTATGTTCTACATATAGCACCATTGAATAGATAGATAGTGTGATGTTCAAACAAAATATTGAATCATCCACATCACATTATCATAAAGATATGTTTTCAGTTGAAAAACACAAATACTTTTATGAACAACCAAGAGTTTCATATACAATAAACTCGACCAAAAGGTAGTTTCATATATACATGAACCCCACTGCTCTTAAGAAGAATTCATTCATGGGGTATGATTCTCATCAAGATCCAAAATAAAGTTTCACATATAAGTGAACTCTATACGCATACTGAAAGAAGGCACTCAGTCTTTACAACTTTAGAAGATTTACTCATCAAGTAAGTCATCTTCATCAAAGTCAAAATCAAGATGCGCTCCTCCTTTTTCGCCAATCCCTGTGAATTACCAAAATATGGATTTCATAAGAATGAATACAACAATTTGTGTAAAACATAAATTACATAAATGAATGGCTGAAAAAGTATCAGTATCACTCTAACCATAAGCATCATTGTCAAGTTTCAATAAAGAACAAGACCAAAATAGCTTGTTTTGCAAAGAACCATTCAATATAATTTTCAAGTTTCAATAAAGAACAAGACCAAAAAATTGGTTTCTTTTGCAAACAACCATTTCATATTTCCATAAAATGTTAAGTCATCTTATCCATATTTGAGTCAAGTTGAAACATCAAGTGTGGAATGTCCAACCCTTCCCAAACAGGATAACAAAGTTTGAGTTAAATTGTATCATCAAATGTGGAATGTACAACCTATCTCAAAAGAGGGTATATCATCAAGTGCTTATCTAGGGCTATATAAGGAATATTTGAAAATTCAAAAGAACATGGAGAATGTAGATTAAGTCCATAACCTGGATAATATAAGTTAAGTCTTTTCTATAAAGGCTTTAACTTAATTTTCCTCTATCATTACAGATTTTAATCCCATTTCCTTTACAATTTTGAATGTTCGAGCTTTATTCAATCCTTTTGTGAGAGCATCGGCCATATTATCCTTCGATCTCACATCAATCAAAGTGATAATCCCGTGTTTAATGAGATAATTCAGCATGGCATGTTTCAGCCTAAGATGTCTCCTCTTACCACTAAAGAGTGAGTTCTTCACAATCGTAATTGTAGCTTGATTATCACAGAAGACACTTAAGGAATGAATCCTTAACCTAGTAAGTGGAATGTTCATAATCAGATTCTTTTTCCACTCTGCTTCATCTGCAGCTGAAGCTAGAGCATAAAGTTCTGATTCCATAGACGACAAGGCAATGCAAGTCTGTCTCTTCGACTTCCACGCAACAGCAGCTCCACCTAGGGTAAACATATAACCACTGGTAGACTTACTATCTCTTAATTTTGAGCCCCATGATGGATCAGAATATCCTTCCAAAACAGGAGGATGGCCACTATAACAAAGAGCATAATTTTGAGTACCTTCAAGGTATCTCATTAGCCTCATAAGGGCATCCCAATGCTCATGGCCAGGATTACTAGTAAAACGACTCAGCATGCCAACTGTAAAGGCTATGTCTGGCCTAGTGCAACTCATAGCATACATGAGACTACCAATCAGTCTAGAATAATCTAATTGATTCACACTGTCTCCTTCATTAGAGATCAGCTTCTTGGTATAATCAAATGGTGTCTGAATCCGTTTGCACTCACTGCATCCCCATATAGAAAGTAGTTTTTCAATATAATGGGCTTGGCTAAGGTAAATTCCTTGCCTCTCAAAACTTACTTTCATACCAAGAATGGTGTCCACAACACCCAGGTCTTTCATGTCGAATTCTTTACCCAAGGTTAGTTTCACGTCACTCACTACAGAGAGATCGGAACCAAGAATCAACATGTCATCTACATACAAGCAAATAATTGCGACCTTATTCGACACAAAACGATAATAAAGGCATTTATCGGAGTAACTTGATAGAAACCCAAAGCTCTTTACTACTTTGTCAAATTTCTGATACCACAATTTAGGTGCTTGTTTAAGACCATATAAAGATTTGTTTAATTTACAAACTTTATTCTCAAAACCTTTCATGACAAACCCTTCAGGTTGATTCATGTAAATTTCCTCTGACAGTTCTCCATTGAGAAAAGTTATCTTTACATCCATTTGATGCACAACAAAATGCTCAATAGATGTCAAAGCAAGAAGAATTCTTATCGTGGCCAAATGACAGACCGGTGAGTAGACATCAAAGTAGTCTATCCCACTCACTTGAGTATAGCCCTTAGCTACTAAAAGTGCTTTATATCGAGCTATAGATCCGTCAGGATTAAGTTTCTTCTTCAATATCCATCTACAGCCAACAGTCTTGGCCCCTTTTGGCAAATCGACTAGTTGCCAAGTTAGATTTTGTAACTGAGAGCTCATTTCATCATCAATGGCTTCTGCCCACAACAAAGAGTCCCTAGATCTCATCGCTTCCTTATAGGATGATGGATCATTCTCTAAATGGTAGGTCACAAAGTCCTCACCAAAATTTTTGGGTACTCTATCTCTTGTAGAAACTCTTACAGGAACTGACTCAGATATCAATTTGGGACAAGTGTCAGAAGTAACTGGTTCAGACTCAACCGGCAATCTGTAACAGCCTCTATATCGTCTGGTATGGTCAAACCCTGATCTCTGACAAATTTATTCTCAAAGAAAACTGCATCTCGATTTTCTATAACCATATTGGTTGATAGATCCAAAAACCGATCAGCAGCACTATCTTCTGCACCTCCTAGGTAAACACAAGTGTTTGTTTTAGGTCCCACTTTACGTCTCCTAGGATCTGGTATCCTTACATAAGCAATACAACCCCAAGTCTTAAGAGTATCATATCTACAAGGATGTCCATGCCATAACTCATAAGGAGTGGAGGAACATTTTGAGTGTGGCAATCTATTCAGGATGTGATTTGCAGTCAAAGCTGCTTCTCCCCAATAGCAATTAGGCATGCCGACTGTCAATAACATGGAGTTTAACATTTCTGTTAACGTCCTGTTCTTACGCTCATCTACACCATTAGATTGAGGCGAGTAAGGAGCAGTAGTTTCAAGTATTATGCCCTGAGAGGCACAGAATTCCTTGAACTCTATCGAAGTATATTCTCCTCCTCTATCACTCCTAACTCTCTTAATTTTCAGGTTCAGTTGCAATTCAACTCGATTCTTGAAAACTTTAAACTTAGAAAAAGCTTAATCCTTTGATTTTAACAAATAAATATGACAATATCTGGACATATCGTCTATAAATGTGATCAAATACTTCCGACCACCTCTAGTAGTAAAACTTTTAAAGTCACAGAGGTCAGAATGTATTAATTAAAGAAGTTGTGTGCTCCTAGAAACCTGACGAAAAGGTTTTCTAGTGATCTTAGTTTGAGCACAAACCTCACACTTGTCAAAATCATTTGACATATCTAAAGGTATATCATAAGTTTTAGCAAGTTGGACCATTTTCTTATAGTTCACATGTCCCAGTCTGTTATGTAACAACTTAGGAGCAATCAAAGGTGAACTCACTTGACTAACAGTCTCATTTGCTAAACTCAATCTATACATACCATCTATCAAGAAAGCACATCCAAAATAATAAGAGTTAACTGTTAAAGTTACTCTACCACCCAAGAAAGATGTACACATGCCAGCATTGTCAAGCAAACCAATGGAAATCAAATTCTTTTGAATAGTAGGAACTACTTTAACAGCTTTTAAAGTTAGTATTTTACCTGAAGAAAGGGCCAGGTTCGCAGTACCAGTGTGAGTGACCTCTACATCTGCTCCACTAGCCACTGTAACAGTCTCCTTTACTTGGGTAATATCAGTGAGAAGTTTCTTTGAGTTGCAAATATGACAAGTGGCACCTGTATCTAACCACCACTCAGAAGAAGTACTGGCCTTCCCTTTGTCCAACATGGCAACAAAACTTTTAGGCTCAGCCTTATCTACCATCATAGTAGCTTGCTTCTGTGGTGTGTCAGATTTAACCCTTTTTGGTTGCCTACAATCTGTAGCAAAGTGACCCCACTTCCCACAGTTGTGGCACTTGCCCTTCTTCTTCTTAAAGATAGGCTTTTTGGCCTCCAACTTAGGGGTATCACTTTTGGTTGACTTGGATGACTTAGGAAATTTCTTGGAATATATCACAGTGTTAGCAGCTGACTGTTGCTGTCTAACAATTTCCAAGTTATTCCTAGCTTTATTCTCATCTTCGATTCGAATGAATCGTTTGAGATCATCCAGTCCCACTTGCACTTTCTTTCTGTACATTTCTGTTTTGAAAGAGTGCCATGCAGATGGTAACTTATATATAATTGCACCCACCAGAAAAGCATCAGGTAAAGGAATGTTCTCATTGGCCAATTTAGATCTCAAAATTTCTAAATCAGATACTTGAGGAGTAATTTCCAGGTTCTCTTGGAACTTGAAATCCATGAATTTGTTCACAAGGTGAGTCTTGGACAATTCGTCCTCTTTTTTGAATTGAGCATCTAAATGATCCCAGATTTCTTTAGCAGTGCCAAATTTGCTGTAGGTTTCTGCAAGACGATCTGATAAACAATTCAATAAGAAGTCTTTGCAGAAATCTTCATCCTTTTTCCATTGAGATTCATCAACATCTTCTCCCGTATCAGCAAAGGTACTCAGAACAGTATAGAAAGCATTCACATATTTCAAACCGAACTGAGTCTTTTGCTTCCAGGAACTGAACTCAGATCCTCCAAAGGATTGAAGTTTGACCATCTCAAAGGGAATAGCAGTCTTTTCCATTTTATAATCACAAAAACATAAATTGGAAAGAGTGCACCTGAGCTGAAGAACCAAATTGCGAAAGCCGAATCGCGAGAATCGAACCGAACTGCGAAACCGAACGCGAAAAAACGTTTGCTAACTCGGCGGCAAGAGGAACCCGAAACAATTACCAAAATAATCACTCAACCCGAGAGCCAGCCACAATAAACAACCACAACCCACGGCCAAATTTGGGAGAAGAGAAACCCACGTTCAAACAACACAATAATTAGCCACAAGAGGGTTCGGCCAACAAAGATGGACCAACAACGATGGCCACAATCAAGAGCCAACCACAAGCACTCAGGCAAAAGACAAAATCCTCCTCCAAAACGTTCAACCCAACAAACCCCTTTTTATTGCCAAGAGTCTCACACCTCTCTGTGTGTGAATGCAACACAAAGGAGTAAGAATTGGATGAGGGACCGTCCACAAGAACCGAATATCAATCTTGAAATTCCTACCCTTCTTCCTTTGTTGCTAGGGCAAGAAATTCCCGTAACTGGTTTTAGGGTTGCTCAAAACCACGAAAAATAAACTCACGTTACAGTTAGAGTCATCCCAATCGACCCTAGTTTCAATTCAAAGGATGCGTTTCAGCCACAAAGAAAACAACGTAACTTACTGGTTCTTGTGAGAGTAAAAAAAAAAAAACAATGCTTCAAGAAATGTTGGAACTGTTGGAACGGTAGAGAAGAAAACCTGGTTGTGCTTGAAGCATTGCTAACAAGCCATCTGGTGTGGAATGGAATGCCAGCTGCTCCCAGCCCCTATTTAATCAAGTTAAATATTAAAGGGTTTTAAAAGGCTAATGGGCTCTAGCCCATATGGGCCCACTACACCTAGTCCACTATCTATTGGGCTTTTACTTAGAACATATCCAACAAAGATAAAATACCAAGACATGTTTGGATTTGGTTCTAGGACCTCTTCCTTGAGACATATGCCCCTTACATAGCTTTGTTTGGGTAGCCGTTCCTCATTACCCCACGTTCTCCCGGAGCGAACTATTTTGATAACAACACATGTTAGGCTCCCTTATTCTCACGCCCTCCATCTTCTAGATGGCTGCTATCTACCTTCCCACAATTGGCAGTTGTGTTGCCGCATCTTTGACTTAGCCCAATCGGGCAATACTTTAGTGACTCAGTCCCACTTAACTGATTAGCCTAGGGATAAATATATTCTGGGGCAAACCTTCCAATAACTGCCCAACTTTCTTGGCCCAATCTACATACATTCCTTCACAGACCCATCAATTGCCATCGTGGCATACAACTTCATTGACCCAATCCAAATGATTCAACACTTGACAACTTGGTCTTGTATGACTGACTAAACCCATTAATGGGTGTAAATAGTTGATAATCTGAAACGAACAACGCCTAAAGGCTCTTGGAGGAGGCACAAAATGATCTTCCTACCCTTGGTTGTCGTTTTGATCGTCCAGAGTTTCCAAACATTTTGGAGCTACGTGTTGGGCTTCCATTGGTTGTTGGATTTTTACCCTAACAATGTGGACATTGGAATTATGGTTCCACCTTTGTCAGGAACTAAGATTCACATACAGAGTGTGATTGCAAATGATCTACATGACTTATTCTCATGCCCCAACCAAAATTCGTAAATATTGTCTGGTTCTGGGGTTTCTCACCCTCTCCGGTTTTGTTTTCCAGCAGCACTACCCCGTGCCTGACCCACTCCGCAGGCCCCGTCCTCCCACCCCTTTGGAGATGCTGAAAACGCATCTACACGGGGGAAGGAGAGTTTACTTATATAGCCCAAGAACTTTATCTTCCTTTCTGATGTGGGATCTTACACTTATTGTTTGAGTTAGCATGTTGACATATCCAATGCCCGTAACACCAAAGGGATGAAGTTAAACCTAAAACATCGTGATCTTTCCTCGCTAAAACATCGTGATCTTTCCTTGCTAAAACATCGTGATCTTTCCTCGCATCAGATGTATAGAACAATGAGATTAGAGACAGAGGGTAAAGTCACAACCTCCCTTTATCGGCCGTGAAACCAGAAACCATACAACACAAGTACATTACATAATAGTTGTGCTGGTCTCTCCCTATATGAACCCTTGGTGGGGCTAACGACTAAATTATTTAGATCTTTGAACAGCTTAGGCCTCACCTATGCTTATTATCACAACCAGTACTCTCTCCCTCCCTCCCTCCCTCCCCCTACTCCCTCTCTCTCTCTCTCTCTCTCTCTCTCTATCTCTCTCCCTCTCCTCTCTTTGAATAAATATCCTTCGCGCAGCTCAACAATGAATGGTTTAGATCTTTAGGGAGGTGGACACCATAAAAAGTGTATTTAAAAAACAATCAATTGGCTCAATTTGTTCGAAGAAACGCTCATTTGTTGTGATCCAATGTACATAGACCTTGCACGAAAAATCATCTCCCTAAGATGATTCTGACTCTTCAAACGATAGAGATTTTATGAGGTGCCATTATATTAGATTGGAAGTTTAGGATAACTTGATAGAGATGAATTTTGGGGCACAACAGATGAAAATCGAGGCTCGATAAATAAACGGCATGGATCTTCCAATAAAGTGTCCCAATGAAATTTACTAAAGAATATGTGTTATATGATGCATGTAGTGCCATGCGATAGGTGGGCCTAGTGTGTATTACGTTCGTAGGTGACCCTTTATTTAAAAAAAATGTAGCCCACCTTATTCAAAGATCCAAACCATTCAATTATTGGACCAATGTTTCTAGACCGTGACCCAAAAATCATCTCCATTGGATGATCCTAACCCTCCAATATGTAGATAGATTGTACCGCGTAGAAATCTCTACGGATCAGAGTGTTAGGATCATCAAGGGAGGTAGCCATATTGCTGGGAGAACCGTTCTAGAGGGGTGATTGTACCTACCTGTCAGAGTTTGCACAAACGCTTATTCTCAGTGTCATGCTAAGATTTTGAAGTTTTTTTATATTGATTCCCATGGACATAACCAATATGTTTCTATTGAAATTCGAACGACACTGAGATGGCTCCTGGGATGAAGAGCTGCAACCTCCAGGCAAGTAAGAGGTGTGTTTGGACTCCTGGGAGGCTCCCCCATGCCTAAGTTAGCAAGGGTAAGAGATGAAGGTTGAGCTCAAGGGAGGCTCAATAAACACAAGATAATGGTTTCCAAAGTTGTACCTTTGAGCCTTGGTCACCTTTATATAGGGTGAGAGTCTTCAGCCAATTAAGAAAGTTGCATCTGCTAAACTCTCATTATTGGCTGGCTTTCCTAGAATTTTGGTTTCCAAGATTATCCTGTGCCGGTTGTGGTTTGAAGTTGTGGCTTTAATGTTTAGAGGGCTTCCACAAGAGCTGAAAAATTACATATTTGTCCCTGTCAGTTTGGGTCCACACGAGCCACGTGTCCACTTCTAATTGGGCACTGGTATTATTACCAGTAACACTTCCAAATAATCGTACTCACGTTTCAATCCAAAATCACATTCTTCCCCTGCATTGCATGCATAGTCGCGCTAATAAATGATTAGTAGCGGAAAAAAAACATAGTAAATTATGGACTATAAAATCTGTTAGATGCAACGAATGATAAAAAAAATAACAGAAATAAAGACAACTATACTTGTTGATTGTGAGAGCATGGTTTTAAATTTCGACCGAAATCCGAAATTTCGAGTTTCGGTCAAAATCGGGTATACCCGAAACGTTACAAAATTTCAGTTCATTTTTCCCAAAATTTCCTCTGAAATTTAAGGAATTTCACCCAAAAATCTCGATTTTGTTCGTTATTTAATATTATCCCAAAATTTCGGTAATTTCGGCCTTGGTAATTGTAGTCAAAATTTTGTATGAGAAAAAATATTATTTTAATTGATTTCGGCGGATTTTGGCTGGAATTTCGATTTCGGTGAGGACCGAAGGGCATTCCGAAACCAAAATTTGAAACCATGTGCAAGAGTACCTTATCTCTGTGTCGAACAAGCCCATTGAGGTCTAATTATAGGACTTGCAATTAATCCTAGTATGGATTGCTGGGTCGAAGTTAGAATCAGAAACACAGATAGAAACACAGATCACATTTGTTACAAAAACCAACGGCTTAATGACTTTTTAAAGGCTCTAGATTCATTCAATGAAGACAAGACCAAGGGCAATAATCGAGACTTGTAATCATGGTTTTAAATTTCGACCGAAATCCAGAATTTCGAGTTTCGGTGGAAACCGAAATTGGGTATACCCGAAACCTTACAAAATTTCGGCCGAAATTTAAGGAATTTCACCCAAAAATCTCAATTTTATTTATTATTTAATATTATCCCGAAATTCTGCCCGAAATTTGGTAGGAGATAAAATATTATTTTATTTGATTTCGTTAGATAGAATTCGACATAAATTTCAAAATTTTGGCCGAAATTTCAGTTTCGATTAGGTCCGAAACGCATTCCGAAACTGAAATTTGAAACCATGCTTGTAATTACCCTTAACTAATCACTGTAGGCGTCATAGTGGGTCAAAATATTTTTCTGCAAGAGCACCCCTCAGTTTAACATAGGGGTGGACATGGTTCCGGTTTAACCTGTCGAACCGAACCAAACGGTTCGGTTCGGTTCCGGTTCCCAAAATTGGGAACCATTTTGTTTCTGATTCGGTTCTGGGTTTGGGTCTTGGAACCGAGAATTGAAGCAAAATTGAACCTTTTAAGAGAGTAAGTTTTAAATTTTTACAATTTTTCTTTTGACTTGAGAACCGAACCATCTGGAAGAGTGTAGATAATGAAATAAGGGTCTGCTGCCTTGTATCATTTATTCAAGGGATCAATCATAGCCGTTCATAGTTAAATGTCTACATATTCTTGTATAGAACATTAGTGCATAACTAGCATGGTTCTGGTTCCGGTTCGTTTCCTTAAACAAGTAATTTAACAAAAAAATGAAAAAAAATAAATTTGGGTAAACTCAGAACCAAACCAAACCGAACCAAACTGATCAAGTTCGGTTCTGGTTCGGTTCTATGGTTCAATGGTTCGGTTGTCGTTCCTTGGGAACCAACTGGTATTAACCGAACCGAACCATGTCCACTCCTGGTTTAACATTCCTCTCGGTGAAAGGTCGTTAAAAAGAAATAATTCTTGTTCACTTGCCAGACGGGAATGAATGGCCCACCAGTATTCAGTGTAGATCACGTGAACCAACTGGACGGCAAGATCTTCTTAGAATAAAAAAATGTTTTCTTTTGGGAGATGATAAATTCGCACCCCTCTATGATGATTCGCACCACTGTTACACATCAAAAAGCGTTAAATTCTGATAGAGTTCATGTTAAATGGGGTGCAAATCATCCCTCAGGGGGTGCGAATATATCACTGCCCCTTCTTTTTTTAGCCCATTTTTCCCGCCTTTCTGCCTTTCCGCCTTCTCGAGGGCCGTACAAAAGTTATTCGGAGAAGGATTTTTGGGGTTAGTAGTGAAGAAGAGTACTGTGTATAACTCCTCTTCTCCTCACGTTTTTACCCTACCACCTCCATGAGCAGGACAAGGTTTTTTTTTCTTGTCTTTTCTGCTCTGATAAAACTGGTTGTTGGTGAGATATTGTAGTGGATCTGGTTTCATTGATGAGGGATTTCTTTTGATGGGTATTGCTTCATTCTGGAAGCTTGCTTGCTTTTGGGGTTGAGAAACTTGCGTTTAGATATCTGGTTTCTATTTTCAGTTTTATTTTTAATATGATCCTTGCATTGAGATATTTTGTTTTCTGTTTTCATATGAATATTGCATTGGCATATTTAGTTTCTGTTGCATGTTGGTTTTCTTGGATTTTTCTTGTTCATATGTTATAAACCATTTTATTGGTTGTTGTATTTTGACATCGATTGTTTATGTATGCCTGGAATTTGATTTTTCAGACCATATAGGATCTAATGTAAATCTCTTTGGGTGTTAATTTTTTTCATCGAAATGCATTTATTGTTAGAGGAATTAGGTCAAGCAAGAGGTTGCTTGAAGCATTACACCCAAGGTATCTAATTTGGAATACCAAGTTTGTTGCCTCCAGCCCCTATATATATTAGATACACTAGGGTTTTAATAGGTTAGTGGGCTCTAGCCCAAATAGGCCCACTACACCAGTCCATTATCTTATTGGGCTTATATTAGAACATAATAGATTTATATTATATACCCAACAATCTCCTCCTATGTTCTACATATAGCACAATCTAATAGATAAAAGGTGTAATGATCAAAACAAATTATTGAATCATCCACATCACCATATGGTCTATATCATAAAAGATCTGTAATCCAACTAAAAATACGAATCCTTTTATGACAAACCAAGAGTTTTAGATATACAACAAGCTAAACTCAACCAAAAGGTAGTTTCACATATAAGTGAATCCCACTGATCTTAGAGGAATTCATTCATAGGGTATGATTCTCATCGAGATCCAAAATAAAGTTCCACAAAAAAGTGAACTCTATACTTACAGAAATAAAAGCATAGTCTTTATGACTTTAGAAGATTTAAGTAAGTCATCTTCATTAAAGTCCAAATCAAGACAAGCTTCTCCTTTTTCGCTAATTCCTGTGAATTACCAAATACGGATTGCATGAAAATGAATCCAACCAATAGTGTAAACATGAAAGTATCTAGTTCTACCTAAAGAAGAACTTAGTACAATTCCATAATTCACGAAAGTATCTAGTTCTACCTGAAGAAGAACTTAATACAATTCCAAAATGGCTGAAAAAGTATCAGTATCACTCTTACCTTAAGCATCATTGTCAAGTTTCAATAAAGAACAAGACCTAAATAGCTTCTTTTGCAAATAACCATTCCTAATTGTCAAGTTTCAATAAAGAACAAGACCAAATAGTTTCTTTGCAAAGAACCATTTCATGTTTCTTTTTGGAATGTTACAGTCATCTTATCCATATTTGAGTTAAGCTGTATCATCAAGTTTGGAATGCACAACCTTTCTCAAAAAGGACATATCATCAAATGTGGAATGACACACAACAACTGTAAACATCATTGAAACATATCAAGTGCCTATCTTGGCCAAAAGGGAGATTCGAAGATTCAAAATAACATGGATGTAGGTTAAGTCCTGTCTATACAGACTTTAGCCCCATCTCCCCCACAGTTTTGAATATTCGATCTTTGGTCAGTCCCTTTGTGAGAGCATTGGCCATATTATCCTTCGATCTCGCATCAATCAAAGTGATAATCCTGTGTTCAATGAGATAATCCAGCATGGCATGTTTCAGCCTAAGATGCCTCCTCTTACCATTAAAGAGTGAGTTCTTCACAATTATAATTGTAGCTTGATTATCACATAACACACTTAAGGAATTAATCCTTAACCGAGTTTGTGGAATGTCCATAATCAGATTCTTTATCCACTCTGCTTCATCTCCTGCAGAAGCTAGAGCATAAAGTTCTGATTCCATAGATGACAGAACAATGTAAGTCTGTCTCTTCGACTTCCACGCAACAGCAGCTCCACCCAGGGTAAACACATAACCACTGGTAGACTTACTGTCTTTTAATTATGAGCCCTATGATGCATCAGAATATCCTTCCAATATAGGAGGATGGACACCATAACAAAGAGCATAATTATGAGTACCCTTAAGGTATCTCATCAGCCTCATAAGGGCATCCCAGTGCTCATGGACAGGTTACTAGTGAAACGACTCAGCATGCCAACTGTAAAGGCTATGTCTGGCCTAGTACAACTCATAGCATACATGAGACTACTGTGGACCCCGATCCGAAGAGGACGAGTGCGGAGGACATGAGATCCCTGGCAATCCTCAAAGATCTCCAAAATACGAAGGAGAGCTCTACCAAGGAACTCTCGAAATGATGCCACCCTCATAGCATAGCACAAGTGGCGATACAAAATGAATGAGATACTTCGATTCAGAACCAAGGTTCAAAACCAAGACGTACCTAAAAAAAACTCAGAGTCGCCATCCATGGATACACCATGGAACAAAAAACAAATGCTCTATTGCGGATAACCAGAGATACAAAAGGTTCGTGCCTGGTGACGAATGGAGAAGGTCCGAAGAGCGCCCACAATTTGCCCAAGTGCGAACACTTGGTCTCTTATGCCATTTATTTATTAACCTTGAAGAGTTTTGGGCAAAAATCATGTGAAATGGGAACAAATATCCCTGAGTAGACGTCTACCTAAACATGCATGACCTGGGGATAAAATAATAAGCATGTACAAAATAAATGGAAGAAGTGTCACCTAAGAATAGCTAAGTTATGAATGTCATACCTAATTGGTGTCTAGGTTCTGATGTGCAAACACATGCATGCTACAGCTATAGGAATAAGGTCTGCACAAGATATATCAAATACAATAAACAGGATAAATGATATGCAACTAAATAAATGATCAAAGTAAACAAATAGGTAAATATTACAGCTAAACATGTAAGTAATAAAAGAAATGAACGCACACTATCAAGATCCTATGCAAAAATCATCATCAAAATACAAACACAAATCCTAAAGTTCTAACAACAGACCCTAAGACTCTAATGCTTAAGCCCGAGTCTTTAGATGATCTGATGTTCATCCAAAGAAGCCTACGTATCCCTGCCTCCACGAGAATCAAGGCAACGTAGTTCTTCGCACCTATTCTAAGCTATGATGCCTAAGACATTTAAACCTCTATCCTAGACTCGACTTAAAAGACCGGACTAGTTATTAAAGCTTCTTGTGCGATTATTTAAATTCCAATGGATTATGAATTTTAGGACACCCTATATGCCCTAACTAAATGTAGGTTAGCCCTAGGCTAATCCAGGTGGTTCCTACAACCTATGTGTAACTAGGATATGCGTCCTAAGAAAAATAATGGGATCACTAACGCATCATAGACCTAGTCATCAGTAGGCGATGTGAATATCCAACTGATCGGACGGAGGCGTAACAAACTCCTAAATCTAACACAAACACAAAACAAACACACAACAAAACAAGGACAAACTCCTAACTCTAAAAAACTTCTATCTAGATCAAACTCCTAACTCTAGAGGAAGAGCTTTTTGAAAACAAGGTTTTAAAGTTTTTTATTGCTTTTTTAAATAATTCAAATGATTTATTTACAAAGTTTGGCTGGACTTGGGATAAAGATCCCAAGCTGCACTACGTACCTGGAGAAAGAGGATCAAGACAACGTAGTTCGGAATAAGAATTTCCTGAACTACTCTTAAATAAAAAACTCAACACATTAGATGATTTAAGGTTTTTGATATTTACAAATGTTTTTGATGTTTTAAATTTCTAATGTTTTTTGGATTTTTAAAATTCTTTAATGCTTTAGGACCTATCAGCTGCCTCTACCTTCCCATTTTCTGTTTGAAATTAAAAAGGAGAGTAGCTGAGAGCATCGAGAGAGAGGTTTTCATTTGGGGGTTTCTTGTAGAGAGATTCACAGAGAGATCAAGAGAGAGTAAGGAGATAGCTAAGCTCGGTCTTATTTTCTCCGGCACAACTCCCCTCGGATCTATGGCTTAAATTACATCGTTGATTCTTTCTCCTTGGATTTCCATCGTCGGTTTACCACCATCACTTTCATAGACGTAGTCTGTCCGATTCACTTCCACGGCCATCATGCTTGCTTCCTATTACCGCGCAATCTGTTGAGCACAAAGAATCAGGTATAATTTCTCATTAATGTCCATCACTTAAATCGGTGTTGTGATGATTCTGTGTGGTTTGAGGATCTATTGCATGCCATAAAAATTCCATGGAATTATTTTGCTAGTTCAAGATGAATGATCTTGGTAGTTTGGGGCATTTGTTTTGTCCTATTACTACGATTTAGATATGGGAATTGGTATATCTGTTTGATTTTTGTTAGTGTGAATTTTGTGTCTGATCCCGGTCACATTTCATGGATCATGGCTCTTCATTTATCTATTCCTTACTCTCCTTTTCTCTGCTATTTTGTTCTCTGTTTTTCTTGCCTACTATCTAATTCATATAGTCATGATGCTACATGCTAATTTTCCTTTACCCAATTGGTGTGAAGGAATGAGGCTCCATTGCAATCCTCTATTTTTCTAAATTTGGATCATGATGGTAGTGCTCATATGTCTGTACCAACTTTCTTGATATTTGATGAGTGAACTCTTATTTACCTGAGTTTTGGTTATATGCATACGGGTCTTTGAATGGATAATTATTGAATCTTTAGGCATTGTTTTGTCAAGAATGATCACTCAAATCAACCTTTGCTTAACCCAGACCACCAAATGTGATTGCACTGCCCCACCTATTCATTCATCTTGCTGAAATCATTTGGTAAAAGGGAGTGAACTAACTTCCTTTGAAGAGTGGAATATATGTTTGGCGTACGTTACATGCATTAGCCTTAAATAATATTCGCTCAGGGGATAGAGCTTATTTACTCATTTGGTTAAAAAAGGAAGAGTTATGGCTATCAGAGAGGAATAGTAATTACTAGTCTTCCTTGTTATATCTTGACATCTACCCAGTTTTTGCTTCTATGTCATTTGAGGGGAAGTTTTATCAGTTCTAATTATTCTTTCATAAATGCTAGGCCGGAGGTCTGTTAACTCTTTTCTTTAAGATGATTGATTTCTAAGAAATTACAATAGTTTGTGGAGCAAATCTATTTGTACTATAGATAGGACATTTGGGTGCAAATATTAAAACATAAAGGTGTTTAGACTCTTTACTGAATTCAACTAATTGCAATATTTCATGAGAGTTGGAAATTCAATGGCACGATTGATTGGTATTAATACTACACTGCAGATACTATTCTCTAGAATGGATATGAATGAGTTGTTGGCTGCACTATCATATCTTGATTATGTCATTGCCATGTTATAATGATGTTTGTTTGCTGTCAGTCTTTTATATGCATATCACACCATTTTCAAGATAAGCCTTCAAGTGAGCAAGTTCATCTTAAGCTGAGCAGTGTCCCTTTCAATATGGCAATAAGGACATCATCATTCGGCAGTAGAAAGTAACATTACCCGATTCCAGGATCTTCATTAGATCGGCTTGTTCTCATTCAAGTGATTCTATGGGTGTTTAGAGCTTTTGAAGTTTTCTTTGTGGTTACTGCTCATTCCTCTTTTGAGATAACATTCATTGCACCTCATATCATTCCCTTGTCTCATGGGGGGGCTTCACCGGGTTAGGGATATCTTTAGTTTAAGGTCTATTCTTCATATCTTCTCATGATCCCTTTGGGCTTAGAGATCCCATCGATATTCAAGAAGCTTTCTCGGGTCTGGGCAATGAAGGCGATAGCCCAAGCCCATTCTTAGGGGACTTACTCAGTCCAAGTTTTGATCCCCTCTTTTTTTTTAGTAGACTAATACAGTCTTTTAGATAGAGGAGCCATTCATTTATGAGACCATGGTGGTCTCATTAATGAGTTACGCTAGGAGGCATGCTTTGTCTCATTGGTGAGTCGGCCTTTAGGAGACTATCCAAGTCTCAAGTAGTTGCATCCCTATTAGTAAGAGGCTAATTTGGTCTTAGATTCCCCTTCCTTTATCCTTGCAAGGGCAATAATAGCGCTAGCCGGAGCCTCCCCTTTTAGGAGGCATATTCTTGTCTAATAGATATTCCCTTTTTAGGAGGCATATTCTTGTCTCATAGATATTCCCCTTTTAGGAGACAAGCTATGTCTCTATAGAAAAAGCTCATCTTTAGGGGACTAGCTTAGCCCATATAGCATTCCTCTCTCTTTTTAGTAGCCTAACCCAGTCTTTTGGACACCTTTAGATATTAGACCCCCTCTATCATTGTAAGGGCAATGAAAGAGTCATCTAGAGCCCCACTAGGAGACACGCTTTGTCTCGTTAGGCGATTCTCCTTCGGAGACATGCCATGTCGTTTTGAGCCTATCCCTTAGAGAGATTACCTTAGTTTGGTAGGGGGCTTACCCATAGGAGGCATGCCCTGCCACATATACAGAACATTTTCTAAGTTGTATCTCAACTTGTCCCTACTAGTTAAGGACCTACTCGGTCTATTAGTTGCCTGATCCTTCCATCAATGCATGGGCGATGATAGGGATACTTGGAGCCCACTTTTGTATATAAGAGACATGCCCAGTCTCATTTACCCCCCCTCATAGAGTGTTAGATGGAATCCAAGCTAAAGAAGTGGCGCCTGTGCCCGCCGTTTGTTTGCTGACCCGTAGTAGGGGCCTTTCGGCCCCCATGGGCCTGTGTCGTTGGTGAAGCCTCCGCGGCGGATGAGCCGTGGTGGGCCGCCTTGAAGCGTAATTCCTATCGAACGGCGGGCAGAATCCTTTGCAGACGACTTAAATACGCGACAGGGTATTGTAAGTGGCAGAGTGGCCTTGCTGCCACGATCCACTGAGATTCAGCCCTACGTCGCATCGATTCGTCCCTCCCTCAACATAATCCCGCCCCTTCTGCAAACTTGAAAATGTGACTCGGAGGCTAGAGCTCCAACCTGGATGTGCCGTTAGCTACGCTTCGCTACTCTCCTCCGTGTAATATGCACGGCGTTGCTTGGCTTGAACATCGGATCTCTGACCCAAGAAAAAGTCCTTCTATCTGAAGTCTTCTTCAATGATATAGTACGCAACTTTCCTATTTGGAAACCAAACAGCAATGGCCTCTACACTGCCAAAAGTGGGTCGGAAGTCACAAGACAGAAATTTGAAAAACCAGATTGGGCCTCGAGAATTTGGTTCAGCTGTCATATCCCAAGACATGCTCTAGTTTCTTGGAAAGCTCTCAAAAATGGCCTAAGTACAACTGATAATCTCCCATTCCTGGACACTTCAGTTAACAGGAGCTGTATTTTATGCAATTCAGGACTTGAATCAGTAAACCATCTCTTCTTTCAATGTAGCTACTCGAAATGGATCTAGAAATTAATTCTTGGGAAGCTTGGGCACAAGCGCAACCCAAAACCAGCTCTTGTTCAGGAAGAGCAATGGCTTGCCAACAACTTCAAAGGAGCAGGTCAGACAACAAGATTGGCCTACATTGCTTTCGAAGCAGCAATCTACAACATCTGGATTGAACGGAATAAACGAGTTTTCCACAAAATTTCCCTTCCCAACTCAGTGCTGCTGTCTGAAATTTTAACCCTGATAAGATCAAAGATCCTAGGTTTGAAGATTGAGGTCAATAGCCTCCAACTTTGGCTGTACCCTATGTCCCAGAATCGGTACACCACAATTATGCACCTGGGTCAAGCCGTTTCAAGGGTCTTTTAAAATCAACTCTGACGCTTCTTTGGATGCTGAAGGAGGAGGTATTGGCGGTGCAATTCGGGACAACAAAGGATTACTAGTTTCCATGTTCTCTGCAAATGTGGAGCGGGAGGAGATTCTAGCACTGGAAATTCTTGTTGTTCACGGAGGCTTAAAGCTAGCCTCAACCTCGGGTCTTACTAGTATCTGGATGGAAGTGGTTTCTAAATTAGCAGTCGATGTAATTAATGGAAACTCTAAAATTCCTTGGAGATGTTTCCATCGTATCCAGGAAATTCACCAGCTCTTATCCCTTTTCCAACACTGGAGGATTACTCACATTTGGCGAGAAGGGAATAGTGTTGCAGATTTTCTATCCAAACGAAAATGCCCATGCAAAGGGACAAATATCCCTCCATTTCTGTCTCCCCCGGCTCTCCTACAGCTCCTGGATACTGATAGGAGAGGGACTGAGTACTGTAGAATGTAATTCCTCCATGCTTTGTATTTCTGTTTTTTGGGTTCTCAGTTGTTGGGAGCTTGTTCCCTTTTTGTTGGATTTTCAGCCCCCTTAGTTGTAATATTTTCTCTTTCTTAATGCCTGGTTGGGGTCCTGCCTAACCCCTGCTTAACCATAAAAAAAAAAAAAGAAAAAAAAAACTGAACTGGATTCATTGCCAACATAATCAATAAACAGAACCCACATCAGAAATCAGCACATCTAAACAAACATATGGAAATGAAAAATAGAAGAACAAGAAGAAGGAAGATGGGTTTTTTTGGTTTCATACCAGAGGTATGAACAAATAATCTATTAGTTTGCATGTTCGTAAGTAATTCAAATGGATAATCTAACGGCAAGGCTTATAAGTTTAAACAAGGGTTATCCTATCACACGAAGGGTTATAGACAAGGCTTATCCAATTATACATAAGGAATGCCAAGTTATACATATGGGATGCCAAGTTATACTGAGGTTATCCAATTATATACTGAGGTTTATTCTATAATGAGGTTATCCAATTATATACTGAGGTTTATTCTATAATGAGGTTATCCATACAGAGGTTATCCAATTCTATACAGGGGTTATCCAATTTATACTGAGGTTATCAATTTATATACAAGGGTTATCCAATTCTATACAGAGGTTATCCAATTTATACTAAGGTTATCAATTTATATACAAGGGTTATCCAATTCTATACTGAGGTTTATTCTATATTGAGCTTATCTAGACTGAGGTTTTAAGAGAGAGAGAGAGGGATGTCTCACTGACGGTGAAGGAAGTTGCCACAGATATTGATTTTCAAATAATGTCTCGCATAGCAGATTTGAAAATCGGAAGGAATTGCACTGTTGTAGCTGATTTGGAAATCTAACGATCTGATCCAGTTCAAAATATCAACTAAATCCAAATCTAAATATTGTGGGTATCCAAACGTGGCCTTAATGACTAAGAGAAAATCCCGTTCAGATCCAAACCTGATGAGGTGTCTTTGGTCCAAGATCAATATGACGCAGAGCTAGACGGATTCGACGACGGGACCACCAAATTGGAATCAACTTACTTGCGGAGGAGTGACCACCCGAAGCGGCTGTGTAGGTCCGAGAGACTTAGGACCCAACTATCGGTTGGTGCACAGGAAATTTGTTGATGATAGGGTGAAAAAAAGGAGGGCAGGATAGTTCTGTCCATGAATATATTTTTTTGCACTTGAATAAGAAAGGGCATTCATGTCCTTTCACTTTAATTAGTAGAGGGTGTAAAACCCAACGAGGATTTGATATTAGGGCAACCTTCTTTTATCTGAAATCGAATTGGAATTGGTTGGGTAGGGTTCCAAAACCTGCTGCTGGTAGTAAGGTGCTGTTGAGAAATTAGAAAGCAGGTATTGCAAGTATCGTTGTCTTCTTTCTTTAATTTCTCAGTTTTCGTTGTCTTCTTTCTTTAATTTCTCAGTTTTCTTTTACATTTGCTGTGAGCAAAGCACTGTCAATTGAATGTTAGCCTCTAATCAACACTCGATAGAGCTTAGAGTGATTTTTAATTGTGTTCATTTGTATGCCTTGAGTTGATGAAATGGTAAAGACAGTTGGGAGTACCCTTGCATGTTAGCTATTTGTTGAAAGTCTTGTGAGAACTAAGATTTCTAGAAGTGGCATTTTTTTATGTGTGTTTTGGCATTCTGTCAAATCTATTGGAGCCGAACATAATCTCCGAGATTCACGCTTCCACCGAATTGCCCTGCGTCAAATTGGTATCAGAGCAGGTTTGCTAAGCTCTTAAGCTCTGCTGATTTTGGGGTAGTACAAGTTGCAATAATTTCAAACATAGGTTTCATATTGCACTGTTGAAATGGCTCCGAAAAGAGGAGCTGAAACTTCAGCTGAGAGTACTACAGTGAATGAACAACAAGAGGTTTCTTGGGCAGAATTAATGAGTATGCAGCGCCACCTGATGGAAAGAATTGAAAAACAGCAGGATCATATCGATATCCTGGTTGAGCAGATGACAAGGCTTAACACTCATCGTGACCCTCCACCTAGAGAGCCTACAGAAGAGGCCCAAAGTGCTCATGAAGAAGCAGACGCGCCGCGTAGAATGCAGAGACAGCCTCCACTGAGGCGAAACCAACCTCCATTCCAACCACCTCCACCATTTCAACTTGCAACCCAAGAGAACTCACATTGGGAGTCAGGAATTAAGGTGGAAATCCCTGAATTCCTTGGAGGTTTGGACCCAGAGGAGTTCATTGATTGGAGCAGCACTGTTGAGGAAATTCTAAACTTTAAGGGAGTCACGGTAGACAAGCGGGTGCCACTTGTCGCCATGAGGTTGTGAGGCCGGGCTGCGGCCTGGTGGCAAGCCCTTAAGTACCAAAGAAACCAACTTGGGGAACTTCCTATCATAGAGTGGGAAGACATGAGGCGAGAAATGGGAAGAGAGTTTCTTCCTTTCAATTAGCGGCAGACAATGTATAAAAGGCTACACAAGCTGACCCAAAGCAACCGAACAGTTGCACAATACACCGAAGAATTTTATACGTTGGTAGCACAAAATCAGCTACATGAGAATCAAGAACAGCTAGTAGCCAAGTATGTAAGCGAGTTGAAACCACTATGCAACTGTGCAGGAAGCACAAACCAAGGCCCAAATTCTAGAAGAAACTCAGAAAAGGAGAAATATCAGGCAGGTTTCCGTATGGAAGTAGTAGCGGGATGAGCCCTTAGTTACAACACATTCCTACAACACTCCCTCCACGCACCGCAACACCTCAAATTACTCCCCAAAGACCAGTCACAAGATCACAAACAGCAACTCAATCCTCCCAACATAAAATTCAGCAAGGATCATCAAATGTCAAGTGTTTTAGGTGTGGAAACATGGGACACTACTCTAACTCTTGTCCAAAATTGCAGCAACACTTGTTGGCGCATGAACAGGGTGAAGAAATGTATGAAGAGCAGCCACCTATGGAAGAGGGGCAGATTATAGAAGAAGAGTAAGGTGAATACATTTCAGCAGAGGATGTACTTGGGGAATGTCTCATCACCCGTCGGTTGTGCCTCACTCCAAAATTCGAGGAAGATTGGCTTAGGCACAATATTTTCACTTCCAAGTGCTCTATCAACGGCAAGGTTTGTAAATTAATCGTTGATTCAGGGAGTTGTGAGAATGTGATCTCACAAGATGCTGCCCAAAGGTTGAACCTTAAAGTGGAAGCACATCCAAGGTCCTACAAGCTTGCATGGATCAACCACGACAATGAGGTATGGATTACCAAGCATTGTCTTGTCTCTTTTAGCATTGTGGAGAAGTATAAGGATGAAGTGTGGTGTGATCTTGTCCCTATGGATGCATGCCATATATGACTTGGGAGGCCATGGCAATATGATAGAGGGATCGTTCATGACAGAAAAGCCAACACGTATACCTTCTACAAAGACCAGAGAAAGCTAGTCTTAGTTCCATCAAAAGGGGACAACAGTAAGCTCAACCCAGAAAAAAGGGTGTCTTGTCTATCAAGGCAAGAATTTGAACAAGAGCTCCTTGGGACAGATCTGATTTTTGCCTTGATAGCCAGCCC
Organism: Tasmannia lanceolata; assembly: GCF_043159265.1. Lineage (NCBI taxonomy): Eukaryota > Viridiplantae > Streptophyta > Magnoliopsida > Canellales > Winteraceae > Tasmannia > Tasmannia lanceolata. Next base: position 2,818,456 of record NW_027518715.1, read on the forward strand.
TATGGCCATTGATCATGAGGAACCTGACATTAGAACTTTGCCCCCTCATGTGAGAAGGCTAGTGGAAGAGTACCATGACATATTTCCAGATGAATTGCCTCCTGACCTTCCTCCTATGAGAGAAATACAACACCAAATTGATTTGATGCCTGAGGCAACCCTACCTAACAAGGCCCATTACAGGATGTCCCCAAAAGAACATGAAGAGTTGCGAAGGCAGGTACAAGAATTGCTTGAAAAGGGGTACATTAGAGAGAGCATCAGTCCATGTGCAGTGCCAGCTTTGCTAGTGCCCAAGAAGGATGGTTCTTGGCGCATGTGTGTTGATAGTCGGGCTATCAATCGGATAACCACCAAGTATCGGTTTCCAATCCCTCGACTTGACGGGGTTGGACCAACTTAGCGGAGCAACACTATTTTCGAAGATTGACTTGAAAAGTGGCTATCATCAAATCCGAATACGGAAAGGGGATGAATGTAAGACGGCCTTCAAAACACGTGAGGGATTATTTGAGTGGATGGTGATGCCATTTGGCCTTTCCAATGCACCTAGTACCTTCATGAGAGTAATGAATCAGGTCCTTAGGCCATTCATAGGCCAGTCAGTGGTAGTTTTGTAGTTTACTTCGATGAAATTCTAATTTAAAGCTAGGATGAAGAGGAGGACTTGAAACATGTTAGGGAGATTCTAGACACCATCAGAAAGGAGAGACTATATGCAAACTTTAAGAAATGTGTACTAGTGGCAGAAAAATTGATTTTTTTGGGGTATGAGGTATCCGCAGAGGGGATAAAGCCAGATGAGTCCAAGATTCCAGCTGTAGTTGAGTGGCCAGAACCAAAGAATGTTCACGATGTTCGCTCCTTTCACGGGTTGGCTAGCTTCTACAGACGATTCATTCGTGGGTTCAGCGTAATCATGGCACCACTTACTGATTGCATGAAGAAGGGTAAGTTTGAGTGGACTCCACAAGGCCAAAGAGCATTTGAAGAGGTAAAAGCATGTCTTACTAGCGCACCAGTGTTAGCTCTACTAGATTTTAGCAAAGTGTTTGAAGGGGACTGCGACGCCTCCAAAATTGGTATAGGTACTGTACTAAGTCAAGCCCATAGGCCGATTCGGTACTTTGGAGAAAAGCTGAGCGGAGCCAAACTAAATTACTCGACTTATTACTTGGAGCTATATGCAATAGTGAGAACTTTGCAACATTGGCGCCATTACCTCATCCATCGGGAGTTTGTCTTATTTTCTGACAATGACGCATTGAGATTCCTACAGGGGCAGCACAAACTCAATTCTCGGCATACAAAGTGCGTCTCATATCTGCAATAATTCACATTTTGCATCAAACACAAATCAGGAATTCAGAATAAGGTGGCTGATGCACTTAGCCGCCGCTTCTTACTGTTAAACACTATGAGAATTGAGGCTTTGGGCTTTGAAATGATAAAGGAGCAGGTCAAAGAAGATGAATACTTTAGACCAATCTACAAATCTGTTGAGGAGGGCAGAAATACTGAGTTTTTGTTGTTGGATGGGTTTCTTTTTAAGGGAAATTGTTTATGTGTCCCCGATACCTCCTTGCGGCTGAAAATTATCCAAGAATCGCACAATAGAGGTCATTTTGGGAAGGACAAAACTGCCTGGCTAGTAAAATAGAGCTTTTATTGGCCCAATGTTGACAAGGATGTGCAAAAATTTGCCCAATGATGTCGTATTTGTCAACCATCTAAGGGCAGTAGCAGCAACGCAGGCTTGTACACTCCATTGCCGGTTCCAAAAGCTCCTTGGGTGGATATTTCTATGGATTTCGTGCTAGGCCTACCAAGGACACTAAGAGGATGGGATAGCATCATGGTCGTTGTGGACAGGTTTAGCAAAATGGCGCACTTCGTTCCATGTAAAACCACTATGGATGCTAACCGCACAGCGGAATTATATTTCAGCCAAGTGTTGCGGTATCACGGCCTACCGAAAACAATCACGTCGGATAGAGACTCCAAGTTCATGAGCCATTTTTGGAGAGCACTTTGGAAGAAATTGGGAACAGGTTTACAATTTAGCAGCCCATATCACCCTCAATCCGATGGACAAACCGGAGCCATCAATAGAACACTTGGGAACATGTTAAGAACCCAAGTGAGGAGCTTTGGCAATTGGGACCTCGTCATTCCTAAGATTGAATTTGAGTTTAACTGCATCCATGAAATATAAGGTGACAACCCAAGAGGGAGGGTGAATTGGCTAATTAAAAATTTGAGGCTTAATTAAGCGAATTAATAAAATCAATTTACCAATTAAGCATTAACAAGTCTAACAATTGATCAATCAATAAATATAATGTAGGCTACGGATTAGATGTTACTTTATGCTTATATGCTCCAACCCTTGTTCAATGGAACATAAACAAAAGTAAAGGGTAGAGATTACCAAACACCAAAGTGCAAGGAGAAGGAGAAGAGAAAGCATCCACAAGGCACAACTTTTATAGTGGTTCGGTCACAACTTGACATACTCCACTCTTCTAAGTTTTCCTCCTTGGGATTCTCCATAAACCAATAAGATTCTGCAACGGGCGAATCTTAAAACCGTACACCAACTTTTCCTTCAAAGGGATCACACCCTTTCTGCACGAAGCCTTGCGAGGGCACACTCCTTCTTACAATGTCTTCACCTTTGTTACCGGGCCGAAGATGAGACCCTCAAATACAATAAAGAAATAAAATGAAAAACTTTCAATGCCTCTAGATTAGGCGGATTACAACTTTGAAAGCTCACAAACAATCCAAGGAAGATAAAATGTATAGCCTATGGAGTACCTCTTGATAGAATGTAAAAATCCAAGTTCAAAGAGGTTTTAACCTTTCATATAAAAGTTTAGGTTCAAGAAGATAGGATTTAATCTTACAAAAATGTTGTTTTAAAAGGTTTAGATAGTGTATATATAGCGCACAAGGAAATATGACCGTTTGGGGGTAAAACTGTAAATTACAGGGTTAAAAAAGTCAACCTGCGAAAGCCTCAACGAATTTATTTCCTTGTCGCGGCGATCGACCGAGGCACAGCGGTCGTCCACCCTTATCGGGCTCTCAATTTGAATTTCAAATTTCATACCAGCGCGGTCGACCGACCCTAGGACGGTTGCCTGGCGAGGGCTACGTGTTTGAAATAAATTTCCAGCTCAAAACACTATCGCGGTCGACCGGACCTATTGCGGTTGACCTCCAAGCCCAACCTGGATGTTTTCTGGATTTTCAAAAAACATATTCGCGGTCGCCCGGCTTACCCCAGTCGACCGGCTCGATAAATTTTTAGATGCCCTAGAATTCCAGGTAGAATCCCGCGGTCGCCCGGCATAGCCCGATCGATCGGCCCTGAGTAGAATTCCATTTTTAACTTTAAATTCAATGGGCTTTTGGGCTTAAGTCCTAGGTTTTCAAACACATTTTTGGGTGTGTATGGTTTTCAAAGATGTAAAAACTTAGGTATAAAAACCATTTTGAAAACCTTTTGAATGTGCATTTAAACATAAAATCAAGAGGACTCCAACTACATTCTAAACCTAAGAACCTTGAGTCTTCTTGGAATGTCTTGGCTCCTTTTCACTTCCTTGGACTTCTTATGCTTGAGCGAACATCTTGAACTTTGTCTTGGCTCTTGTCACTTGTCCTCCAATCTTCATTGCATGTTGAGGTACATGAGGAGTCACCATGGCATGTTCAACTCCAAGCTCCTTCTTGACACTTGCTAGGAAGCTTGAGGGATCTTTATCTTGAGTTTCTTGACTTGAACATTTTCAAATGAGGATGCCTCCAATGTAGGTGCAAGCTCTTGGTTACTTGCTTTCTTGATCCACAAGCTATGTGTTGAGTTGAGTTGTGTAATGGCGATTATGACATGAAATTCCTGTATATGACACAACACCTCAAGGCAACACATTAGTCTACAAAAGCTAATCAATTTGGTTTGCTAGCATCAAAAGAAGAAGGTAAGGTGAATGATTAACCCATAAGAACTCTTGGGCTTACATTCGCCCCATTTTTTATGATGGCAAACAAATTGATTAGGGAGGTAGGAGACATCAACCAAATAGATGAATAAGCATGATATGATATACACAATAGAGCATAGCTCCCCCTCATTATATGCACAAATATAATTAATGACTGTAAACATATATGGTGCATATGCAATTGGACTACCTAATCAATTCCCAAAATTCTCGCCATTTTGGCAACAACAAAAAGGTAGGGATAAACAAGTGAAAGTGCAAGTGGGGTGTCAAGATGAATAAAAGCTTGTCTAAGCTATGTGCCTTGTATATGATATACCATTCAAGCTCTAGGAATGCTTATCAAAGAGAAAATAAAAATGAAATGCATGATAAGCCATTTTGTTTTAATTTTTGATCAAATGATTCGCAAGTTAAGCACAAGAATATGGGCAATAAACCTTGTGAGCACATCACAATGATCTATAGAAGCATGAAGATATAACCATTTGACTCTCCCCCTATGAATTTGTCATTGGCCCTAAGTGAAACCTATGTTGTAGGGCATGACCGAGCAAAATGATTTGAATACTTGGGCTTCATTTGTAACTTTTTGAAGCAGATAAGTATCTACCTGAGCAAGGATATGCTCAGATCTATAACTTAACCTTTCAAGTTCATAAATTCCATTATGTAGGGGTTTTCTTATCATAGGGCATACAAGGCTCTTCCTGAGCATGATCATGCTCAGAACTATAAAATAACTTTTGAGTTTAAGTTGTTTGGCCCTAGATAGTTATACATTCTAATAACCACATGGATACCAAAATAATGAACAAGAAGGGAATATACATCCATGGCAACCAAAAGATCATGTATATATATAGATAAGATAAGATAAGATAAGGCCCCATATACATGAGTAAACGATGGAAGAGACACACCCTCTTCACATCAAAACTACATGGCAGAGATACACAAATAATGGGTGTGAGGAACAAGAACTCATCACCACTACAATGGGTAAAATCACATAATCTCTGAACATGACAAACAAAATGAACCATAAAGCATAATGCCCCTCTGGGCAAACATCTAAAATCATCCAAACATGGCATATCCATCCACATCTACAAAATGAAAGCCCCTACTGGGCAGAAACGTCCATCAAGCATAAAACCCTTACTGGGCAACATTCATCACAACATAATAATAATTTCCAAAAGCTCATCTAAGGCAAGAAGAAATGGAGAAGGATGTCCTAGCAGCATTATCGTATACCATTTCTGGTGTACCAACTACAGTCAAACTGGTGAATTCATTACATCTTTGGAGGAGGCTGATCAAGGGGAAGAGTCGAGGAGAATGGGATCTTGATATAGCCTGTAATAGCTCATCATGCTCTCTCTCTCTCTCTCTCTTGTCAGTGGCTAAGGTGTCCATCAGTTAGAATGATCAGTGGCCCTCTGAATATCAGCCCTAGTAAGCCGTCCTATTTCTGCGCTCATCTGGTCAATCCGTCTGACAAGATGCTCATATGATCTCTGAGGCTCAGTAGTTTGTGCTTGCTCGCTCATCTTCAGCCTGTCCCCATGGTACTCTATTAGAACCAACTCTACTGCTACCTCCCCCTGTGGTATCTCTTACTCCCATTTGAATCAAGGTAGAAGAATCGATCACAGGATCAAGCAGGTGAAGTAGGCCTTCATCAAATCTACTCCGTTATAATTTAGCAATTTAGTGATGAGCATCCCGTAGGGTAAACCTCATTTTCCCTTCTTAACTGCTTCATCCATGAATCCTAAAATAATGGTACCGAGGTTCAGTTAAATCTTCTTAATAATGCAGTGAGTTAAGAATGCTTCAAATGGCTTGACTGCATCAAGATTGCCAGCTCTTGGAGTAAAATTGTGAACCACAACTTTATGGATTATTCTGGCCTGATGATTCATTTGATTAGACATGATATTTAATTTTTCACCTGTAGGGGGGAAAGATCCAAACATCCTTCCTTGTGAAGTGATGGTTCTCCATGTCATCTTTTTCCTAAAAGAAGATTCTCTTTCCCTTATTAGGGACATTAAAGATATTACAAATTTCTGCAACATTCAACACAAGCTGTGATCTGCAGTAGCTATTCATCACTGCTCCTCCATGTGATATTAAAAGATTTGCATAAAAGAGCTTTGCAAGCTTGGAGAAGATCAAGGAGTTAGATTCTAGAAATGTTACCCATCCTTATGTCGCAAAGAGATTGAAGAGATCAAACTCAATAATGTCAGTAATCTCGACTTTCCTTCCCGAGATGATCGGCCTATCTTTGAGGAGCTCGTACCTTTCTTGTGCTTGTTGATTGAAGAAATGTTCATATGAAAATTCCTTTTCTTCGGATTCAGATCTTAGCCTCTTTTCTTTATGTGCAACCATTTTCCTTCTTGAGGATTCTATTCTAGGATTAGGGTTTTGTGAGAGGATTAAAAAAATGGGAAGAAAAAGTGAAAAAGTGAGATGGGAGATGGAAAATGGAAGGAAGAGATGGAAACACAAAGAAATCCAGAGATTAGTGGAAGATATGGTAAGAGAAATGGAGAAGATGAACAATGAAGTGGTAAAACAAGAAGAATATGAAATGGAAGATGGAGAAAGAGAGAATGAGAAGAAAATGGAGGAAAACTCACTTGAACCCGTTGATCTTGAAGTTTTTCAGCACAAACTGGCTTGGAAGCAGAGAGGGAAGAAAACCCTAGGAGAAGAAATGAGCAGCGGAAGTTAGAAATGACTCGCGGTCGCTCTTTAAAATGCAGTTTTTGACCTTCGCGGTTGACCGGGCTATCGTGGTCGCCCGCCGCAACCCCTGACTCTTTTTATTTTTCCCATTTCGACCATCCGCGGTTGACTGGGTTAACGCGGTCGTCCGCCGCGTCTAACCTGTTTCGATTTTATTTTTGTCCAGGTTGCCTTCCGCAGTCACCATCTGAGGCTCGGTCGACCGCCACACCCCAATTATCAATTTCTTGATATTTTACAAGGGATTTTGTGGACAAATCGATTTTCTCCTATTTTTCTCGCCTTTATGGGATTATAATGGACATGTAAACTCGATCCCTAGGCTATGTGAGGACATTTAAAAATTCATTGCTATTTTTCTAACATTTAAGCGCAAGAGGATGTTGGACATATGTTTTCATGAAGTTCTTTGGATGAGTTTTTGATGGATTTTGCTAGATACAAAATGTGACACTTGTTTGATCTATGTCTAGCAATATTTGACATGTTACCTCATCTAGTTGTGGATGCTAAGTGCATATGTGTGTGTTCTTGTACTTAGATGGGTCTTTCTAAAAGATTTTCAATATAGCACAACAAATAGTCTAAAGGGGTAATTTCTTGTAATCTTTATAGACTATAAGTGATATATTATGTGATCATGAAGCTCAATAAGCAAGGATACATTCTATTAAAAACACGACTAATGGTCTGTATCTATGCTTAATTATGAAATGATATATCATTAAAGCACAGGTGATCTAGTTACAATGAATGCAACATTGAAATAGTATTTAGAGAGAATTCATATGATATAGCAATTAAAGCACAACCCCATTATATTTATAATTTTAAACAGTGAATTGAGTGGGGGATTTTGGAACCCAAATCACTTTGGTTCCAACCAAGTTTGTTTGTGGGAGTGTATCTTTTCTTTCCCAAACAAACTTGCTTGATTTCACAAATCTAAGACTACACCTAGATTTGTGATGCCCTAATCTACCACAATATGAACACGAGTAAGCAATGATAGATGAAGAGCAACTAGAACCACACGAATACACATGATGACAAACATGTTTGTCAATTTCTTCTTGTATTCTTTGATTCTTTGTAGAGAGTTCTTCGTTTAATAATTTTATCTCATTTAATTGATCTTCAAGAAAATTTATCTTATGAGATGAATTAATTTTTAATTTTTCTTCATTTTCACAAACAAGTTCATATTTTTCATTTAAATCTTTGTTTGTGGTTCCAAGGCTTTCTTTTTCTTTTCCAATGATAGTGTACTTTTTAATTAAGTCATCATTCTTATTTATCAAGATTTTGCTCAAATGACTTAATTTTTTATTTTTTTCCAAGCATTCATTAACTTTCAATTTCAAAATTTTAATTTGTTTTTCCAAATCGAAAATTGAATGTTTGAAAGAATTTTCCTTTGCAATAGATTTTTGTAGTCTCTTTTTGTTCAAAAATAATATTTTTATCATTTGAAGAGAGACTATCACTTTTCTCATAAGAATTTTCAAGTTTAGTCCAAATATCTTTTGCAATTGTACATGATAATATTTTCTCAAAAGCATTGGGACATAGTCCACAACATATTACAATAATAGCTTTTGAGTTTAATAAAAATAATTTTGCATCATTTTGGTGCATTTCCTTGGAATAGAAAATCCCCTTTCAATGACATCTAAGAAGTCAATGTCTATGGATTTGAGATAGGCAAGCATCTTTACTTTCCAAGCTCTATAATTTGATCCATAAAAAAATGGAGAAATTATAGCAGATTGGCCTAGCTGAAAATCCATTTGGATTGTCACGGATCTCTATCTCTGTTTGAATTTAAAAATCTCTTTTCTACCTATGCTTTGATACAAAGTGAAATACATGGTGACAACCCAAGAGGGGGGTGAATTGGCTAATTAAAATTTTGAGGCTTAATTAAGTGGATTAATAAAATGAATTTACCAATTAAGCCTTAACAAGTCTAACCCTTGATCAATCAATAAATATAATGTAGGCTAGGGATTAAATATTACTTTATGCTTACATACTCCAACCCTTGTTCAATGGAACATAAACAAAAGTAAAGGGTAGAGATTACCAAACACCAAAGTGCAAGGAGAAGGAGAAGGAAAGCACCAACAAGGCACAACTTTTATAGTGGTTCGGTCACAACTTGACCTACTCCACTCTTCCAAGTTTTCCTCCTTGGGATTCTCCACTAACCAATAAGATTCTTCAACGGGCGAATCTTAAAATCGTACACCAACTTCTCCTTCAAAGGGATCACGCCCTTTCTGCACGAAGCCTTGCGAGGGCACACTCCCTCTTACAATGTCTTCACCTTTGTTATCGGGCCGAAGAGGAGACCCTCAAATACAATGAAGAAATAAAATGAAAAACTCTCAATCCCTCTAGATTAGGCGGATTACAACTTTGAAAGCTCACAAACACTCCAATGAAGATAAAATGTAAAGCCTATGGAGTACCTCAAGTTAGAATGTAAAAATCCAAGTTCAAAGAGGTTTTAACCTTTCATATAAAAGTTTAGGTTCAAGAAGATAGGATTTAATCTTACAAAAATGTTGTTTTAAAAGGTTTAGATAGTGTATATATAACCCACAAGGAAATATGACCGTTTGGGGGTAAAATTGTAAATTCCAGGGTTGAAAAAATCAACCTACGAAAGCCCCAACGGATCTATTTCCTTCTCGCGGCGGTCGACTGAGGCACGGCGGTCGGTCGAGGCACGGCGGTCGCCCGCCCTTATCGGGCTCTCAATTTGAATTTCAAATTTCATACTGGCGCGGTCATCCGACCCTAGGACGGTTGCCCGACGAGGGCTACCTGTTTAAAATAAATTTTCGCCTCAAAACACTATCGCGGTCGACCAGACCTATTGCGGTCGACCTCCAAGCCCAACCTGATGTTTTCTGGATTTTCAGAAAACATATCCGCGGTCGCCTGGCTTACCCCGGTTGACCCGCCTGATAAATTTCGAGATGCCCTGGAATTCCAGGTAGCATCCCGCAGTCGCCCGGCATAGCCCGGTCGACCGGCCCTGAGTAAAATTCTATTTTTAACTTTAAATTCAAGGGGCTTTTGGGCTTTGGTCTTGGGCTTAAGTCCTAGGTTTTCAAACACATTTTTGGGTGTGTGTATGGTTTTCAAAGATGTGAAAACTTAGGTATGAAAACCATTTTAAAAACCTTTCGAATGTGCATTTAAATATAAAATCAAGAGGACTCCAACTACATTCTAAACGTAACAACATTGAGTCTTCTTGGACTGTCTTGGCTCCTTTGCACTTCCTTTGACTTCTTATGCTTGAGTGAACATCTTGAACTTTGTCTTGGCTCTTGTGACTTGTCCTCCAATCTTCGATGCATGTTGAGGTATATGAGGAGTCACCATGTCATGTTCAACTCCAAGCTCCTTCTTGACACTTGCTAGGAAGCTTGAGGGATCTTTTTCTTGAGCTTCTTGACTTGAACATCTTCAAATGAGGATGCCTCCAATGTAGATGCAAGGTCTTGGTTCCTTGCTTTCTTGATCCACAAGCTATGTGTTGAGTTGAGTTGTGTAATGGCGATTATGACATGAAATTCATGTATATGACACAACACCTCAAGGCAACACATTAGTCCACAAAAGCTAATCAATTTGGTTTGCTAGCATCAAAACAAGAACGTAAGGTGAATGATTAACCCATAGGAACCTTTGGACTTACAATCCAAAACCGAACAACCGGCTTTTGTCCGTTCCAAATTGTCCATGGGAAGAATCCGAATGGCCCTCTTGACTTGCTACCCATACCAAATATAGAAACAGGATTGAAGAAAGTGGAAGACCGGGTCATGGAATTACAAGCTACTCATGCTCAAGTTAGAGCAAACATTGAGAATGCCAATATGAAATACAAGCAAGAAGCTAATTAGCATCGGAAACAGCTAATCTTTGAAGATGAAGCTAATCTTTGAAGAAGGAGATCTCGTATGGGTTTATCTCCCAAAGGAACGGTACCCTGTTGGAGAATATCACAAGCTTCAGCCCAAGAACTTTGGACCATGTCAAGTGTTGGAAAAGTTGAATGACAATGCATACCGCATTGAGCTATCCGACGGGATGAACATCACCAATGTGTTCAATGTCAAACACTTGACTCCATACCATGGAGAGGATACGAACTTGAGGACAAGTTCAAGTCAAAAGGGGGAGTCTGACGCAGAGCTAGACGGATTCGACGACGGGACCACCGAATTGGAATCAACTTACTTGTGGAGGAGTGACCACCCGAGGCAGCTGCGTAGGTCCGAGAGACTTAGGACCCACCAATCGGTTGGTGCACAAGAAATTTGTTGATGATAGGCTGAAACAAAGGAGGACAGGACAATTCTGTCCTTGAATATTTTTTTTACACTTGAATAAGAAAGGGCATTCATGTCCTTTCACTTTAATTAGTAGAGGGTATAAAACCCAACGAGGATTTGATATTAGGGCAACCTTCTTTTATCTGAAATCGAATTGGAGTTGGTTGAGTAGGGTTCCAAAACCTACTGCTGGTAGTAAGGTGTTGTTCAGAAATTAGAAAGCAGGTATTGCAAGTATCGTTGTCTTCTTTCTTTAATTTCTCTGTTTTCTTTTACATTTGCTGTGAGCAAAGCACTGTCAATTGAATGTTAGCCTCTAATCGACACTCGATAGAGCTTAGAGTGATTTTTAATTGTGTTCATTTGTATGCCTTGAGTTGATGAGATGGTAAAGATAGTTGGGAGTACCCTTGCATGTTAGCTATTTGTTGAAAGTCTTGTGAGAACTAAGATTTCTAGAAGTGGCATTTTTTATGTGTGTTTTGGCATTCTGTCAAATCTATTGGAGCCGAACATAATCTCCGAGATTCGCGCTTCCACCGACTTGCCCTATGTCACAATACAACAAGATTAGAAGAGATGTGAAATTTTTGTTTGATCGCCTCTTATATTACAGACAATGAAGGCCAACCATAAGAGCATTTGGCCACAAGGGCCAGTTTGAATGGTGTAGAACCATTCTTTACATCTTCACCATGGAAAAGAGCTGAAAGGCCAGTGGCAGTCTTGGAGGGTTTAAGGAAACCCAGTGGCGATTTTGGCAAAAACATATTTCTAAATGTTGCATCGGCAAGATTTTGAGCCTGGGGAGCCTGGGAAACCGGTCAGCTTGATGTTTAAAGCATCATTTATGAGGGGCAAATGAATAAGTAGATGTTTTGGCTAGGAACGTCATTGATCAAGATGTTTTAGTCATTAGAATCAATTCCCATTAGTTAATCTTGTTTTTGTTCTTTTTGGCTCTATTTCTTTCGGCGTAAAATGAGCGTAAACCAAACTTTACACCCATTTCCACATAAAAAATGGTTGTAAAATTTGTTTAATGCCCATTTTATGTCGAATGTAATAGAGCCTTTGTTATTTAGGGACATCTCATCCTCCCTTTGTAGTTCTCAAACAAACACTATAAAAAATTTGCATTCCATGTTACGCCCATTTAATAGTGCTCAAACAAAAAATTGAAAATAATCTTGAGCTAACATTGGAGCTATATGCAATGGCTTCACTCAACGATGGATTTGTAAAAGAGTACATGGAAAAAATAGAAGGATATGTGGTTTGGCAACCGGTGTTTAGAAGGAAATTTCTTTGACCGGGAGATTGCATCCATCACTAAATCATGGAAGTGCTAAATGAGGGATATACAAAGTAAGATGGGGATGATAAAAGGGTATGGATTTGGAACTCTTCAGGAGATTTCACTGTAAAGTCATTCTATCATCACGTAGTGGCATGCCCTATGGATGCAAATATATCCAAAGTATGGACCATCCCAGCTCCGCCAAGGGTCTATACTTTTGGATGGGCAGCTTGTCGTGGCCGGATTCAAACTGTGAATTTTCTGACGAAGATGAAGATGCTAATTGTTGATCACTATGCCTTATGCATAGAGGTAGGAGAGACCGCAAGTCACCTTCTTCTCCATTGCAAAGTGGTTAGGGAGGTATGGGGTAAACTTCTTAGTAGGTTTGGTATTCACTTCGTTTTCCCTCAAAACCTAATTGATCTCCTTCATGGTTGGTCGTCGCTTCCATGGAAGAAAAGGAAATTTTTTGTGGAATGTATCTCTTTTAGCTACTATTTGGGTTCTTTGGAAGGAAAGAAATGCGAGATTATTCAAAGCTTTCTCTAGAGGGCCCCGTCATTCCCATTCATCAAAGTAAGCCCTTACGATTTCTTGGGTGAGATCCCTTTCGTCCTTTTCACCTGTGTCTGCTTATGACTCATGGGAGGGATGGAGAGAAGTATGTTGGAGTGTAGAAAATAAGCAAAAAGTATCCCAAAAAGTGGGAGCCACCACCTCCTAACTTCCTAAAATTAAACTTTGATGGTTCAAGCTTGGGTAATTCAGGTTCACCCTCGTGTTGAGAAATGTCCAAGGGGAAGTAGTTTGGGCCTTTGAGGGCCCCATTGGAGTGGTGGATGCGACAGAGGGCGAGGTTCGTGCAGCTCATAAGGGTATAAACCTATTGGTTATGAATAAAATGGATTAATGTGATTGTTGAAATGGATTCTTTAAATGTTATTAAGTGGCTAAAGGGATCCCAATCTCACCCGTGGAGATTTGATAGGTTCTTTGATGAAATGTCTGGTTGGATTAGGCCTTAATCTTTAGATTTTCATCATATTTGCCGCTCGGCAAATGAGGTGGCCTATAGGCTTGCTCGAGAAGGAGCGACGAAAGAGTCATTGGCATTGTTTGACTATGCTTCCTCCCTGATTTTCCTTTGTTTTCCTTTGTCTATTGTGTTTCCTCTCTTTTGTATCTTGACCACCTCGGTCCGATTTGCAATACAATTGGCGATCATTCAAAAAACAAAACATTGGAAAACTTCGTCAAGATAAAATTTTACACTACCATTTGTTTTATGCTCATTTTACAAGAAAAAGACAACACGTCAATTAAATAGTGATATTAACGGTTTAGAAACTCCTGAGTCAATTCCTGACTTTCTCAAGTATGACTTTACTTTTACCTTTATGAGTCAAACATAAACTCCTTTGAGGTCATTAAAAAATTTGCAAAGTCAGTCATTGTCTCAATGAGTCTATTCAATTTATGTTGAGCATATCATGGCATACATCAAACTACCAACGAAAAGAAATAAAAAATTTCTCTATGTTTTCTATTCGTTTCTTTGAGAAGGTCATTATTATACATTATTCGACTTAGTCATTTACTCAAGCAAAGCATAAAAAATGAGACTTGAACAAGAGCCTGGAAAACGTCAGACAGCTTCATACTTGGGTTCCATGAACAAAAGATTTGTTCATCTCCTCATTATGCACATTCAAGAAAGATTTAGCAGAAGTAGCGCTCCTCGAAGATGACGTTCTAGATGTGGTGGTGGAGCTACCGCTGTCATGGTCCTTCAAAGATAGAGTATCCATAGTGCCGGTGTAAGTGAAATTGGGGAATTGTATCGGCGAGCAATACATCAGAACAGGCATTTTGCTAGGAAGATTAGGCAATGAAGCTTCAAGATTCAGCACTTGAATCACTTGCTTTATCGAAGGCCTTAGTTTGTAATCCAGGTAAGCAGACCAGAGCCCAACAATCATCAAACGTTCCATCTGTTTCTCAACAAAATCCATATTTACCCTCTCATCGACTGCCTTGAGAAGCCTTCCTCCTCCATAAAGCTCACATTACCCTCCACAATCTCTCTTTCGATAGCTCCTCCTTCGGATCAACTGGCTTTCTTCCATAGGTGATCTCTAAGGCAACAATTCCAAAGCTGTAAACATCATACTCTTTACTAGACTTAGTAGTTGTGACACACTCAGGTGCTAAATAGCTCATGGTCTGCGAGCCTAGTTCATGATTAACGAACCTCGTGAGGCCGCAATCCCCCAACTGGGCATTGAAACCTGAATCCAACATCACATTGCTTGACTTGATACCTCGATGCACCACACATTGCTCGCATTCTTCGTGAAGATACAACAACAGAGGACAATCCAATGGGCAATCTTGATCTAATTGCCCATTTCAGACAGCTCTTCGATCCAAATAGATGCGCATGTACTCATAAACAAGAAGAAATTCGCCATAATCATGACACCAATCGACCAATCTAACGAGATTTCAGTGTCTTGGTCGGCTTATTACTGTCACTTCGGAGACATATTCCTTCCTCCCCTGGTTGGACCCTCTTGAAATCTTCTCTACTGCAATAATCTCTTATACCTTATTATCTTTAACAATGCCTTGATAAACCCCTCCAAATCCTCCTTTCCCAAGCATCCCATCTTCACTGAAGTTCCTAGTAGCCAAAGCTAGTTCATTGTAAGTAAACTTTCTAGGCCCCGTTCCTTTCACAAACTTTTCTTCCATTGAAGCATCTAAGACGTCTACATCCCCTTCACCTTTCTTCTTCCTTACCCTTCTCCTAAATTGATAAATTTAGAGAATTTATACAATGGATCTCATGGTGTGCTTATATAGAGCACATACGGTAGACACCCCATTTTGACCGGACCCTAAAACTCCCAAAATAGAATAAAGTTCCAGAAACCCGAGTCCCAAAACCAAATTCAAAGTCTCCCAAAATCAAGTCTTGTAACGACCCGGATTTTCCGAGAACTCTAAACACGGATCGTTAACAAAAAGACAACAATTTTTTTTACAAATTTGAAAACTCATATAAAAGCTTACTAAAGAGTTTTTGACATAATTATCAAAAACAGAAACAAACTAAGAATAAGACGAATCGCTGCCAAGGCCACACGGCCACACAAATTACTCTATCTTCGCTCTTGCACACCCCTTTTAATTCTCGATTTTCTCATTAGCATTTGTCTCAAATTTCATCAATTGTAGCAAAACTTGTGAGGGATTTTTCGTGTTAGTTCAAAGAACTATGTAGATTCATTCGGTAATAAACATACACACTTAAACAAGTTTTGAATTTAAAGCATAAAACTTAATTCATTAGGTGAGCACGTAACAACAAGCATCTCTAAAGAAAGCCTGAAACATTAACAGGGATCATGCTATGGCATTTAAACAATGTGAAACAGTTATTCTAGCGAGGCAAACAACGTCTTACAAGTAAGAAACTTATGTTTGTTATTATTATTTGTAATGCATGAGATGACTCATCCAGGACAATCAAGCTCCCTTAGCTTGTTGTCCCACCCCCAATACGTTCCACTATCCTCGTCTACAGGTAATGGGCATGGGGGACTTTTTACGACGTTCCTACTGGCCACTCCGCCTCTTGACATCGCTGTCTAAGAGGATGCATTTACCGCCAAGGGGGTGCACTAAAACCCAAGGTCGGCTTGGAATTTCATTATTCCTTGATGACTCATACCTCCGCCCAATGCACCAAAATCCTCATGCTCTTTGTTTCTTACCCGTTTTCTGGCATATCATCCATTTCTTTTTTTTTAATATCTTAAAGATACTTTTAGCAATTTTCTTGCTTCCCACATTTTTCTTTTTCCTTCAATAAGGAATCATAACATTCATATTTTTTTAAGCTACTAGCATAGCATCATTTTCCAATATTTGCTACAGGCTACTAATATAACCAAACACAAGAGCGAGATGCATATTAATAAGAAACAATCATCTTAACTACATCATTAGCATGCACAATTCTATGTCTACTAAGAATTTTCATTGCATGGATATAAATCAATCATTGCTTAAGAGTACAAGTTTAGGGCACCGTCACCTACCTTAATTACTTGGTGTGTGAGAGAGTGAGAAATCCTTAATGTCAGAGTCGAATGCGCTACCAAATCTGAAACAAAAATCATGTACACACACTAAGTTTCCCGTTAAATTATACTTCAACTCTGACCCTAGGATAGTTGGAGAGTCATAACTTTTTAGGTTTTGTTCTTTAAATTCTATTCCCAAAGATTTCAGTGTCATAGATAAAAAAAATACACTCATGGGTATTATTACCTATGCGTAATTCATATACTGATCAGATTCTTAACTATTTGCATCATATATATATATATATATATATATATATATATATATATATATGTACTTGGGCAAAAATCACTGTTTGGAAGAAAAACAGTTGTTATTTCATATTCAAATCACACACATGCTTTGATATATCTAGGAAACAATTCTTGTGTGTGTGTGTGTGTGTGTGTGTGTTTGTGTGTGTGTGTGCGTGTATCTATATATATATATATAAAGAGAGAGAGAGAGAGAGAGAACAGTTTCTACACACTAGCTTAAAATACAGTGGACGGCATATTGTTTGGGTGATCCAAACCATCCATTTAATTGACCCTCACATAGATAGGGTGTCCACAAAAAATCAGCTCCATAGGATCATCCCAACCCTACAATTTGTGGAGGTAAAATGGACGTGTATAAGCCTTCATAAATCTGTCCATTTTTTGCCTCCACGGTTCGAAGGGCTAGGATGATACTATGGAGCTGATTTTTTGTGGACACCCTATCTGTGTGAGGACCAACCAAATGAATGATTTGGATCACCGAAACAATGTGGGCCTCCACTGTATTTTAAGCTAGTGTGTAGATAACTTATCTACACGTGTGTAGAAACCATTTTCTCATATATCTAGGAAATAATTCTTTAGTGTGTGTGTATATATATATATATATACATCTGATTTTAAAAGAACATCTTTTCTACATGATACTCATTATAAGCATGCTGATTTTATAGGAAAATGATTATGAGCTTGAGGGTGCAAACACATGTGGGCTCACATTGTTATGATGATCCAAAGCATTCATTTGAAAGGCCCTTACATAGATAGGGTGTGTTGAAAAAATCAGCTCCATAGGATCATCCTAACCCATATAAAACTGGAGAGCAAAATGGACAGACATTGTTTGCCATAAATCTGCCCATTTTGCCCTCCGCTTTTGGAGGGGTTAGGATGATCTAATGGAGATGATTTTTTGTACACACCCTATCTATGATGGGGTCTTGCAAATGAATGGTTTGGATCACCACAAAAAATGTGGGACCCATGTGTTTCGGCCCTCAAGCTCATAATCATTTTCCTATATATATATATACACTACGGATCATGCACATGAATTGTCTTCCAAGAAAATCATCTTTTACATATAAAGATCATGAGAAAATCTTGATTTGAAGGAAAAACAGCTTTGAACCCTAATTCGAAAGAGATTTAAGGAAATAAAAAACCAAACACCATAAATCACAAGCAAAAACACATAGAGAAAGATTTTAGGCACTTACTCGAAACAAGATTATGGTTTGAAGATCAATCCCTCTTCTCCTTTTCCTTTTCTTCTTTTTTCTCTCTTCTCTCTCTCTCTCTCTTCTCTCTCTCTCTCTCTCTTTCAGTTTTTGGACGTGCACAAGTAGGGTTGAAAAAGCCCATGTTTTGGGTTTTTAATAGCTAATGAGTTTTGTGCTTAAAGTGGGTTTTCCAATTAGATTTAATGTTAAATGTTAGTTTCTTAATCTAAGTCGTCCACAATTAGCAAGAGCCCATCTTCATTAAACTCCCTATGGGTGTACTTATTAAATTTAACAACTAAACTAAAGTATTTAAATAAAAATAAAAACTCAAAAGTTGCCTAATAAGACAAAAGTCGTAACTATGCCTAACCCTGATAGAAAAATGGTCATAACTTGCTCAAATCACGTCTGAATCACTAAATCTTGGGTCTGTTGGATAGGTGTTTGAAATACCCGTCTACCGGGACCAAAATCACGTCGTACGGACAAGATTTGATGCCCCAAAAATTAGTTATACTAAAAAAATAAAAATACACTGATTTTTTGTCTTGGGATCTACGGTCCAGATTTAATTAAGGTTATTAACTTTCTAGGCCTGTTTGGGGCCGGGTCTTTACATTCTACCCCCTTAAAGGAATTTTGTCCTCGAAATTCAACTCATTAAATTTCCTTAATATAACAGTTTTCGTGTATTTAAGCTACAAGACTAAGGTGATATGCAAACACACCAATGGAGTGTGTGTAACGACCCGGATTTGGGCAAATTTTTAGACAATTTTTTTTGTGCCAAATCCCAAAACCCGAATCACTACCCAAAAAAAGGAAACAAGCTAACTAACCAGTTTTATCCCATGAGGAAAATTCAGCAAATACAATGAACAAATCTTATACCATTATGAAATTTATGGTCCATTACAATATTAAAACCCAATACTAAAAATACCATTGAATTTAAAATAAAGCGGAACTGCAACTCAAACTAAAACACCATAACTGAATATAGCTCGACACTCTAACCAGCTCCCAATCCCGTGACATTTATAGTGTGTTTTTCTGCGCGAAAGAAGCTCCATCGCTAACACCTAGAGAACCTGTGGGTGGTGACAGAGTCAGCAACAAACTGAACAAGATCCCTTAATGGCTCGCAAAGTAAAAGCCACTAAATGAGATTGTATTATGAAATTATTTCTTATGATTTAGAGGGTTAGCATAAGCAAAACAACCATTTATTAAAATAAAAATAGAACTAGAACTAGAAATAGAAATAGAAATAGAGATCAAACTTAAAATGCAAAGATGAATGCATGCGAAAGAAAAATGCATGAGACAACCCCAAGACCATACAGCATTTCAAACCCCTTTTCATTCATTTTCTTTTTCCGTTATTTCTCATTTCATGGCATTTATATGCCGCCGTTGATCTTGACCATCTAGGCCTCCATCCATATTTGGGTGTAACCTAGGTAGAATTTCATCGGTCATCCTGTCTACTAGGTCCACCTGAATGCATTGTTAGCCCAATGTCGTACGCTCTCCTCAGGGTGGCTTTTGGCATCTCGCCCAAGGTTGGCTCCAAGGGGGTCCCCCATTGGCCACCCTCCCATAGTATCCTATATATGAATGCATGCTTTTTATACGTACCTCTTTCCCTCTCTGTCATGAGGGATTTTTCTTTTACTTTCCCCTGCATGGTTAGTGTACTCCATATTTTCAACAATTTATCAAAACAGAGTTTGCTATCCATTTTCACCATTTAGAAAAGAATCTAATCGCACAAAATGCAATCATAATAACAAGACCATTTTTGTAACCGTTACCGTGAAAGCCACTATCACTTGCCTTAGAGTTTGAGTGTAAAGAGATGAAGTGAATGGCTCTAAGTGTCAACCAAAAGTAAACCTGTAATTATCACATCTCAAAGTGTCTATTAAACTGGTCAAAGCTAAAAGTTATTCTCTAATTAAATTGGTTCGTTTCAACCTATTTATTCTCTCTTATTATAGTTAGTCATAAGTTACTCCTATGAATAACCTAAGTAAGACTTTCACCCTAGCAGTCACTTTTCGAGCTATATCATATTCATTATAGTTTTCATTATAAAACCATCAAGATTTAGAACCTAATATCTACAAGCTGATTTTTGATAAAAACGGTGAGAAATACATACAAAATATAGCACGCATAGGATAGATCGATTAAAACAAATCTCTTAACATTTTGGGAGTGGAGTTTACATAAAGAAAATATAATATATACTAATTTAGGGCATAAAACTTTGAAAAGAAATTTAAAAATAAGGTTATTCATCCTTAAAGAAAACAAAAACTTCAAGAAAATATTGTATACAGTAGATCAAACCGAAATCAAACGAAAGTGAAAATATCGAAAACCCTAGCCTTCCACTTCTTTTCTTCTCTCTTTTTTTCTCTCTTTCTCTTTTTTTTAAATTCCCAAAATCTCTTCTATTTTTAGTAATTCAAATTTACTATAAATAGTAATCCATAAATTTACTATAAATACTAAATCCAAAATTTTTCTATAAATAGTAATACGGAAATTACTATAAATAGCAAATCCGAAATTTTCTATAAATAGTAAATCCAAAAATTACAGATTTAATTATCTAATTTTAGATGAAAATTTCATATTTGAAACCTTAGCTTTATCATGCTTTTGAAATAGTTTAGGGTACTTACTTGTATGATGACAAAAGCTCAAAAGAAGTGAAGACAAAAGCCAAATCCTTCGTCCTTTTCTCTTCTTTTCTTCCTCTTCTCTCTCTCTCTCTCCCTCGCTCGTTTTGTGCGAGCGCATGAATGGAGAGAAAAACCTACGTTTTGGGTTTTTATAAAACCCATCTTTGTGGTGTTTTAGGTTTTTCCTAATTAAGACTCCTAATTCTAGTCTATTTCATATTATAATCCATCCACAAAAAGTAAGTTTTCATATTAATTTAGGTCTCTTTAATTCTTATCTTATTGCTTAAGTTAACTAAAAAGGAAAATACTAAATATTAATATTGGCACTCTTAAAAAGTTGCCTAATAAGACAAAACTCGTAACTATGCCTAACCCTAATAGAAAAAAGGTCATAAGTTACCAAAATCATGCCTAAATCGCTAAATCTTAGTCCCGTTGGATAGGTATTCAAAATACCCATCTACCGGGACCAAAATCATGTCAAACGGACAAGATTTGATGCCCCAAAAATAGGTTATACTTAAAAAATAAAAATACATGGTGATTTTTTTTGTCTAGGGATCTACGGTCCAGATTTAATTAAGGTTGTTAACTTTCTAGGCCCCTGTAGGGCCGGGGTCTTTACAGTGTACCTCCCCAGACAACTTTGAAAATCTCTATTTTAAATACAATTTATAATTTGAAGGAAAACTTTTCTAATTGAACAGACAACATATTATGAAATTTGTGAGTTCTTTATATGTCTTTGGTCTATTATTTGTATTGAATGAAAGTAATTAAGTAACATGCATTGGTGCTGTTTTTCTTTTGAGTGTATTATGAATATCATGAGGGAAGTTTATGGCTTTTATTTAAGTTATGTCTAACTACCCTTTCCTAAACCGATACCAAAGACTCGCAATTTATCAATTTTTTTTTTGGAACAGAAGACATCTCACTAAATTATATGGGATCTAACAATCCACCCACCTTTAGGGCCCAACGTCCTCGTTGGCACATAAAACGGTATGACACTCTAAATTTATGTGACACTACTAATATTGCCCTTGGAGCTCACAACTAACTTTCTTGGTTTTTGCCAACATAACTCTCTCACATATCAAACCAGGCGTTCCCGGTGCACGTGAGTTCGTTACGTGGTTCTTACCGCACAATTGACTCATGTGTCTGCAGTACACATGAATCTATTGTGTCAATCCTATGTGTTCCTTGCCTAATTTAACCATCTCTCGACTTTTCTATATATTAGCCCTAGGGACCTAAAGCCTAGGCTCTGATACAAACTGTAACGACCCGGATTTTCAGAGAACTTTAAACCCGGACCGTTAACAAAAGACAACAATTTTTTTTTTACAAATTTGAAAACTCATTTAAAAGCTTACTAATGAGTATTTGACATAATTATCAAAAATAGAAACAAACTAAGAATAAGACGAATCACTGCCAAGGCCACACGGACACACCAATTACTCTATCCTCGCTCTTGCACATCCCTTTTTATTCTCGATTTCCTCATTAGCATTTGTCTCAATGTCATCAATTGTAGCAAAACCTGTGGGGGAATTTTGGTGTTAGTTCAAAGAACTATGTAGATTCATTCGGTAATAAACATACACGTAAAACAACTTTTGAATTTAAAGCATACAACTTGATTAATTAGGTGAGCACGTAACAACAAGAATCTCTAAAAAAAAGCCTAAAACATTAATAGGGATCATGCTATGACATTTAAACAATGTGAAACAGTTATTCTAGCAAGGCAAACAATGTTTTACAAGTAAGAAACTTATGTTTGTTATTATTATTTGTAATGCATGAGACGACTCATCCAAGATAATCAATCTCCCTTAGCTTGTTGTCCCGCTCCCAATACGTTCTACTACCCTCGTCTACAGGTAATGGGCATGAGGGCCTTTTTACGACTTCCCTACCTGCCACTCCGCCTCTTAACATCACGGTCTAAGAGGATGCAATTACCACCAAGGGGGTGCGCTAAAACCCAAGGCCAGCTTGGAATTTCATTATTCCTCTATGACTCATAGCTCCGCCCAATCCACCAAAATCCTCTTGCTCTTTGTTTCTTACCCGTTTTTCTGGCATATCATCCATATCTTTTTTTTCCAATATCTTAAAGATATTTTTAGCAATTTTCTTTCTTCCCACATTTTTCTTTTTCCTTTAATAAGGAATCATAACATTCATCTTTTTTTAAGTTACTAGCATAACATCATTTTCCAATATTTGCTGCACGCTACTAATATAACCAAACACAAGAGCGAGATGCATATTAATAAGAAACAATCATCTTAACTACATCATTAGCATGAACAATTCTATGTCTACTAAGAATTTTCATTGCATTCATATAAATCAATCATTGCTTAAGGGTACAAGTTTAGGGCACCGTCACCTACCTTAATTACTTGTGGTGTGAGAGAGTGAGAAATCCTTAATGTCAGAGTCGAATGTGCTACCAAATCTGAAACAAAAATCATGTACACACACTAAGTTTCCCGTTAAATTATACTTTAACTCTGACCCTAGGATAGTTGGAGAGTCATAAATTTTTAGGCTTCGTTCTTTAAATTCTATTCCCAAAGATTCTAGTGTCATACATAAAAAATACACTCATGGGTATTATTACCTATGCGTAATTCAAATACTGATCAGATTCTTAATTATTTGCATCATATAATAAATATATATATATATATATATATATATTATATTTATGTATGTATATATGTACTTGGGCAAAAATCATGTTAGGGGCTATTTTTAACAAAAAGACAAGTACGAACAATTTATACAAACTCTAGGTCTTTCTACGAAAGAAAAATAATTATATGATTTATCAAGCATATCACCTATGGGTTGATTTTTGAAGGACCTGATTTTCACATCAAATAAATCACACTGTTTGGAAGAAAAATAGTTGCTATTTCGTATTCAAATTACACACATGCTTTGATATATCTAAGAAACAATTTTTTTTTGTGTGTGTGTGTGTATATATATATAGCATGCGCATGATCAAATTTGGGGAAAACCAAAGCTTCTATTATATTTATATCATATATATATATATAAATATATTCATCTGATTTTAAAAGAACATCTTTTCTACATGATACTCATTATAAGCATGTTGATTTTATTGACAAATAGCCATAGGGATTAATATAGGACACACATTATCTGATTTTTGTAAAAAAAAAAAATCATATATATATACTACGGATCATGCACATGAATTGTCTTTTAAGAAAATCATGAGAAAATCTTGATTCGAAGGAAAAACAGTTTTTAACCCTAATTCGAAAGAGATTTAAGGAAATAAAAAATCAAACACCATAAATCACAAGCAAAAACACATAGAGAAAGATTTTAGGCACTTACTCGAAACAAGATTAGGGTTTGAAGATTAACCCCTCTTCTTCTTTTACTTTTCTTTTCTTCTTCTTTTTTCTCCTCTCTCTCTCTCTCTCTCGGTTTTTGGACGTGCACAAGTAGGGTTGAAAAAGCCCATGTTTTGGGTTTTTAATAGCTATTGAGTTTTGTGTTTAAAGTAAGTTTCCCAATCAGATTTTTTTTTAGGAATTAACAACGCAGCAGAATAATGATGCAGAGATAAAACAAAAGATCACACACAGATTTACGTGGTTCACCCAACCAATTTGGTATGGGCTACGTCCACGGCAGAGCGACAAGCCAACGATTCCACTATTTTGAAGAAAAGATTACAAACCCTCACACCTCTCTAGGGTGTCTCCTGATATCACATCCCTTTTATATGGCGTTCTAAGACGCGTTACAATAAAGAGAAAAAACCCTAATTCATGAAAGTACGAAACTACCCCCAGTATAAACAGGACCGCCGCAGTCGGAGTAGAGTGTACAGTATTTCAGATTAGACTGAGATCAGGCTTCACCAATAACAATCTCCCACTTGAAGACTGATATCTGCACTTCCACTGAATAGCTTCACTCCTCATGACTTATCGCTCTCACATCCATCAATCATACATAAAAGATCAATCAAAGTTGAGCAAAGGCTCAACTTTTCCCTGTCAATCACCTTTGTCAACATATCTGCAGGATTTTTGCTGCCATCAATCTTGTAAAGCTTCAGTCGTCCATCCTCCAAAACCGACCGAATGAAGTGATACCTCAACTGAATATGCTTCGTCCTCGAACGAAATGCTGAGTTCCTTACTAGATGAATAGCACTTTGATTGTCGCTCCATAGTATGTTGTTCTCTTGACTCTTCCATAAATCTTTGAACCCAAATCATCTCTTTACTAGCCTCAGTAATAGCAACATATTCTGCTTCTGTTGATGAGAGAGCAACCACCTTCTATAAATTTGAAATCCAGCTAACTGTTGTTCCACCTACAGTGAAAACATATTCTTCCTCTGTCTCTATCACCTGAATGATCTGAGTCAACATATCCTTGCACATCTGTGTCGGCTCCCCCAAAGCATAAGCAATAATTGGATGTACCTCTGAGAAATCTGAGTATCCACTGAACTGCTTTCCAATGCTCTTTTCCTGGGTTCTGCATATACCTGCTGACAACTCCCTCTGCATGTTCGATGTCCGGTCTCGTGCTTACCATTGCATACATTAAACTTTCAACTGCTGAAGAATATGGCACTTTTGCCATGTTCTCTTTTTCTTCCTTTGTTGATGGACACGGATCCTTTGAAAGTTTAAAGTGACCTGCCAATGGAGTAGCTACTGGCTTCGCCTTATCCTTGTTGAACCTCTTTAATACTTTCTCGACATACACTTCTTGAGATAACCACAATTTGTTCTGCTTTCTGTCTCTCCTTATCTGCATGCCAAGAATTTGCTTCGACTCACCCAAATCTTTCATGTCAAAGGCTTTTGAAAGATTCTTCTTGAGTTCATTAATTCTTTGCATATTCGATCCTACAACAAGCATATCATCTACATACAATGCAAGAATTATGAAATCTCCATTTTCAAATCTTTGAAAATAAACACAATGATCAGATTGACATCTAGTAAAATTTGAAACCTGCATAAACTTGTCAAATTTCAAATACCACTGCCTTAGAGCTTGTTTGAGGCCATACAAACTCCTATTTAATTTGCAAACCAGATTCTCCTTTCCCTTGACTTCAAAGCCTTCAGGTTGATGCATGTAGATCTCTTCTTCCAAATCACCATGGAGAAAAGCAGTTTTAACATCTAACTGCTCAACATGTAAGTTTTCTACAGCCACGATACTCAACAAAATGTGAATTGAAGTCATTTTAACAACTGGGGAAAATATTTCTTTGAAGTCCATACCTTTCTTTTGTGCAAACCCTTTTACCACAAGCCTTGCTTTGTACCTCTTAGTTCCCCTGATTTCATCTTTCACCCTGTATACCCATTTGTTGTACAATGCTTTCTTTCCAGCTGGCAGCTTCACCAAATCCCAAGTTTTGTTTTGTTTCAATGAGGCCATCTCCTCATTCATGGCTTCCTGAAAACATTCTGGCTCACCCGAATCAGTATACAAGACATAATTTAAAGCAAGAGAATACCTTTCAGGAGGTTTAATCTGTCTTGAAGATCTTCTAAGAACAGGAGTTTTCGGTTCCTGCACTTGAAGATTATCACCATAACTGCTGCAGACTCAACATCTGAATTTCCAAAATCATCATCTGAACTTTCTGGAATTTCTTGCACACTAGATCTGATGCCACCTGCAATCTCATCAAGTTCTAAAAACTCTGATTCATCTTTTCTACTTTCCTGTTGTCTTTCTTTGTATATGCAATTCTCATTGAATATAACATCTCTACTCCTGATGATTTTGTTATGTTCATAATCCCATAAACGATAACCAAAAGCATCACCACCATATCCAACAAATGCACATTTAATAGACTTAGGATCAAGTTTCTTCCTATTTTCTTTATCAACATGGGCATAAGCAATGCAACCAAAAGTTCTCAAAAAAGAGTAATTTACCTGTTTCCCTGTCCAAACCTCCTCTGGAATCTCTCCATCTAATGCGCTAGATGGACTCCGATTTATCAAAAAAACTGCAGTGTCAACTGCTGCTGCCCAAAACTGTTGAGGTAACCCCGAATGAATCCTCATGCTCTTCGCACGCTCCAGGATGGTTCTATTCATTCTCTCTGCAACCCCATTCTGTTGTGGTGTCCTTGGAACTGTTTCCAATCTTCTGATTCCATTGAGTGAACAGTAGCTCTTAAAGCTTCCATCATCATACTCTTTGCCATTGTCCGTCTTAGGACATTTGACTTTGTTTCCTGTTTCAGTTTCTACAAGAGCTTTCCACTTCTTGAAAACATCAAACACATCAGATTTATTTTTAATTGCAAAAACCCATGTTTTTCTACTTGCATCATCTATAAACGAAACAAAGTAAGATTTTCCACCGAAAGAATTTACCTGAGCTGGTCCCCAAAGATCTGAATGTACCAGTTCCAACCTTTCTGTTATATTCTTGTTCCCTCATTTCAGAAAGCTAACTCTCTTCTGCTTTCCATACACACAATCTTCACAGAACTTAAAATCCACCCCCTTCAAACCAGGTAACAGATTTCTTGAGTGTAGGTTCTTCATACCAGTCTCACTCAAATGCCCAAACCTGTGATGCCAAAGTGTAGTGTTCTCATCTGTGGAAGCTAATGAAACAACATAATCATTAGTGCCAGTAAACATGCACAGAGTACCAATCAGATTACCCTTGGCCACTACCAGCGACCCTTTTGTAATCTTCCATTGACAATTACCGAAACCAACAAAATACCCTTCACTGTCTAGTTTGCTTGTTGAGATGAGATTCTTCTTTAAGTCGGGAACATGGCGTGCCCCTTCCAATTTCAAGTGGCCACCATTAGACAATTTTAACAAAATTGTACCTTTTCCTACAATCTTACATTCTTGTCTGTTTCCCACAGTTACATGTCCATAATCACCATGAACATAATCATGAAAATAATGCTTATGAGAAGTATAATGAAAGGAAGCAGCAGAATCTATGAACCAAACTTCAGATTTAACATCTACTGATGCAGATAAACACAAATCACCATATACCTCATCATTCGTGGACACCATGTTTGCTTCGTCATTATTATTCTGCTGACCTTTTTCATCTTTGTTCTTCTCGTTCCAGCAATCTTTCCTCATGTGTTCAGTCTTGCCAGCATTTTTCTTTGATTTTTCCTTCCGTTTTTCCTTTTCCAATTGACTTTGATCTGCATTTGGATTGTGTCTTTCTGCCCTTCGAAGTACTTCCTCTCTATTGTTGTCTGCCCCTTGTTTCAACCGACAGAATAGTGCCGGAAGAGACATCTAAACTTTTTCTCCGCATCTCATCACTCAGTATACAACTGACAACATCGTTGAATACCAAGTTTCCTGTGATTGTATTACTTACAGCCATAACCAAGTTATCCCAACTTTCTGGCAAAGAACACAAGAACAACAGAGCCACAACTTCATCATCAAAAGTCAAATCAACAGATTGTAATTGACCAATAATCATATTAAACTCATTTAAATGATCGGCTACAGAAACGTTATTAGACATCGTCATATTAAATAACTTTTTCATGAGAAAAACTTTATTTGACGCAGAGGGTTTTTCGTATAACTTAGCTAGGGTTTGCATGATTCCAGCGGTTGTGGTTTCTTTGGAGATATTGAAAGCCACCTGCGACATGAGAGATAACCTCACCGTAGTCAACGCCTTTCTGTCCAAAATCTTCCAATCTTCAGCCTTCATCGCTTCCGGCTTGTTGCCCAACGGAAGATATAGATCTTTCTGATAAAGACAATCCTCGATCTACATCTTCCACCACTGAAAGTTCTGCCCATTAAATTTCTCAACTTTCGATTTTCCATCTTCTGCCATCGCTCCCACTCAAGCAAAATATCCTGTCAGATTCGCTTTTCAACCTCGGCTCTGATACCAGTTGTTAGGAATTAACAACGCAGCAGCATAACGATGCAGAGATAAAACGAAAGATCACACACATAACGCACAGATTTACGTGGTTCACCCAACCAGTTTGGTATGGGCTACGTCCACTGCAGAGCGACAAGCCAACGATTCCACTATTCTGTAGAAAAGATTAAGAAACCCTCACACCTCTCTAGGGCGTCTCCTAATATAACATCCCTTTTATATGGCGTTCTAAGACGCGTTACAATAAAGAGAAAAAACCCTAATTCATGAAAGTATGAAACTACCCCCAGTATAAACAGGACCGCCGCAATCAGGGTAGTGTACAGTACTTTTCAGATTAGACTGAGATCAGGCTTCACCAATAACAGATTTAATGTTAAAGGTTAGTTTCTTAGTCCAAGTCTTCCACAATTAACAAGAGTCCATCTTTATTAAACTCCATATGGATGTACTTATTAAATTTAACAACTAAACTAAAGTTTTCAAATAAAAATAAAAACTTAAAAGTTGCCTAATAAGACAAAACTCGTAACTATGCCTATCCCTATTAAAAAAGGGTCATAACTTTCTCAAATTACGTCTGAATCGCTAAATGCTGGGTCCGTTGGATTGGTATTCAAAATACCCATTTACAGGGGCCAAAATCATGTCGAACGGACAAGATTTGATGTCCCAAAAATTTGTTATACTAAAAAAAACAAAAATACACTGATTTTTTGTCTTGGGATCTACGGTCCAGATTTAATTAAGGTTATTAACTTTCTAGGCCTGTGTGGGGCCGGGTCTTTACAAGTCTCATGTTTCTGAACCAATTTTGAAACCAAGCTCCAAGCATGAAAGAAAAAAAAATTGAGAAACCCGGAAAATGTCTATTTGTGGATCATTGTGAAGCCTCTGCAGAGCCTAAGTGACCCCAGAATCCTGTTAGAAACCTTTATTTTGATGTTCCATCCTTTTCTCTTGGTTTCTCCAAAAAATTAGAAAATTACAAAATGCCACTGAGTTTTGGCATTGGCACTCCTAGCCATATATGTGAGGCACAAATGGTGACTCCATAGGTGTAATTGTAAACAAGATTTGTCTCACTAGTGACTGTACTATAGGGCTGTGATCTCTGGCAAATGACTGATGAAGGGTCCAAGTTCTAGAGGAATTTCTTGAGGAATCCTCAGTTGAACTAGCAATTGTGGTTGATTGGTAAATCCCTTATACTTAGGATGGCAACTATCTCAACTAGAATGTATAGAGCCAAAATGTAATTATATCCCAAGCCTAGTTCAGGGAGAATAATTGACTTGGCACTTGTGTGAGAGTTCAGCTGTAGGACTGATTTGAATTTCTTAAAACTGCAAGTCCATCTTTAAAGAGAAACAGATTGCCAAATGTAATGCTCGAGCCAGTACTTGCAACAATCTTGGAAAAAAAAACCTTGTTAGTAGGAGATGTAACAAAATTTAAGAGGCTTAATATGTTGTGCAATAGTTTGACTTATCTCTATCTTAGCAAGAAAAATCACTCAATTCTGAAGATAGTGATTCGGAGGTACAAGTCAGCCAATGTGCACATGGCCAACGGATATTGGTCACTCTTAAGGGCCCAATTCCTTCTTGGATTAAGGCAATGCTAGTGACTTGCACTATCCAAATGCAAAGTGATCCGAATTCAGCACCACTTTGACCATTTATCTAAGGCATCAAAGGTCAGCCTGGATGCAAGAAAACTGATGAAGTAACTTCCAATGATACAATAGGTAGGGTTTGATTATCAAACCCCTCCTCTGTTTGAATTTTGAATTTATTTGTAACTTTTTTCAATTGTAATGTGATATTAGAAGCGAACTTTTAGATGCCTTAACCAAAGATAATGCGCAGGTTTAGATCAGCTTTTCTGTGAAGATAGGAATGCTTTATTTACTTACTGCAACTTGAGGAGGAGGATTTAAGTTATTCGAATTAAGGTGTCAAATGGTTTGTGTTTCCTATTTTCTAGATTTGAATATACCTTACTTCATTAATGACCTTCATCCGTCACTTTTAACTTGGGACTTAAACACGTGCCTTTAGACTTTTCATGGAAAGCAAAATTCCATTTTCTCGATTTCAAATTGTATCAAGATTTTTCGTGTTTCTGCTGTTTGTTTCCCTTTCATGAATCGCAGCTAGTGAACCAAATTAAGAATTAGAAGACATTATTCAGTGGTTATACTTATACTGGTGCGCATTCAAGTTACTAATTATGGATACATAGTTATGGTCTATTTTGTAGTCTATATTGTGTTGTATAATTAGTTTCTTTGCTTTAGTAGTCGTCAAAAGGTTCCAAAGTGAAATGTTCGAATTATATTTGGTGTGCATTAAATATAATAATTCTCGAAACCTAGCCATGGTTGATGTTTTTGCCTATACTGTGTTGTATAATCAATTGCATGCTTGTAGTAGTCTTCAAAAGGGTCCAAAGTGACTAATTGTGTGAATGATATTTTTCTCATGTTTTACCATAATGTATGTCTGACAGTTACAGTTAGTGTATTTTCCAAACCCTTTTCCTTTTTCTAAATTGTGGGATTAATTTTCTCTTTTAGATTACGACAAATAGATTCAATTTCATAGTTGACGACAACACTGACGACAATCCCATGGAAGATGGGTTGGATTCTAGTGCTCAAACCAGATATCGAGAGAAGGACCAGAGTTGGTTGATCTCTTCTTTTCATCAAATGTTTGGTAGAAGGTGAGTTCAACCATTTTTTCTTTGTTTTTTTACTTCACTTTTCATTGCCTGCCACCACATTCTTATCATTTGGGTCTCAATTTCGGTAATTTTTCATCTTGGCATTCTACGAACTCTGTAGGTAACTAGATGGTCGCCCACTGGCTAGAATTGAAAAACTTTGTGTTAAATATTTATGTGAATGCCTACTGTTATTCTTACTTCATAAAGGATGAGGGCTAACACTCTCACCCCTTGAGATTTGGTATCATCAAGCCCTGTCGGGATGTGTTTACTCTTATCTAATATGGAAATACCGAACACTTTACTACAAGGTTTATTGTTAGGAATGATAAAATGATCCCACAAGGTAAAAGTCATAGATAGTTTTAATAAGTTCCATTTTCTTGTTAGTCATCTGTGCCGAAGAGAAGAGTTCTAGATGGTGGAATATATCTTGCAAGTTGGCATTGATCCCGATTGCATACATATGTTTATTACTTCTCTCTCTGTTGGCATTGCTAGTCTAGCCCATTCTATTTTAATTGCTTGAAGGTGGCATATGTTGACAGTGACTAGAGAAGAGGTCAGATAGTGAAGAACTTATTTTAAGATTCCCATAAGGATTTGGAAATACCTGACTCCTGATTATAGGGATTATTTTTAGGAATGATAAAATTATCCCACAAGGTAAAAGTCGTAGATATTCTATTCCATTCAATTAGTAGTTGTCTTTTATCTATTGGCATGCTAGTCTAATGTATTCTATTCTAATTGCTTGTAGGCGGCATATATTGACAGTGACTTAAGAGGAGGTCTGAGATTCATATAAGGATTTCGAAATAGCTAACACTTGACTGCAAGCATTATTTTTAGAAAGGACAAAATGATGCCACAAGGCAAAAGTCTTAGATGGTTTTATATAGTTCTATTTAGTACTTCTCTTTTCTCTCTTGGCTTGTTAGTCTAGTCCATTCTATTCTAAATGCTTGAACATGGCATATAATGGCAGTGATTGGAGAAGAGGTCGGAATGTCGGATAGTGAAGAACTGATTCGATGATTGCTATAAGGATTTGGAAATACATAACACCTGACTGTAAGGATTATTTTTAGGAATGATAAAATGATTTCACAAGGTAAAAGTCACAGATAGTCTAATCCCTTCTATTTAGTACTTCTCTTTTCTCTCTTGGCATGCAAATCTATTCCATTTTATTCTAATTGCTTATTCGGGGCATATATTGACAATGAATAGAGAAGAGTTCAGATAGTGAAGAACTGATTCTTAGATTCATATAACGATTTCGAAATACCTAACACCAGACTATAAGGATTATTGAATTGCATGCACATGTATTGACAATGATTACAGTAGAGTTCGGATAGTGAAGAACTGATTCTTAGATTTCTATAAGGATTCAAAATACCTAACGGGCTGGCTATAAGGATTATTTTTAAGAACCTTAAAATGATTCCACAAGGTAAAATTTGTAGAATGTCAATTTATTTTTTTCATTTTCTATTATTTGTAATTTTAGGGTTAGGCAAGACCCAAACCAGATACAGAGGAAGAAAAAAAAAGAGAAAATGTTACAAGCGATTATATATCATTCCATCGAAGTCCTCCTTGAGAATTGCAAGAAGAGGAGGGGGGATCAAATGGGATGGGTTAGAGCCTCCCTTAATGGGGCAGTCGTGTTTGGATAGGAAATTCGTGGCTCGATTTGCCTCGCTTCAGACATGAGTGATGGTCCATTGATCAAGCATAGAGAGATTTCTTTGAATTTTCGTTAGGAGGGGTTTCTTTCTCCAAGGACATGGGACTAGTCCAGTGACAATGTGGATAGCAAGTAATGATTCTAACTCAATCCACAGGTGTTTAAGTCCCAGGTGAGATGCGAGGCTAATTCCATGATGAATTGCTTGGAGCTCCAACTCTTGAATGGTTTCGGGATTCTTTTGGACAGAAAATGCAGAAATCACTTCCCCCTTTGAATTTCTCAGAATCCCTCCAATACCTGCATTCAAACCCGCTAGGGATGCATATGAGTTTAGCTTAATTGTATTACTGATTGGGATCCTCCATTTACATTGCTTCACTATTTTTGGTTTTTCAAAGTATGGAAGCCGGAGAATTTCAGCGAGAAACTCTTCTCGGGTGGATATTATGCTATCAAGCTTGAGGAAGATACATCTAGACATAACAGCGTCAATGATTTCTTTTAAAATCTGCTTCTTGTGTCTCCGGCCCATGGGCTCTTTTGTTTCTCTCCATCCAAATACAGTGAATGGAGGCAGTGAGAGCGATTTTCATTGTCTTACAAAACTGAGTTGAGCCTTGATGCCTCGTTCTAATCCATTCTTCTTCCATAATGGATTTTAGGGGCTTTCGCCTGTGAGAGAATCTCCATAAGACGGATCTCCAGACTCAAGCTGAGTGATGAGCACATTTATGTGTGAATTGTAGGTAGGAAAAGCATGCATTTTTGTTATTTAATGCGGTACTACTAAGGTACTTTATTATTTTTGGTATTTCATGGCTACTTCGGATTTTTACGGAAAATAGAGCTAAGGCCTATGAAATGAACAGTTTAGATCATCCAATAGAAATGGTTTGGGCCATGGTCATCAGGGCTCACAAATTGGACAGTTTGGATTAGTGAACAAGTGACCCCTATAGTTGGTTTTTATCACTAATGTTTGAACGGCTTAGATCAACTTACAAGGATGGTTTAGGGGTGTAAGTAATTTATATGCCAATATATCCATCAATATTGAACGATTTAGATCAACCCAATAATTGGATCGTTTGGAACACCACATGGGAATGGGTTTAAGTGTTATTGTGCAATACTCATGGAAGGAGGAGGGTGTTCTTTTGCAGTGACCCTCTCTATTCATGATTTTGTACACGTTTTTGCATGAAATAGTAATTTCTATTTCACCTACTTGCACTTGCTCTCACTATTTCTAAATATTGCAACCCATGGGATAATCTGAACCGTTGAGATGAGCATGACATCATGGCTGATTTCAAAATAGGCAAAGCCGTAGCCATGTTGGGAATTTTTGAACCAAAATAGAGATTGTCTTATGTGATGTGGGACCCACTTGGGTTTTTGGAAAGCACTGTTGTGGAAAGCAATTTCGTCGTCTTGTTATTTCTATATTTGCAGGGGCTGGATGATAAAAAAAAGAAGCATACATATGCATATGCGTGGGAAATCCAACAAGGGTTTTTCTTTTATAGAAGTTTGACTTTTAATGGCAACAAGCCATATTTGACAAGTGGGCGACGTTTTGTATAGGAAAAGGGTATTTTCTAAATTGCATATAGTTTATATATATACAATTATGTGGGACCCACTTACATTTGCTAAAATTCATTCCCTATTTATATGAGATTTTATATGGTTTCTAATAAATGCATAATCATGCTATTTTGTCTTGTAGCAAAATAGCACCAATTCCCACGTAAGAGTAAGAAGAGTAGAAAAAGTCAACAAAAATTTACCAAAAGGGAGTGCCAAGAAGCTTAAATTGTGAGAAAATAAAATAAGAAGTTTGCATTATAAACAAAGGGTCGAATTTCAAAAATTGGCAAGGAAAGGTTGTGGCTTCCAAAAATACAAAAAAGATGCCAAGATTGTGTCTTTTCTTGGAGATGAAAATAGAAGGGGAAGAAAGCTACATATTGGAGTGAAGAAGACATTCTCCATTCTCTCTACTTCTCTACCACTCTCAAGCTCTCTCTCTCTCTCTCTCTCTTAGGTTTTCTTATTCTCTCTTGCTCTTTTCATGTTTTTTTTTTCTTTTCTACTCTCAACCAAGGATCAATCATCCACCGTTCAATCCAAGGTGACACTAAAGCTTGAAGAGGAGGATTTGGCCAAAGTTGGAGGAGAAAAAGACTAAGTTCTATTTAATTTTTGTTATTTATTTTAAGTTCAATTTGATGTAATTTTGTTTCAATTCAAGTTAGTGAAGAAGTAATTTGCTTTTGTTTCATTTCCTTTCAAGTTCTATATGGCAATTCTTCTCCCATCTATCTCTTTTATTTTATTTTTTTACTTCTTCATGAATAACTAAATCCTAATTACTTAGGGTTTAGTTGAAGCCATGGGGAAGGAGAAATATTTATAATTAATTCAATCTGCTCAATTGAAAATTTGTGTAGGATTTTTGTGTTTGGAAAATCCCAATCATTCATGCCAATGTATGAATGATTGTTGATTAACAAATATAAATTTCTATATAATCAATGTAAATTGGAGAGTGGATTTGATTAATTACTTATAAGGAATGACATCCGTTTGACCTTATTCCTTATTGACTAGTTAATTGAATTTTCAACCCAATTCAAGAGTTGTTTGAATT
Source organism: Tasmannia lanceolata (assembly GCF_043159265.1). Taxonomy (NCBI): domain Eukaryota; kingdom Viridiplantae; phylum Streptophyta; class Magnoliopsida; order Canellales; family Winteraceae; genus Tasmannia; species Tasmannia lanceolata. The sequence goes on from NW_027518715.1 coordinate 2,854,280, forward strand.
AATCAATCTAATCCAAACCCATGTTGGATTGTAACCCTAAGTAATCTTTTATATTGAATTAAGGTTTTTACACTATTCCAAATTACTTTTGCAATTTTCCAATTAACTTAGGCCCTTAGAATTTTGGTTTTCTAATTAAATTAGATAAGTAGTTAAAAGAGATCATTAGAACCTTGGTACACTTTGCCTAAATTAGGATTTTAAATAAAAAAGATCTTAGTTAAATTTGATTCTTAGATTGATTAGAATATACGCTTATATATAGTGTTGGCTCCGAGGTCAAGTCCACGGAAATCCTGAGTCCATTCCAGGCAACATTATATCATAGCTAGTATTCTAATCGGTACAAGAATAGGATTGACAACTAGATTTCTCTTCCCTGAGTTCGACCCGTATTTACACGATCCGTGCACTTGCGGTTATTTAATAAATCAATCAAGTTTTTGGCGCCGTTGCCGGGGAAGAGAGTTGCATTAGAATCTTAATTATTCGAAGTGTTAGATTAGTAGTTATTTTTAGTTTAGTTATAATTTTGGTTTCTTGCCTATCCATCTCTCTTACTTGGTTTTCCTGTGTTTACTAGTGCAGGTTGGGTGCGGAACTCGGCCAATCGACTAGAAAGAGCAAACCGGTTAGAGACGGCAGAAGACATCGCACCAAATCCAAATCAAGTAGTCATGGCGGAAGAACAAGAGCCGCCCAAGAGTTTGCGCGATCGCTTCTATCCAGCCCGAACCGCGCAACCTTCTTGCATTAGATTGCCGATTGCACAAGGTAATAATTTTGAGCTAAAATCGCAATTTATCTCTTTGCTTCCTCATTTTCATGGCCTCCTTTCGGAGGATGCTTATCTATTTTTGCGTGAGTTTGAAGATGTATGTGCTTTGATTAAGTTGCAACAACTTACCGATGATGCGGTAAAGTTACGGTTTATTACGTTTTCGCTCAAGGATGGAGCCAAAAAGTGGCTCTATGGCTTACCAACGAACTCCATCACCACATGGGAGGAGTTTGCCGTCGCTTTCCTAAAAAAGTTTTTCCCATTACATAAAACTAATAAGCTTAGGAACGATATTTTACAATTCAAACAAAAGCCATTAGAGTCATTTTCTAAGTTTATGGAGAGGTTCAAAGACCTACTCCAAGAGTTTCCTCACCATGGAATTGATTTGTGGCACTTATGCCAAATTGTTTATGAGGGCATAGATTACCAAACAAAGCAACTTCTTGAGTCCATGTGTCCTAATGGTTTTACTTCTTTCACGGTTGAGGCCGCGGCATTGAACTTCTTACTTGATTTGGCAAAAAAAACGAGAGAGTGGGAATCCACTCAAGACGGTGAGAGAGCCACTTCAAGCAAGGGATTTCTAATAGAGGGTGCCGTGGCAAAAGAGGCCCATCTTGATAGCCTAGTCAAAAGGCTAGAAGCAATAGTTGTCAAAGGACCCTCACAAGTCAATCAAATTGCACATAGTGTTCCCATGTGTAATTGGTGTCAAGCCACAGACCATGTCATGGAAGAGTATCAAACTCTTGCTAAATTTGGTAATTCTAATGAGAATGTGAGTGTTCTTTATGCTAATAATCCTTATTCTAGCACTTATAATCCGGGATGGAGAAATCCTCCCAACTTTTCATGGAGTCAAAGTGGGCCATCTAATTTCCAAGGCCAAGGCCAATTCAGCCAACCTAGGCCCACCTTCCCTCCCACTTTTGTTCGTCCATCCCCTTCCCCTCCTACTTTTCAAAATCCCATGATTAATAATGTTTCAAATCAGCAACCGCCGGGTTTTCAAAAACAAGGAGAGTCGGCACGCATAGCTTCCTTAGAAAAAAGCATAGAACTTCTCACTAGCACTTTCATGACAAGCCAACACAACATGGAGAAGCAAATCTCCCAACTTGCCATGGCGTTGCATGAGAGGGCAAAGGGGAAGATGCCAAGTCAACCCGTTCCTAATCCAAGGAACGTGATATGAATGTGAATCAACAGGTACCGCCAAATCAGTTGAATGCCATTCAACCAATTTTGCCGCCGCAAGAGCCCTCCAACGAATGTAATGCCGTATATGCTTTAAGGAGTGGTAGAGATTACCACAAGGAGAAGGTCAGATCTGAACCTTCTATAGATATACAAGATACATCCAAAGAGGTAAGAAAAGACTCCCCTCCAACAGGCTCGATTACGGAACCCAACCAGGTAAGTGAAGAGCAGGCTGTTTCTCCACCTGAAAATGAGTATGTGCCTAAAGCTCATTTTTCCAAGGAGACTTGCTAATAATAAGAAGGTGGATGCCTTGGATAAAATTTTAAATGTGTTTAAACAAGTGCAAATAAACATTCCTTTATTAGATGCGATTTCTCAGGTTCCTACTTATGCCAAAGTGTTGAAAGATTTGTGCACACAAAAGCGCACAACTAATGTGTCCAAGAAAGCTTTCTTGGCCGCAAATATAAGTTCCATCTTGTCTCAACAAATGGTGGCTAAGTATAAGGATCCAAGATGTCCTATTATTTCTTGTACTATTGGTAACACAAATATTGAACATGCTCTTTTGGATTTGGGTGCAAGTGTAAATTTCTTGCCTTTTTCTGTATTTAAGCAACTAGGATTAGGAGACCTCAAACCAACCACCATCACTCTTTAATTGGCGGATAGATCAATTAAAACACCCAAATGGATGGTTGAGGATGTGTTAGTTAAAGTAGGTGATTTTTTATTTCCCGTAGATTTTGTTATGTTAGATACCGAGCATGTTGCTAATATCAAGGATCAAATTCCTGTCATCCTTGGTAGGTCGTTCCTTGCCACTAGCAACGCTCTAATTAATTGTAAAAATGGATTAATGAAATTATCTTTTGGAAACACATCGGTTGATTTTAATGTCTTTAGATTGGGAAGCAACCAAATTTTCATGAAGAAATCAATATGTTGCATTCCTTTCCTGACGATATTGTTTCTAATTTTGAAATTGATTTGGATGCAGGATTCCTCTTTTATTAACTAAATCTAAGAGTCAATTCCATCTCACCCTCATCTCAAAGCACGGCTAAAAGCTCCTTCACACCATCTCTAGGTTTTCATATGTCTAAAAGATGGATTCTTATAAAGATTCTAAAATTAGAAACTTTCTATTTTTTCAATCTCCATCCTTCATCAAGTAAATCTAAGATTGAAAATCAACTCATCATCATCCCAAAACTTGGCTAAGAGCTCCATGCCACCATCTCTAGGGTCTCCTATGTCAAAAAGATTGATGTTTTATAAACTTTCTAAAATAAGAAACTTTCTATTTTTTCAATCTCCATCCTTCATCAACTAAACCTAAGATTCAAAACCATCTCATCGTCATCCCAAAACTTGGCTAAAAGCTCCTCCACACCATCTCTAGGGTCTCTTGTGTCTAAAAGATTGATGTTTTATAAAGTTTCAAAACTTGGCTAAAAGCTCCTTAACACCATCTCGAGTTTTCCTATGTCTAAAAGATGGATGTCTTTTGAAGTTTTCAACATAAGAAACTTTAAATTTTTTCAATTTCCATCCTCAATCAACTAAATCTAAGATTAAATATCATCTCATCTTCATCTCAAAACTTGGCTAAAAGCCCTTTCATACCATATCTAAGGTTTCCTATGTCTAAAATATGTATGTTTTATAAAGTTTCTAAAATAAGAAACTCTCGATTTTCCAATCTCCACCCTTGATCAACTAAATCCAAGATTCAATACAATCTAATCCACATCTCAAAACTTTGCTAAAAGCTCATTGACACCATTTATTGGGTTTCCTATGTCTAAAAGATTGATGTCTTATAAATTTTCTAGAGTAAGAAATTTTCTATTTTTTCAATCTCCATCCTTGATCAACTAAATCTAAGCTTTAATACCATCAAATCCTCATTTCAAAACATGGCTGAAAGCCCCTTGACACCATCTATAGGATTTTCTATGTCTAAATGATGGATGTTTTATAAAGTTTCTATAATAAGAAACTTAATCAACAAATTCTAAGATTCAGTACCATTGCAACCTCATCCCAAACTTGGCTAAAAGCTCGTTCACACCATCTCTAAGGTTTCTTACATAAAAAAGATGGATGTTTCATAAAGTTTCTAAAATAAGAAACTTTCTACTTTTCCAATCTCCATCATTCTTCAACTAAATCTAAGATTCAATACCATCTCATCGTCATCTCAAAACTTGGCTAAATGCACATTGATACTGTCTCTAGGGTCTCTTATGTCCAAAAGATGGATATTTTACAAAGTTTCTAAAATAATAAACTTTTTATTTTTTCAATCTGCATCCTATATGAACTAAATTTAAGATTCAATACTAACAAATCCTCATCTCAAAACTTGGCTAAAAGCTCCTTCACACCATCTGTAGGGTTTTCTAAGTCTAAAAGATTAATATTTTACAAAGTTTCTAAAATAATAAACTTTCTATATTTTCAATCTCCATCCTTCATATTCCAAATATATGATGGAATACCATGTCATCTTCATCCCAAAACAAGGCTAAAAGCTCCTTCACACCATCTATAGGGTTTCTTATGTCTAAAAGGTGGATGTTTTATAAAGTTTCTAAAATTCGAAACTTTCAGTTTTTTCAATTTCTATCCGTGATCAACAAAATCTAAGATTCAATACCATTTAATCCTCATCTCAAAACTTGGCTAAAAGCTCATTGACACCCTCTCTAGTGTTTCTTATGTTTAAAAGATAGTTGTTTTATAAAGTTTCTAAAATAAGAAACTTTCTATTTTTTCAATCTCCATCCTTAATCAACTAAATCTAAGATTTTATACCATCTCATCATCATCCCAAAACTTGGCTAAAAGGTCATTGACACCATCTCTAGGGTCTCCTATGTCTAAAAGATGAATGTTTTATAAAATTTCTAACATATGAAACATTCTATTTTTTCAATCTCCATACTTCTTTAACTAAATCTATGATTCAATATCATCTTATCATCATCCTAAAACATGGCTAAAAAATCCTTGACACCATCTCTAGGGTCTCCTATATTTAAAAGATTGACGTTTTATAAAGTTTCAAAAATAAGCAACTTACAATTTTTTCAATCTTCACCCTTTATCAACTAAATCTAAGATTCAATACCATCTCATCCTCATCTCAAAACTTGGTTAAAAGCTCCTTAACACCATCTCTAAGTTTTCATATGTCTAAAAGATGGATGACTCATATAGTTTCTAAAATAAGAAACTTTCTATTTTTTAAATTTCCATCATTCATCAACTAAATTTAAGATTCAATATCATCTTATCCTCATCTCAAAACTTTGCTAAATGCTCCTTCACACCATCTCTAGGGTTTCCTCTGTCTAAAAGATGGATGTTTTATAAAGTTTCGGATCATCATCTCAAAACTTGGCTAAAAGACGGATGTTTTATAAAGTTTCTAAAATAAGAACCTTTCTATTTTTTCAATCTCCATCCTTTGTCAACTGAATAAGAAACTAAATCTCAGATTCAATACCATCTAATCCTCATCTCAAAACTTGGCTAAAAGCTCCTTGACACCATCTATGGGGTTTCCTATGTCTAAAAGATTGATGTCTTATGAATTTTCTACAATAAGAAATTTTTTATTTTTTCAATCTTAATCCTTGATTAACTTAATCTAAGCTTCAATACCATCAAATCCTCATTTCAAAACACGGCTAAAAGCTCCTTGACACCATTTATAAGGTTTCATATGTCTAAAAGATGGATGTTTTATAAAGTTTCTAAAATAAGAAACTTAATCAAGTAAATCTAAGATTCATTACCATCGCAACCTCATCACCAAACTTGGCTAAAAGCTCCTTCCCACCATCTCTAGGAATTCTTACGTCTAAAAGATGGATATTTTATAAAGTTTTTAAAATAAGAAACTTTCTATTTTTTCAATCTCCATCCTTCTTCAACTAAATTTAAGATTTAATACCATCTCATCCTCATCTCAAAACTTGGCTAAAAGCTCATTGACACTATCCCTAGGATCTCCTATGTCCAAAAGATTGATGTTTTTCAAAGTTTCCAAAATAATAAACTTTCTAGTTTTTCAATATCCATCTTTTATCAACTAAATCTAAGGTTCGTGTTGAATTCTTATTTGTAAATGCATATGCAGAGTGCATGCCTATGCATACAGGTAAAAATAGGTGAGGCATGTAGCTCATTTGGAAGAATAAACACAAAATCTGCCACAAAGTAGTCGATGTTGCATTCAGTAGTAGTAAATGGTATGAAAATACACAATCAGAATTTGAAAGCACAATCTAGATTTAGCATTCACATATATCAGTAAAAAAGGCTTCCTCGGACTAAAATAAATACCTTGTCCATCGGAAGTTAACATTCTACGCATTATAGGTAATAGAGTCGGCTCAATCTGAATGAAAAGATGGGGTAGCCTACTCACAGATTCAAGAATCGTGCTTATGGCACGCAGACATCCAACAGCCGCTAGTGCACCTGGATCATCAGTGTCATCATCGGCTTCAGAAGTATCCATACACTTCCAAAATGCAGCAGCCTAAAAGTGAAGGAAGTAAAAAAAAAACAATGAGTAGATTAGAAGAAAATAAACTCAAGTACCCAAATAGATAAAAGTCGAAGTTATGAAAGTATTTTTACCAGATTTTGACATAATCCAAGAGCATAAGGTGCCATCTCTTCCCCAAATTTGTCCACAATAGTCTCAAGGGTGAACACAAGGTCCTCATTCTCAACCTCATTCATGAGCTTAAAAAACTCTGTGCATAGGCCATTGAAATGTGTATAAAACAAATTGGCAACACATACAAATAGTAGTGATGATTAAAGACAAAGCACATACCATCGAGTAATTGAGGAAGAATAGGACGGATTTCATTTAAATCTGCAAGAAAAGATAGGATTATTTAGCATTGAAAGAAGTTAGTGTATAGAACAGAGGACAACAAGGAAAGACATACCTTTACAAGCTTCCACAAAAGAGCACAATGCAAAGACAGAATCAACACGTACTGGGAGCTCTGGATCACGCAATCCAGCAACAACACAATTTAAAGCCTTGCAGAAATTGTTCTGATCCGAAAAGTTGATATGGGCATACTGTCCTGCAACCCACGTTGCCTAATAATCCATAAATTTGATATATCAATTTGCAAAAGAAGAAAGTTCCATGGTACAAAACTGAATGAAAAGGCAGAAATATGCAAGTTATAGGAAAAACCTCAATCACAATACAAGCCAATTCAATCGCAAGCAAGCAAGGTTGTATTAGGAAAAGCTACAGGCATGTTACTAGTTCAATGTTTTGATGGGGACGAGAAATCCAATCTCAAACTCTTTATTTTATTTTTATTGCGATCGTATCTACACCACATTTTTCCAGGTTGCAACTCATAATTAGGGCGGTTCCCAATTCTTTCACAGAAAGAGAGACAGTAGAGGTTAGATAGGAGAGAGAGGTATCTGAGCAATTGAACTTCAATTGGGTTGAAAGAAATATCTTGTTTTTTCTTTAACAATTTCTGATCTCTAGCGGACCTCTCAATAGGATTTGAACCCAAATAAAGTTCTAACCATCTTTCAGGGGAAAAAAGGACGCCAACATATCATATATGAAATTTTGCTATTTCTTTTTATTCTAGGGGAGACACTAATCGCAGTGAGAAAAGAATTTACACAATGACTGAAAAAATGTCTGACATCATTTGAGAATTTGGAGTTCGAAGAAGGGGAGAAAGAGCCAGCAGCCTGCAATAGATAGAGGAGGATTTATTTGATCGCATTGCATAGGCTCCTAGAATATGGTGCCCTTGTGATAACCTGTTTGATTATATCTTTTTTTTAAAAATTTAACCTGTTTGATTATATCGAAAGACCCAAAGAATTGGGCAGATCATAACCCTTTGCTATCGTTACTAACATACCTCGATCCCATCACCCTTATTATGTTCCCCTTTATACCACTATTTGGACATTGATTTGGGCCAGTTTAGACCTTTTTCTTTAGATATGTTATTTATGTTAGATGCATTTGAGATCTGATTTTCTTTCTAGTTAGTTTAATTTCTTTCATGAATCTAATGTATGGAACCTGCTTGGACGGATTTTTGTTCTATTATTTTTCCTATCATAGGATTTAAGCTATAACTATATCTATGTTTTTGTATTTTAATTAAGGTGTATTGAAAGTTTATTAGTTGTATCGACAAAATGTGTTATGTATTATTTATACGTGTCCGATTTTGAGGTGCCCATACACCTTCAATGCTTGAAACCTGATACCTTGGAAGAAGTTCACTATGACACTGATAATTATCAGATTACTTATGACTAACATTTGCAACAATCATAGTACTAACAACAAGCACAACAACACCAACTATGATAATTATTATCTTTGAAAATTGTTAATAAAAAAATTGTGTTTTGCTTAATTGTTTTTTCGTATGCAAACACATAAACCTTGGTTTTGTAGCTTAAATGTCTAGTTTAGAAGCAAATAGTGCTACCGATGATACATTATCTAGTTCTCAGATTTATATACTTAGGCATTTTTGTTTTTCTCCTAAAATCTTGTTTTTGGGATATGACCTCATTTTCTTTTTGTAATTTGAGCTTCTTGTTTTTTTGTTTACCAAATTTCATTTCCATGTCTTGTAGGAAGAGGAGCAAAGGTGCAAGAAAGTAGACATCATTGATACTGCAAAATCTCCTAAATCTCCTAAATCTCCTAAATCTAAAGTGAGCATTTACTCAAGATTTTCTTGTCATTAGAGCTAATTTGCTTCCTCGCATGTTTGGTTACACTATTGTCCTATCCAAATTCAGTTTAAACATTTACTTGATCATGCCTTCTTTGAAAGTGTTGTTTTGACACCTTTCTATTCATCAACCATGGTTTTTGTGATATGCATTACAGAATATATTAATGTTGTTTGTTGTTGTTATTAGTGTTATTATTCATTGGCAAGCATAACCCTTTTTTTTTTTTCTTACTTTCCAATACTACATTATTGTTTTGCTTTCCACTCGGTAAATGACTATTTATTCGTGAATATGTGATTTGTTTTTATGCCATTTTATTGTAGACTAACACTAATCTGATATTCATTTTATTGTACGCTCAATAGGAAAATGTATTGCTTCAAGGGAGGGAGGGAGGGAGGGAGGAGAGGGAGGGAGGGAGGCAGTTGTTGGATAAATTCGTAATTGACAAGGACTGCAAGACATTATCGAAGCTAAAAGTGCTCCAACAGTCCAACTCCTTGTTGTACAATCACCTTCTCTTAAAAGAGTTGAAATATTGTTACTCCATCTCCCGTTTAGGATATAGTGTCGTCATGGTTGCCTATCTTCTTTTCGTTTTACTTTATCAATTTATTCATATTAAGAAATCTATCCGGAACATTGTCAATTTATTCATATCCTCTTGTCGTCATGGTTGCTTCATCAACCTGCTCAACTTTGAGGCTCCATGATAGCTAACATAAAACTTCTTTTGATAGGGGTAAGGATTCAAGACTTGATTCGAGAGACTCGATGAGAGAGAGAGAGAGAGAGAGAGAGAGATGCTGTTGGATCAAATATCAGAGGCGGTACCGCCCTCACGTGACTTCACGCTCGGACACCATATAAAAAATCATATATAAATATATTCATAAACATATAATCGTATGAAGGGTTATGTTGTTGGATAAATTCGTAATTGACTAGGACTACAAGACATTATCGAAGCTAAATGTGCTCAACAGTCCAACTCCTTGTTGTACAATCACCTTCTCTTAAAAGAGTTGAAATATTGTTGCTCCATCTCCCGTTTAGGATATAGTGTCGTCATGGTTGCCTATCCTCTTTTCATTTTCCTTTATCAATTTATTCATATTAAGAAATCTATCCGGAACATTGTCAATTTCTTACTTTTGTCTTGTGTGTTTGTGATCTCAAGTCTCCATTTCTCCTGTGCGGATAGTATGTAGAGCACTATTCAACAAGAGATCTTGTTACAAAGCCTTCTGATGCTCATATATTAGGTTGTAAGTTGTTCCTTAAGATCAAATGCATATTAATGTCTGTTATTCTCAGGAGTGCGACATTGGAAACAATGAACCTTTGTTCATGTTGCAAAGATAACTTACCCATCCTTGACATTTTTATTAGTCAAATTAGCTTATGTTCCAGCTTGATGTGAAAGATGATTTCCTTTAAGAAGACAACTATATGATTGTTTCTTGAGGCTATCTTAATTGAGAATTGCCTTTGTTAGTGTAAAAAGAATAGATGGAAACACTTGGAGAGATAATCCAAGTTTAGGGAAAAGAGATGGAGAGATTTCATTGGGTTTGGGAACATAAGGATTCCCATAAGAAGTATGTATATGCATATGTATTAGAGAAAATTGTAAATATTACAGATGTGCAACTCTTATTCTATGTAAGATGGGATGCACGCTAAATACATGAAAACAGGAAACACAAACTATCATCTCTCTTAATTTACTTGCTTTAAATGTGCTAGCCTCACTAGTTGCCTATGCTGATGTCGATTGGTTAGGGTGTTCAGATACTTTTTGTTCTACTACATGGTGATGTATGTTCCTTAGAGATGTTTCGATGTTGTGTAGATGCAATAAACACGATGTGGTCTCCAAGTCATTTGTGAAAGAAGAGTTGATTTATGCCAACAAGATCTAGTGAGGGTGTATGGCTTAATTTGCTTCTTAAAGTTTCCTATTTCTCTTCTTCCTTCCACAACACTTTGTGGAGATAATACTCAACTCAACTCAACTCAACTCAACTAAGCCTTTGTCCCAAACTAGTTCGGGTTGGCTATTGAATCCTTTAGAAAATTTTCATGAAGAAGGTGAAAGGATCTACTCGGCTCAAATTGACTAAGTCTAATCCTGCGACTAGTTGGGTTCGTCTACATGAATCATTTTCTCCCATTCTATCCTATCCAAGGTCATGTTTTTTGTTATGTTCCTAGCCCTCAAGTCTTTCCTCACAGTTTCTACCCAAGTTGTTTTCGGTCTGCCCCTACTCCTTTTTACTCCATCAACTTGGCACGAGTCACTTCTTCTCACTGGAGCATCCAAATGCCTACGTTGGATATGCCCATACCATCTTAAGTGACGCTCTCTCATATTCTCCTCAATTGGTTCCAACCCCACCTTTTTTACGGATGACTTCATTTTTAATTCAATCTAACCTTGTGTGGCCGCACATCCATCTAAGCATTCGCATCTCCACCACACTCATCTTATGCACATGCTGCTTCTTAACGGCCCAACATTTTGAGCTGTACAGCATGCTTGGCCTCATAGTCTCTGCTCTAAAAGGCCGCCGCCCAGGCTGCTTAGGCGCTGAGCGCAGAAAAAACGCACCGCCTGGGCGTTATTAGGCGGCCGCCCAGGCGATCTGAGCGTAGGCCTGGGCGGGGTGGGTTTGAAGACTCAGATGAAGATAGAGTCTTGGTCGTGGAGGGAGAGGACAATGATTGGTGAAGACTGAAGAAGTGCTTGGATTTTAATCTTTTTTTGGTCATGGATTTGTGTTGTATTGTTAAATACTTAAATTATTAAGTACTTTATGCTTAATTTCTTATTATGTTTTTAACTTTTTATTATTTAATGTTTAGTGCTTATGCAAAAATGGTTTGGATTGTTATGTAGTCAAGTATTTATATTTTATATAAAAAATGCAAGATATTATGAAAATATATTAATGTCTAAAAAAAATGAAAAACGCCTCAAAATGCCTGGGCGGCCTAGGCACTGGTAGGTCAGTCAGCCGCACAGCTCCGCCCAACGCTTTTTAGAACACTGCTCATAGTTGTCTTATAAAACTTTCCCTTCAACTTGGTAGGTATTTTACGATCGCACAGAGCGCCTGAAGCATGATTCCACTTCAACCAACCTGCTCTTATTCTGTGGTTAACATCCTCTTCAATCTCTCCTTCCGCTCATAGGTACCTCCTGTCCGCTCATATTTACTAGATCGTCGCCCCGCTTTCTTACATTATTAAAGTTGCACTCCATATACTTTGTCTGAGTCCTGCTCACTCTAAAACCTTTGGATTCCGAAGCAGTTCTCCATAACTCTAACTTAGCGTTAACTCCTGCTTTGGTTTTGTCAATTAATACTATGTCATCTGCAAATAACATAAACCACAACACCTCGTCTTGAATACCCTCCGTTAGTTCAACCATAACTAGAGTAAAAAGATAAGGGCTTAGAGCTGATCCTTGGTGCTGTCCCATTGTAATTGGAAACTCACTTGAAGTCCATCCGTAGTTCTGACATTAGTTACTGCTCCATCGTACATATCCTTAATCATATGAACATATTTATTAGGCATTTTTTTCCTTTCAAGGACCCACCACATAACACTCCTGGGAATGCTATCATACGCTTTCTTCAAATCTGAAATCCAAGTAGAGACTTGGTTTGGCAACCTAGAGGGGGGGTGAATAGGATGTTTATAAAACTTTTACGTTTTGAAAACTTTTACTAATTTCACCCTAGTTTTATCCCTTGGTTAATTAAGTTGAATTAGTTAAGCTTAACTAATTTCCATAAATGTATATAAGCTTAAAAACCCTTGTTTAAACAACCAACTTAATTAGGAGATTTAGTGGGCTAATTAGCAATGTAAAGATATTCACGTTGGATGGCAATGCTAACTCACTCAATTCTAAATAATAAGACAAGCACAAATAAGAGAGTGAGAGAGGGAGTGATAAATCGAGAAATACCAACGCAAGCGACACAAGGATTTATAGTGGTTCGGCCAACGGCCTACTCCACTCTACTCAAGGTCGCACTTGAGGATTTCCACTATTGAGACCTCCACGACGCCCGGCTCCAAGGCTTTTACACTCCAAGGGAATTAAATGAGGATGCCCTTCCACCTTTACAATGACTCTCCCTCTCCGCCGAGTTCTAAGCGCTTCACCCAAGAAAATTAAAAACAACGGATGCCCTTGCCACCGATCGAATAAAGAAGAAGAAGTATTAGCCTCTTACTATGCTTGATTACAAGTTGTAGCTCCAAGGATGCTCTCAAGAATAAACAAGTTTAAGCCTAAACCAATCTCAAATGATTTTCTCAAATCATGGCACAAGAGGTTGGTGAGAGAAATTACCCAAAAATAGTTCACAAATGATTTTATAGGGGTTTCTTGAAGTTGGACAATGTTCCTCTAGTGTTTTGGACCCTTGAATGGGTATATATAAAGTCCCAACTCCATGTGACCGTTTGAGGGGTAAAACAGTCAAAACTGGGTCAAAAAATCAACTAGTCGTTGCACCCCAACGGCTATATTTTTTTGAAGAAAAACATTTCTCGGAGTTCTGAGAAATTTCTCGGAGTTTCGAGCAGAATTCTCGGAACTCCGAGAATTCAAACAGAGCTTTTAATTTTGGAACCTGGTGCATTTCTCGGAGCTCCGAGAATTTTCTCGGAGTTCCAAGACTGGTTTCCAACAAACAGTGTCGAACTTGTAAAATTCATATCTCCCTCATTTCTCGTCGGATTTTGACGTTCCTATACTCTACGGATATGAGAAAAATGAGAGGTATCTGTTAAAAATATTTTCAAAAATATTTGAAAATTTTTTAAATAAGTTTTGATACGATTTAGTTGCTGGTCCAGGTTGTTGCTTCGGAACTCTGTTTTGTTCATTCTTGTGTTGAATGCCATATGGGTCCCAACATGTTGGTACACCACCATGGCCATTCACTTATCCATTTAAGTCCTTAAAGGGTGTGTTAGTCTCTTTGAAAAACATATTTTTAGGGGTTTAAACAATGTGCCTTGATAAGAGAATATGCAAGAGAGATAGGAATACATTCTACCCTTTCTATCACTCTCTTGAACTCTTCTTTTGAGCTGGGATCTTCTATGGTTGAGCTTCCATGCTTGACACCTTCAAGTTGTGGTACAAGCTCCTTGGTCCTTTGCATTAGGTTCTTGATCCTCCACCTTTGGCCTTCATGAACTTCCTTTGTTTGTTCAATGCTTTGAGATGGTTGATGATGAGATTCTCCTTGGTACTTCCAAGGTGTGATTGGTCCAAGTATGTTCCAAGCTCATTTGCCATTGTGTTTGGTTCATCTTCAACCATAGGCCAACAATGTGCGTGCTAGTACGATTTGACTTGTGTAGGACCTGTCTAAAGCACAACACTCAAGGCAAATGATCAGTCCATAAACAACTAATCAATTTGCGTTTGTTAATCATCAAAACAAGATGATTGAATGTATTCATGGGGAACCCTTGGGCTTACAAAATCAATGAAAACCATATGAAGGTTCTGTTTATTTTCACTTAATCTCTCCATTAACCGCCTAATCAAGAGGATAGCTTCCATGGTCGATCGTTCGGGCATTAAGCCAAACTGATTCTCCGACATCTTAGTCTCTTTTCTTAGTCTATGCTCAATTACCCTCTCCCAAAGCTTCATTGTATGACTCATTAGCTTAATCCCCTGGTAATTGGTGCAGCTCTGAATATCCCCTTTATTTTTATAAATAGGTACTAATGTATTCTTCCTCCACTCATCATGCATCTTCTTAGTCTTCAAAATATTGTTAAATAATCTAGTTAATCAAACCAAACCCACATCACCCAAGCATCTCGAAGTTTCAATAGGAATATCATCAGGCCCCATAGCCTTACCTAATTTCATCTCCTTCATAGCCACTCTTACCTTTGATGTTCGGATTCTACGAACAAACCTCCGGTTATCTAAATAGCACTTTATGGAGATAATAAAAGTGCTATTTAGATTGTCACTCTATGTCAGCAGCATCTAGTGAGGGTGTATGGCTTCTCTTAGAGGCTTGTTTACACCATTTTGTGGTGTACATAATCATAAAATACATTACTTATATACACATCTTTTAGTCACATCGGCGTTACGCATTTGGTCTTCAATTTTGTTTATAGTATATGAGTATTTAAGTCACCAAGTCATATGCATTTTGGGAAATTACTCCATACCCTATAGACAACTTTTACCACCCTAAACCCTACCAACCTTGAAACATGCTTGCCTTTCATCGATACCCAACTGTCCCATTCCCACCTTCTAGTGATTTCCCTCTAAATTCCAACCTCCTTGTCGTAGCCAGAAAGATTGGGAGTTTCAGATTGATCTAGCAACTTCATGAGACATACCTTTTCACCTGAATGCTTGGTTAAGCGATCTATACCTTATATCAAAGGTCATTTAGATTTTTGGTGGGTTTTTCCACATTTCACCTTTTGAGCCTTACAATGTTGGTCCAAAATCCAATTCCAAGAAATGTGACTAATTTCAAACAGTGAGATCTATGGATGGCTTGCCCACAAGTTGATTGCCACCAATTTTTGTTATCATTACATCTTAGGTTGTAGTTAAAGTGATCTTAAGTTTGGCTGCGATAGTTGCTAACATAGGTTCTTTAAATGTGTTATTTTGATCATATTTCTCATGATTGGTCATGTTAGCCAATTAAGTTAATGCGTTTGGTAACTTGGGGGATACAAAGTATCAATATTTCTTGGAAAGAGAGGAGTTTCTTTAATTTCATTGAGTTAAAGAGCAAGGCTTCCAAGGCTTGGGAAGGTGATGGAGCTACATAGCAACAAAGTGAATTTATAGTTTTTTTGGTTACAATGCAATCTTTGGATCCATAATGTTGGGAGACCCAGTTTAGGGTCAAGCTCCCTAAGAGGAGTCATTTGGAAGATGATAGTTTTGCTTGAAGGCCAACATCCATATAGTTAATTTTAAATTTTTTTCTTGGAGGCTAATTTTCTCAACTTTCTTGATCTAAATTACAATACATTTGATGAGTAACACATGCGAATAAACTTAGACATTATATCCCTGAAGAGGAGGATTTTGCATAAGAAAATCATGAAGACAAACTTTTGGAGATTGTAAATGAACATGTTTTAAAAGTAGTATGAAGCTCAGTTCAAGTATTTAGCTTGTTGAATTGATGAACGAAAGCTGCTTGGCTCACAAATTGAAATAACTTGCGGATGCGTCCGCTTTTAACAAAGGAAATACTAGTGCTTGTTTTGAGTATCTTTCAAGATTTGTAATAATTACTTCTAAGGATTTTTCAAGGCTTCTCTTTTGGGTAGTAAACTGCAAGTCAATGTGCAATAGTAAAATTTATGATGAATTTCAAATGGTGATATTAGCAAGGGACACAGCCACAATTCGACTGTGTAAATTTGATTGATCTTCCCATTCAAACTTTTCAGAATTCTATTTTTTTCAGTATGAGTCGTATAATTTTCTTGAGAAGTCAAGGAGTTTGGACACATTTACTTGCTTTTGTTATTCAATTCTTGTTTGAGATGAGTAATATTGTTATTAGTTTTAGTAACTTGTGTCATGCAGGGAAATATGTCTAAAGTTTGTACGAACCTAGAAAGGAGTCCTTTTCCTAGTGCTATGTTTTACATATGAGCTTTAAGATGTAGGAGGAACATTCTCAACATTAAACCCGTTCTCTTTAATCTATTTATCTTATGGTTTGTCTTTAAGTCTTTCTAATAAACCACACACACAGATATATATATATATATATATATATATATATATATATATATATATATAGAGAGAGAGAGAGAGAGAGAGCTTATCTAAGCTATAGCTCAAAAACACATGTGGCCCCACATTTTTTTGGGGGGATCCAAAGCATTCATTTGGAAGGCCCTTCCATAGATAGGGTGTGTACCAAAAATCAGCCCTATAGGATCATCCCAACCCAATCAAAGGTGGAATGGAAAATGGACAGACACTGTGTGTCCATGTTTCTGCCCATTTTTTCCCTCAACAGATGGCAGGGTTAGGATGATCCTATAGGGCTGATTTTTGGTGGAAGCGCCTTCCAAATGAATGCTTTGGATCCCTCAAAAATGTGGGGCCACATGTGTTTTTGAGCTATAGTTTAGGAACACTTTCCTCATATATATATATATATATATTATATTTTCGGGAATTAATATTTGCATCCATGAAGTTAGAAATTTTCTTTTGGGAAATTATCTTTCCACTCCCTGCTGTTGCCTACTTACCTCTCTCTGTCTAGGAATTTGTTCAGTCGGTGCTAAATGCTCTAGATGATAATCCATCCCTTTTGATTATTGCTTTTTTAGGAGCAAAGAGTAGTGCTACCATTCAAAAAAAAGAAAAAAGAGAGAAGAGTAGTACTTCCATGATTCTCTCTCTGTCTCTCTCTTTCTCTCTCTTTCTCTCTCTCTGCCTTGTTGGCTCGAGGCAAGGCAAGGTTAGTCCTTTAAAGAAATTCATTGATAAAGGGTTTGTTATGATGGAGACCAAGCTGAGACCATTGGCCATCCAATTACACCCATGTCCCGGTGATGCAGGACGGATCTGGAGCGGCCACATTGAACGCAATCCCCCATCCACATAGACATACTCATGCAATTCGACAACCACAAAATAAGTAAATCCCCATTATTTTCATAAATTTGGCCCAAATCCAAATTTGCAAAATGATAATTGTGCCCCCCCTATTGGGGCTTGACTTTTATTGTGTTCAGTGCTGGGCAGGTGGGCCACATATAAGTGCAACCTGTTTGGGAACCACTGAAGGTTTCCTTATTTGTGTGGTATGAACAGAAGTCTGTTGTTGCATACGAGTTGGCAAAAATGAAATTTATAATGTCATGTGATGTGATTACCGTCACCTTCGAAGAACATCATCTCTTCCAATCACTTGGTTCTTGTGAGATAGCTTGTGATGGATCTAACCAGCATATTAAAAGCACAATAATCACTTTGTTGAGCATCTATCCCAATTTACTATCTTTGTTGAAGGTTCAAAACTCTTGTTCTCCAATTTGCACAAATTAGTAGCATCATCACCAACTCTCATCGCTAAAAATGACGCACCTAGACTCATTCCTTGCTAGCTGTCAAATCAAGAAAGAAAGACGGGGTGAATCTTGCCCAAGATGTGCTAAATCTTGCCACTCCTCATTGGTTGCTTTCCATAATAGATTACCACTCTTGGGACACAAGGGGTGTTGTTCTAGCCTAAAACCATCCAAATAGGCCTCTTATGTCTCTAAATCTTGACCAATTCCTACAACCATTCTCAACCTATTTCTTTGATCTCTTCCAACCCTTCCACTTGTCATTCTTCTTGCAACAATACGGTTATTATTGGTGATAAAATCACAGTCCTTTGCCAGATTTTCTTTGTGCCACTAAAGTCCCACCAAGATGGCTAACATCACCGCCTTTGAGAGTTCGTTGTTGCTTGGATGGGGAAATAGAAAATCCTAAAGAAAAGAGATTGAGGAAAGGGAGGTAGGCTGAGCTGGTGATTAGCAAAAAAGTCAAAGCAAGGGGAGCTAAAAAAATTAGGGGGTTAAAATATGATTTCCTTTTATGTCTCTAAAACTTGACCTATTCCTACAAACCTCTTTTACCTCTTTCAACCCTTCCTCTTATGATTCCTCTTTCAACAATACCCTTGATTGTATTGGTGATAAAATCATAGTCCTTTGCCAGCTTCTCTTTGTGCCACTCAAGCCCAACGAAGATGGCAAATATCAGCGTCTTTGCGAGTTAATTGTTGCTTGAATGGGGCAAATAGAAAATGCTAAAGAAAAGAAATGAGGAAGGGAAGCTAGGCTAGGTTAGTGATTGCCAAAAAAGACAAAGCAAGGGAAACAAAAAAAAATTCGGGATTAAAGTCATTTAATATTTTACATATTTATCATGTTGACATAGGGAAATGATACCAGCAATCGCTTTACACTTATCTGGTTAAGTGCTATCAACCATAGTTTCAAAACTGCCCTGTGTCATCGTGGACTTGGTTGAGTCAACTCCCTTTTACCTTGTCCGCCTTCTTATCGAAGTCTGTGTTTTGCCCAACAAAGTCAATCAAAACTCCGTTGACTCTTATGACCGCATCAACAGAGAACTCAGTCGCATCAACGTAGTACTCGATCACGTCGCCTCGAGTAAATTAGGATTTGCTCTGGCTTCTTTTTAACCCGCATCCACGTTTTGAAACAATGCTATCAACAACCAATTGAATACATGTTTAATATAGGGACGAATGCCATTATCGAGATAAAAAAGTGTCGATGTCATTTCCCACACATATATTCGATTAGTCTTTGCACTTTCATTTCACAAATGAACTTACTTACGAGTACATTATTGCCAATTCCAAAAAATGTTTTTCAAACAAGTAGTAATGATCCTAGTGACAAAACATGAATTTTCTTCCACGAGTCCATACTCATTTTGTGGTATGATCCTAGCAAAGAAACACAATTTCTAACAAGGAGCAATTGAGCACTTCTAATGAGAACGCCAAGCAATGACACCAAGTTCAGCTAACAAGCCTATCTAATACTTGGCAATGCTCTCTAGTAACTAGTCGACCTTTTGACAGTTTGTTTGCCGATAGAAATTAAACTTAAAATGACTCATAACGAGATGGAGGTCTAATCACTCGCTTCTCACACATTTTCACGTGTTATTGTAGAATGATAAGAAATAACATGATACAATTAGATTTTCAGAATGCCATTCAAAAAAAAAAAATTACAGAATTATGATTATTAGTGTATTGAATGTAGTACATGGTTGGAAATTTTGGGTGTGTAAAATGCATATTGCTCTTTGTTGTCGTTTACATTTATATGCATTAAGGTTTTGCTTTGATATCAGTTGTTTTGACATGGTAAGGAAGTAAAATATTGAGTCCTTAGTTGTAAATTTCGTTTCGGTTGCCATTTCGTTTTGGCGACGGAATGGAACTTTTCGATCATTTCAATAATTTCTTTTTGTGTTCGATCGAAACTTTTCCTTCCGCTACGATGAGGGATTTTTTAATACTTAAAAATATGAAAAAGTCCAAAAAAATCTGAAATTGTTAGAAAAATATATGAAACAATTAACTGATCCAAATATGTAAAAGATCCAACATTTACTTAAAGGAAAATCACCATCAGCTGAAAGGCCTTTGTTGATCTATATATTATTGACCAGGACACAATTTCAGAGACCAAATTATGAGATTTTTTTACCCATCTTTTGGGATTTAATAATGTTTGGGCATGTATGAATTTTTAAAATTGGAAAAATACCATATCGTTTGGAAGTTAAGATTTTGACCCTGACCGATTTTTTCAAATTTTGTACTAGAACTGGAAATTTTGGGGTGAAATCCGGAGTTTCAAATTTTCAAGGAGAGTAGAAGAAAAAATGATTTAATTTCCAAATTTCGGGTGAAATCCGGAATTTCGTCCATTTCAGAAGAAATTTTGGATTTCGGAAAATTTTGTCTGAAATTTCCGTAATCCACCGAAACCTGGAACGAAACGGTATTTATCAGTGTTTAAAAACTTGTTGACTCGACTCGGAACTTGCGCAAGTCGACTCCTTTTTAGCTTGGCGGTGTTCCGCGTTGCACCACATCCGCATTCCGTGTTTTGCCCTACAGAGTCAATAAAAACTCCTTTGACCCTCCTGTGTTATGAGCACGTCTACTGCGTCCTTGGCCGCGTCCGTGCCGAGTCAACAAGTATTTTTTTTGTAATCTACCGAAACCCGGAACAAAACGGTATTTGTCAGTGTTTAAAAACTTGTTGACTCGACTCGGAACTCGCCCGAGTCGACTCCTTTTTAGCTTGGCGGTGTTCCTCGTTGCACCACATCCGCATTTCGCGTTTTGCCCTACAGAGTCAATAAAAACTCCTTTAACCCTCTTGAGTTATGACCACGTCAACCACGTTCTCGGCCGCGTCGGTGCCGAGTCAACAAGTATTTTTCTTGGCCGCATTCTGCGTCACATCCGTATTTTTAAACACTGGTATTTATACCCATTTTGTTCCAGTTTTCGGCCAGAAACGAAAAGTTTCGCCCATATTGGGCGAAACGAAATGAAATTTACAATACTGATTGAGTCTGCTTATTGGCACTACTATATGTATTTTATTTTATTAATGTTTCAAATTGTGCAGGGAGGTAACATGCATGCTGAGGATATTAAGAGGTCTTCCAAAAGGCCTGATCTTAAAGCAGTTACAAAGGCAAGTCTACAAGTTTCTATTTTTAGTTTGTAAGTTTATATATGTGTGTGTGGTTGTTTGTTTGTCTATATCTGTTTCCTAGGGTCTTATACTTTTATCAAGTTGTGTCATGTTTTTACACTAATGTTATTGTTTGGTATATTGATGCTCTTGAAAACATCATTCTTGGCAGATTATCGATGATCATGCTATTCTATATCCTGAAAAAAGAATTGGTGACATTCCCGGTTGGTGGCAATTTTGGTATCCTATGTTATGGTGACAACATATTAGTATCACTTAACCATGTTAAAGCACAATCTATTGTGTTTGGGAGAGACCAATTGTTTATTACTGATTTCCACCATTGTTCTTATTAATTTTCTATCATAAGATTCAATGCCCTGAATATATAGCCCACAAGTAATGAAATGGCTACTACTACATTCTCAAGGCTAGTATGGTTCTAAAGATTCAGATGAGCATATATGATTTCTTTTCTTCAAGATGAAAAAACATTTTCATCTTACTTTTTTGGGACATTTGTTTATTGGGGGAGTTCTTTTGCTTTGATTTGATTTTGTGGTTTGCATGGGTGAGAACTATCCATCAAGATTTGCTAGCCTTGTTTTTTAATAAAATTAGGAATTAATATTAATAATGAAAGCATTACAAAGAAAACCTCCCACAAGATCTCTCCATTAACACTCAATTTAGCCAAACAGTCCACTAAATCTTTCACACTTCTATGGATACAACTAATCTGAATATGATGATTTCTACATAATTCTCTAGCTTCATCAATATGATTAGTCACCCATCACAGATGGCATTGAAGGAGTCTCCTTTGATATACAAAACTCCATGCGTTTTTCTACTGAAGATTCTAAGCACTATTATCTGAGACCGTATATCAGCTTCATTTGAATCAGTTCTTCTAATCGGGTCAAAGTAGGGCCAAACAACATTCCCATCATGGCTTCTAAAGACTCCTACTCCTGATGATCCTAAATTGCCGAGCGAACTCCTGTCAAAATTTTTTTTTAACTGCATTTATTGGGTTGCCTCTTTCCATTTGTTTTTATAGGATTCACCATCTAGGATATCATTCCATTTTGTTGTGAAGTGTTTGAAAAACATAACTGAAGATTTCTTTTCTAGCACGTGTCCAATGGATGATGTGCTCTTTAATATTTCAAATCAACTCCTTGAATGATACTTCTTTATCCTCGATAGTCCTACCATCTCTCTCTCCCTTTCTCTATAAGCTCCATATGACTGAAAAAATTATATGCCATATCATTCTGCCTGAAGTACCCAAATAGTTGTACCTCTATCCAATGAAACATCTTCAATATAGTCTTTGTTTTGATCCATGAAAGGCCATACCATCTCATGATTCTCATCTTTGACCTTCCTTTTGGATTTGAAAACCATACTTGTTTGTCATCTTCTACATGTGGAACATAACATTTTTCAAGAAGTGAGAATAGGCAGAGCAAATCATCAAACTCAACTACCTTTAGTTATGGTTGAACTTCCATCTCCATGCCCAAACTACCCTCCCTTCGGCCTCTTATAGCAAAAAGGCTGAAGGCACAATTTTGTTTTTGTCCCTTGCCAACCTAACCCACACACCTACTTAAACCTCACTCTATTCCCTTTCCAAATCATAAATCTTATCCCTTGGTTGGAGGACTCTTTCAGACTACATATAGACTTCCATACTCCCTTGCTTCCCACCCACCCCATCCCTCCCTGTACGGCTATACATTCGCGAAATAAAGAGAGGCTCTCACCCACACCGATAATTGATAAGTGAAGGAGATGTGAAAGAGAGAGTGAAATCAAAGAGTGGACGCAGCCATGATACCGTGTCCCCGATGAAGAGAGAAAACATAAATGGTCATAGGAACACTAGCCAAATAGGAGATCGAAAGATTAGGGCATAAAAAAGGACTGGAGCCGAAACATCGATGAAGATTTAGACCACTGGGGAAGAGAAAATAGAAAAAAGAAGAAGAAAGTGTAGAAAAAACCCTTAGGAAGAGTTAGGGTTGTTGCCTTTAGGTTTGAGGGTTTTGGGTTGTAAGAGTCTAGAGGAAGGGTTTTAGGCTTAGAGTTAGGGCTCGGCTAGGGTTTTGGGATAGGGTTTGGGGTGGGGCTGGAATGCGAGGAATCAGGGAGGAGTGGGCATGAGAGGTTAGAGGAGGGAGGAGTCAGGGAGGGGTGAGGCTGTGAGGTTGGAGGGGGCGAGGGTGAGGGTCGTGGGGGTGTAGTATAGAGGTGAGGGGTTCGAAGAGTGGCGAGAGGGGAGGGGGGTCTGCGAGGGACAGAGAGGGGGTGAGGGTGAGGGTCGTCGGGGTGGAGTATAGTGGCGAGGGGTTCGTCGAGTGGCGAGGGAGGGTGGATTGGCGAGGGATTGTGGGGACAGTGAGATGGGAATGGAAGTTATGGGTGAGGATTAGGGTTGGTGGGGGTGAGGTTCGAGGAAGAAGAAGATGAGGAGGAACAATGTTGGTCCCTAGGGGATCAAAACCCTAGGGCTCTGGTTCCATGTGAAACTTCGAGTTACTCCAAAAGCTTAAGTTGATGGAGATGGCGTTATTACATTTTTTATGCTTTAACACCACCCTCATGTGTAGCCCCTCTTTATAGGGTTAGACTGCACGTGGCACATGTGGCCCCTGTTTTGGGTGTTGGCCATTACTTGTGAATTTTTTGCTATCAAGGAGGTTTGAACTCGGGACCTTTGACTCTGATACCTTGTTGAGAGAAGAGAGGAGAGAAGAATGAGACTCTGATACCTTGTTGAGAGAAGAGAGGAGAGAAGAATGAGAAGAAAGGGGAGTTAGGGATGCGTTCGGTGTTCCCCTCTTTTATGTATTTATATAAAGAGAGAAAATGCAAAGACTAAATTGCCCTTAGGCATATTACATTTACACACACTTCTAACATTCTATAATTCCCACATTTCTTCTAACATATGCCCTGTTTCCACATATGATCAACCAACATATCCACAACTTCAGGCGAATTTCAGCAGAAGTAGTGGAAGACAAATGTACTTTCCTTGAAAAAGAAAGATGCATAATAACCAATTTTAGTAATTGGACAAGCGGTTTTGTAAGCTATCTTATTGATTAGGCGGTTAATGGAGAGATTTAGAGAAAATAAAAAGGACCTTCATATGGTTTTCATTGATTTGGAGAAAGCATATGATAGGGTTCCCAGGAGTGTTATGTGGTGGGTTCTTGAAAGGAAAAAAGTGCCTACTAAATATGTTGATGTGATTAAGGATATGTACGATGGAGTAGTAACTAGTGTCAGAACCACAAATGGAATGTCTAGTGAGTTTGCAATTACAATAGGACTACACCAAGGATCAGCTCTAAGCCCTTATATTTTTATGCTAGTTATAGATGAGCTTACAGAGGGTATCCGGGATTAGGTGCCGTGGTGTATGTTATTTGCAGATGACATAGTATTAATTGACGTAACCAAAGCAGGAGTAAATACTAAATTAGAGTTATGGAGAACTACTTTGGAATCTAAAGGTTTTAGACTGAGGATGACTAAGACAGAATATATGGAATGCAACTTTAGTAATGTAAGGAGGCGGGACGAGGATGTAAATATGACTGGTCCGGAGGTACCTAAGAGGGATATCTTTAGCTATCTTGGTTCAATTCTACATAAGGAAGGAGAGATTGAAGAGGATGTTAACAATAGAATAAGAGCAGGTTGGTTGAAGTGGAAGCTTGCCTCAGGAGTTCTGTGCGACCGTAAAATCCCTACCAAGTTTAAGGGAAAGTTTTATAAGACAGCTGTGAGGCTAGCAATGCTGTACGGCTCAGAATGTTGGGCCACCAAGAAGCAGCATGTGCATAAGATGAGTGTAGCGGAGATGCGATTGCTTAGATGGATGTGTGGCCACACAAGGTTAGATAGAATTAAAAATGAAGACATTTGTAAAAAGGTGGGGGTGGCTCCAATTGAGGTGAAGATGAGAGAGCACCGTTTAAGATGGTTTAGGCATATCCAACGTAGGCCTTTGGATGCTCCGGTGAGAAGAGGCGACTCGTGCCAAATTGATGGAGTAAATAGAGGTAAGGGCAGACCGAAAACAACTTGGGTAGAAATAGTGAGGAAAGACTTGATAGCTAGGAACATAACATAGAACATGAGCTTGGATTGGATAGAATGGAAGAAAATGATCCACGTCGAAGAACCCAACTAGAACTAGGATTAGAACCGGGTAGATTCCTTTTACCTCTTCATGAATTTTTTTCTAAAGGATTCATTTAGCCGACCCCAAGTATTTTGGGACAAAGGCTTTGTTGAGTTGAGTTGAGTTGAGTAAGGCAATGAGGTAGCTTAGGAACTGACGTGTTTGGAATAGAAGATGTGGGAAGTACACTTTGTAAATTCTATGGATTTTATTGATAATGATCACCTGAGGTCTAAGTAGACTTTTGTTCTGTTGTTTATCTAGTATAATCCTTCCTTTAATTTTCATCACCCTGAATGACATGTTAATGCGATTGTTGAGTAAGAGATTTTACTTGAGAAGAAAAGAAATGAACACACTTATGAAATGTTATGCCCATTGAAACATTTCATTTTTCCTTCATCCGGATAGCTACACTTGTAACCCATTTAGGAGTATCAATATTCTTAAAAAAACACATCTGACAGCTTCGGCCTCGAGTTTATACTTGACTTGACCAATGATATAGAGACAAAGCAGACATATCCAATCCATAGTTACTGGAAACTCTATGTTGGCCTGCTGGGGTTGGGGGGGGGGGTCGAAGTGGAAACAAAACATTTGGCTAAATATGCAAATTGTTTAAAAAATGTGTGGGGAAAACCCTCAAAATTTGCAAAAAAAAATGTTATAAATGTCTAGGGAAATGATTGGAAACACATTTAAACCATATTCAAAATGTGTGAGAAACAAGGTTGAAGGTGTTATTGAAGCAAACTGGAAACGATGTGGCTGCTAGTGTGTTTACTTGAAACTCTAAAGTCTAAAATAAAAAAGAATACTAGAGTAAGTTTGTCGGATAGGAAAGTAGGCAACATGGATGTGGAAATGGTCGGAAACAACCCCAACCCCTGAAACTTACATACTTTTCATGGTTGGAACTTGGACATGCTGAAGTTGAGTTGACAAGTTTGAGTTCCTAGCCGTGTTAACGAATTTTTAGACATTAACTAGTAAAAACTAGTTGTCTTAATTTTTTGGAGTGCAATTAAAATCCCCTTGATTTTGAAATAATCCATAACAACTTCTCACTAATAATGAAATGATTATACCATCTCTCTGCATTTTTTAAATGCTAATGAAAGCAAGCCTTTTATATTTGGGTGAAAAATATCCAGTTATTGACTGTCCTTTGTGTTTTCATGAATGAGGGAATGCTTATCTTATGGCTAATTTAATTCATATATAAGATGGGTGTGAATCAAATAATGTACATTATCTACCAATGTCCATGGTAAGCTTTGATTTGTTTCAAGGTTTAAAGTATATTGATAAATGATTGCATATGTATTGTAATTTGAATTTGAATGTAGTTATTGTTGACATTTGCTTGTCATGATTACAGGCATTGATGTTGGGCATCAATTCTTTTCACGGGCTGAAATGTGTGTTATAGGTTTTCATGGCCATTGGTTAAATGGAATTGATTATATGGGACAGGCCTATAGCAAATTGGTAATATATCTTATTTTTTGTCCAATTATTGGTGATTGGGTTCTATTGAAGGATGAATGCTAAAGGGTTTAGAACTTGCATTTGCCATTTTAGATGCTCCATTATTGGTCTTTTATGTACATTCTCCCTCTTTGTCTTTTTTATTGGATTAAAGGTTCTTCTTCGTCTGGGGCTTTTTCAAAGAATGTTTGCTGAATTTGGTGTTTCTTACCGCTGGCAGCAAGTCCACTTGACATATTCTCGATACTCTTACGTAAAGCTACCAATTTTTTAGTGATAGTTTCTCTCGGTATTCTAGGCTCTAAGATGTATCGGTGACATTGTTAGGGACCTTGTAGGGGTAGTTGGGTTGGTTTTTTGGGTTCTCCAACCATTCACGACCCAAAATGAGGTTGAGGCTCGTGCCGTATGGTGCCTCGATCTCACCCCTCGTATTGGTTGAATTATTATTAATATAAAGGCGGAAAAGTCTGTTTGTGGTGCAAACCCAGAAGTCTGCACAAGGGGCAGCAGTTACTTCCCCAAACAGTGAATATAGGGGAAATATTAGAAGGAGAAAGTGTTAGAAGTGGGAAATGGGAGGGTAGAATAAGAAGGGAAGACGAAGAGAGAAGTGCTGAAAATGAAATCAAAGAGGTGAGAAAGTGGGATATTAAGTGAGAAAAAATAATCGGAAAATAGAGAGGGAAAGCGAGAAATAGGGCAAAAATAGGAAGAAGATAGAGGGAGAAATACAAGAGAGAGATAGAGGGGGAATAGAGAGAGATGTGAGAGGGGACAGTGAGAGACGAGGGAGAGTAGAGGGGAAGATGAAGGAGAACATAAAGAGAGGGAAATGAGAGGGGCGAGAGAGAGGAGTGCGGGAGAGTAAAGAGAGAGAAAGTAGGGAGAAAGATGGAGAAGAAGAAAAGGAACGAAGAAAAGAAGAAATGAGAATGAAAAGAAGAAAGAGAAGAAGAAAGAAAAGGGTGAAAGAGAAAAGAAGTAAAGGGAGGAAAGGAAGGAGAGAAGAATGAGGGGAAGAAAGAGACTTACGGTTGTGAGAGAAGAGAGGAGGAGAAAGACCCCATGGGCGTTTTTGGGTGATGGATGGCTACTTTCGTTGAGTTGCACAATTTTTGGTTCTTCTAAAAATTATGTATTCTTCTCTATAACTCTCTTTTGTATGTAGACTTGAAGTGCTCTTGTGGTGGGCCCTCTCTGCAAACCAACAAGATTCTTTCACTTAAGTGACTTAGTGGGTTTGAAAGGACTACAATGCCCTTAGCAGCAATAAACAACAAATAACAGTGAGGGGTGAAATATGAAAACAAAAGGGACAAAGAAATATGGGTAATATGGGATGCGTTTAATGACCCAAATTCTCATCGGGTCGCTATGGGAAAAGAACAACTAAAATCACAAGGAATATTTTTTTAAAACACGAGAGAGAACCAACTCATTAAAAATCAAGCTAAAGCAATTCTTATTCCATTATTCAAATGTCTATTACATCATTTATTAAAACTACTTCTATCATAGCTGAATTATGAACTAAAATAAACCATAACTAAAAACCCAATGTCTGACAATAAAATAAAAGCAATTAAAATAAAAGCAATTACTGGATATGACGACTTAGTTATTCCAAAACTCTACGAAAACTTTCCTCCAATCCCATGTGCTTGTCTACATTTGTTCATTTGCATAGGCTCCGTCCCCTTCACCTACATAACCTGTAGGGAGAAAACTGAGTTAAAAGCAAGATCCTCTAGTGGCTCACACAATAAGAGTAAACAAAGATGAGATGGCATTATAATGATATTTCTTATGAATAATAAACTGGCATAGGCAAAGCCATTAATAAATATGGAGAAGAAATAGGGTAATAATACGAATGCAAATTAAAGAAATATCACCGGTTCATGGTATATATAAATATACCGCAATCCAAGTTATGTTATAGATATAGACCGCAGTCCAATTTCCTCTTATATATACTAATTTCCTCTTATATATAACTGTACTGCAATCTAAGTCATTGTATTTATAAATATACGATAAGCAATGTCCTGATATATAGAAATATACCGCATATCCAGTTGTCAAATTTTTTTATTTTATTTCCGACAGTTATTTAACAGTTCTAAAATATAGGCAAGGGGAGGCAAGAACATCATCATACGAAACAAGATTGTAAAACCAAATAATTCTTGAAACCATTATTAATAAAAATATCATCGCCCAAATTTTAACCTACAAAACTGAATTTTTTTAATAATCATCTCCCACATAAATTCCAATGACTCCATTGTTTTATTTGATTTAGGGAAACTTATATGCTTCTTTCATCAGAATCACAAATGCCTGAAGGGGTTTGGCTCTCATGGACTTGTAATCTTCGCCTTTTAGCACGGATATATGCTTCTTTCATCGAAAACCATACGTCTCAGCCATACCTTCTGGTGGCATTCGAAGACGACAAGGACAGAGGGGTGACGACGGACGGAGGCGTCAAGGATAGGGAGTATTTTAGTCAGAGAGAGAGAGAGAGAGAGAGAGAGAGAGAGAGAGAGAGAGGTGGTGCGATTTTGATCACTTCAATCAACAGGTGGTGCAGCTAGAAACATTGCTGCTTTTTCCCCAGGATAAGTGTAGGAAGATTTTGGACGATTATGCAAGGGTATTCCAAGAGAGGAAAAGATGAAAATGGGTTTGGCAGTATATGTTGGGTATTTAAAGAGAATGTGACCCTAAACTTCCAGTCTTCAGGCTTTTACAGTAGTAAGGATTAGTCGAAAATTTCAGCCGAAATTACTGAAATTTCGTCTGAAATTTGGTAATAAATAATTTAATATTTTTTAATGGTGTACCGGATTTCGGCCGAAATTTCGAATATTTCAAAATTTCTAATGAAATTTTGGTTTCAGTGAGGGCCGAAACGCATATCGAAACTGAAATTTAAAAACATGATACTAACATTATCGCAAGGTCTATTGAGAATAGGCAATGGAGAATTTAAACCTGTGTTCTGGGCCAAACACAATACACAAGTTTATACTCAAATCCATCTAGCTTATGACTGTAAATTTCAAATTGAGCAGTGCTTTGTAAAGAAGATAACCATTCCCTCTTCAATCTCTTGTTTCTCTTTCACATACATTCTGCATTTCTTAGCATTAGAATTATTTATTTTATTTCCAAAGCATTGATAAACTAACCAAAGGACGTTGGATGACAGCCCCTTCTTTGATATGAGATCTCTTTACCTTTTGCTTCCAACTTATTGCATCTCAGCATAGGAGATCTTCATACTTTGTCTAGAGTTACTTTTTCCTTTTTCTCCTCCCCGCGGAACATAGTTTGAAAACTCCTCTGCATCATCGTGAACTCCCCCGAGTTGACTCCCGTTTACTCCGAACGCGTTTTAGGCCTAGTCTGCATTTGCTCGACAAAGTCAATCAAAACTCCTTTCACTCTCGAGATGTAACGGCGTCAACTAAGTAGTCAACCACGTCATGCCAAGTCGACTAAGTTTTGCTTTGGCTTCTTTTTGACCCGTATCAACATTTCAAAACATTGTTGCAGAAGCTCGTTCTTCTTCCACCACCTTACCAAATTGCTCAATTTTTGTTAGGGCTTCTTCTTTCTTAACATTAATCTTGCCAAATGAATATTCGCACCAAGATTGCGACATAAGGTCTAGAATTTCAATTTTTCGCCATAATTGGTATCCTTTCTAACCGTCCATAGAGGACATCAGGTACGTTATTTAACCTTTGGTTTAAATATGGGATATTTCAAATACGTGTCTATTGGTTTAATTGTTTTGCAATTGGCATGGCTTGAAGTTGCATTGGATTATTGCCCATCAATAGATTTTTTGGCTCCTGATTTGTGCCATGTTGCTGATGTTTTTTCTCAATTATAATTATTTAGTGGATATTTGTTAGTCTTTAACCTTTCTTGTTTTTAAATGTTGCAGAAGCAGTACAAGTGTTATACTCTCCCACTTGCAGTATCCATTGTGATGTCAGGACAATATGAAGATGATTTGGATAATTCTGAAGATGTTGTGTATACTGGTCAAGGTGGTAATGATTTACTTGGCAGAAAGCACCAAGTTAAGGATCAACTGATGAGTCGTGGTAACTTGGCATTGAAGGTATGTATGTGAAACCTCCATCTATTTCTCTTTTTGGACTTCCCCCCCTCAAAACACACCCACCTTCCAGTTATTCTCATGTTATCAGGAGATCTTTGACATGCCCTGTTGATTGCCAATATCTCTAACAATAATTTTTGTTTTTATTGTTTGAACTTATGAAGTCATTATTAATTCAAATTATCATGTGAACAATACTTGGAGTTATCCTAGTTATGGTGTTTAATATTATTATATTCTTTAGTGACTTGCTAGCGTCCATCGCAAAAGGCATTTCACGAATGGTCTGTTGCATGTCGGAGCAGCCAACTCATGAATGAAGACAAAATCTGCTAAAAGGTCAGCCTTGGTGGCTGCCAGACATTCCCCAAACTAGCAAATCTCCTAGACTACGGTTAACGATCTAGGCTATTTTGAGGAATACATAGCCTTGATCCTCAAAATAGATAACTGTCTCGAATTAAGAAATCAATGTGATCTCAACGATTACCATCATGCACATTTTGAAATATGATGCCTAAATCGGGACATGTGGTAAACTTGTCCTTCAACCTGTCAAATCCTATGACCATTGTTTTCAACTCGTGACTCGATTTCTTAATTTTATGACTCGTAAGAGTTTTCGACAAGAACAAAAATTTAGATGAAAAAATACAATTATATATCAAAAGAAGAAGCATTTGAAAAATATAACCCAATAGCTCATAGATAAAGCACTAATCTAAAAATACAAATGCTTGTAACTTGCATGCACAAAATTAATTAAGTTTTGGTTGGAACTTCTTCCTGGGTGAAAACCCTTGCTTTAGATTTGTATCTACCCATGATTTATAATATGGTTGGAAGGAGATTTGTTGTGGTTCAGGCCAAGAACCCTAGATTGTCCAAGACCGGGACCCTCCCGCACATGGTTTTTTGAAGCAAAACTTTGACGGGTCTAGCATTGGGAACCCTGGTCCTGCCGTCGTTGGGGGAGTATCGACGAATGAATTTGGAGCTACGAAATGGGCTTATACGGATCCCACTGGAGTCGTAGATGCTAACGAAGCTGAAGTGCGTGCTATCTACCAAGGAATATGTTATCTTGAGAATGAAGATTTGAATAAGGTAGTGTAGAAGAGACTCACTCAATGTGATAAGGTGGCGTAGTGGCTGCCATTCCTTCCCTTGGAGATTTGCCTCTTTCTTTGGTGAGATCCAAGACAGGGTGCAGGATGCATCGATTTCTTTCCATCATGTGGCGAACCCTTCCAGTGGGGTTTGTTCTTATCTTTCTTTCTTTCTCTTTATTTGTATAAGCCCCCCCTCAAATGTTTTTTTTTGCATTTAATGCAATTGCCTAGCATTAAAAAATATTAATAATTAAGTTCTAAGTTCCAACTTCCAAGTTTTCAGCAATCAAAACAAGAAAGCTCAGGCCCAATGACTCGACTTTACTCGTAAGAGTCTTATTTTTTTGACTCGACTAGCAGCGACTAGTAAGAGTCTACAACAGAGGTGAGTCACCCATGAGACTCGGCTCGATTCGAAAGCCCAACGACTCGACTCGACTCGAAAGCCCAACGACTCGACTCGACTCGAGAGTTGCCTCGTATGACTCGTAAGAGTTTGACAACTATGCCTCTGACCTTAACACTCATAGACTGTAAGACCATAACCGCACGGCTTTGGGACTTAATGGCCTTATTCTCTACTTCCGCATGATGATTGAGGACGAATGTGTTTTCTTTGAGGAATTGTATTCACTTAGTGTGCCTTTGACTTGATTTCTTTTGTGAATGAAGGCATTTCAACGCTTAGTGGTCTGAACATAATACAAACTCTTGCAGTAACAAATAATACCTCCAATGAAATAGTATCTGTATAACAACGTATAACTCTTTATCGAAAGTGGAATACCGATGTTTAGTCTAGTGAAATAGTATATGTATAACAACGCATAACTCTTTATCAGAAGTAGAATATCGATGTTTAGCCTCATTAAGTCTCTCGCTAAAATATGCTACAGGGTGGCCTTCTTGACTCAATACACCTCCTATTCCTACTCGTGATGTGTCCCATGAACCCTCGAAAACTTTAGCAACGTCTAGATTAGCTAGGACATGAGCCACGCTTATCTTTTGTTTGATATTCTGGAAATCTCTGGTGGCAACAGAGGTCCAACGGAACTCTCCTTTTTTCATATATTCCGTGATAGGAGACATAAGGGTACAGTCGTACAGAAACCCTTTACAAACCTTTGATAGAAGATGCCCAATCCATGGAAACTTCAAACTTGTGTAAGTATCTTAGGGATCGACCACTTATTAACCACCCTTGCCTTTTTAGTGTTTGCAGAGACACCCTGTTCCGAGACAAGGAAAGCGTGGAATATCCCCTGGGTTTACCTAAATGAGCTTTTCTTGATATTCGCATAAAGTTTTGCTGCTCGAAGAATCTCAAGAACTCACATAAGGTGTTACAAATGTCCTCATTTCGATCTATTATAAGATATCTTCATGAATTTAGTCGGGGTTTCGATAACTAGAAGGGCATGGCAAACCACCTATGCAATCCGCCGAAGGTTTTAAAGGCGGTTTTTGGTTCGTCGCTGAGAAGAATTAAAATCTGGTGGTACCTACTTCGTGAATCGATCTTACTGTACCAACGAGACCTTGCTAATAAATCTATCATATCGTCAAGACACTGTATCAGAAACTTGTACTTGTCTGTAATCTTATTTATGGTGCGATTGTCAATGCACTTATGCACATTCTGCATGACCCATCTTTCTTGTGTGTTAGCGGCGCGGGTACAACACAAAGGTTAAGGTTATCTCGGATCACACATTGCTCTAATAATTAATTGACCTGTTGGCGTAACTTTGTTCGCTTAAGAGGATTCGTGCGATAGTATGCGAGATTAGGTAGTTGAGATCCCAGGATCGAGTCTATTGTATGTTGAATGTCTCGCAAGGGTGGTAATTATGCAGGGAGCTCATCATGAATTACATCGTAAAACTCCTGTAATAACTGAGTGATCTCAGGTAGGAGGTCAATTGTCTGCTCTGATGAGAGCCGAAGAGCTTGATCTACGAATGCCAACCTGTAACATGTATCATTAACTGTTTCTTCAAACTCATTACGGTATTGGATATGAAGACTTTTTTGTTTGGTTGGCTTTGAAGATGAACTCGGCTTGGAACCCCAATCTTTACTCGTATATCATGCCGGTTCAGCCTAATTACTTTACCAGTTGTCATGGTCGGATTCTAGGCTTGTTTGGTCACTGCCCCTAATCACTTGAAGCTTTAAAATCCTTTTGAGCATGTTTGGTTGCAAGGCATAGACTTGGAGGGTAGTGAAATACGTAGTCAACTGGAAGGAGACAATCATTGGATTTGCCTGGAACTCTCCTTGGATAATAGAGGTATGTAATGTTTAGTTGTCTACGTCATACATTTGCATTATGGGGTGTCATTACCAATATAGATATATACAGTTGGGGCTCTTATATCTTATATTCCTGGTGGAAGCATTTTATAAAAAATATTAGAGTATATTAAGTAATAGAAAATAAGTGTATCCGATTTTTCTTGCAATCTAACTACCCCTTATCACCCTGGCTCAAATTTCATTTCTTTTTTAGCATCTAATATTGAGACTCTGAGAGAGACAAGGAGAGGGTTAGACTTGTAGCTCAATGACTGAGGCTTTTTATCTCAACTTTGAGGTCGCATGTTCAATCCCAGCTGACCTACCAAAAAAAGGAGAGGTTGGGAGGAGAGAGATGTGCGGTCTTACACATTATTTGAGAGAGATGAGTTGGCGGTCTTACACTGTGAATTTTGAAACCTATTTTCTTTTCTATTTTCTTTCTTCTCTCCCCTTTTTTTCTCTCCCTTCTCCTATGTTGTACCTACATACAGTATTGTTAAGTAAATATAATTCGAACAATACTTTCTAAGAAGGTACTCTGTTATATCTTATTCGCTAGTTTTTTTTTCCTTTATTAAGTATTAGAAATAAGAGATTATAAGTTAGTAATGCAAGAACAATGTCGGTTCTTGGTCTAGCAATAGGATATAAGAGATTAGAAATATATGGAGCATTAATTTTGAGAGACCCAACTGTGTTTATATATATATATATAGAGAGAGAGAGAGAGCATCATTTCTAAGAAATTGAAGCAAAATTCCACCTTTTCTATGAAATTTGGCTTGGATATCATTAGGAGGGGACAAGGGTGACACATTACCAGACATGCAATTATTAGCCAGAGACATCCTTGGGAGTTTCATGGGATGTTGATGGAGATGCATCTAGCCGTTCAATGGCCAGATGATCCATATCAACAATCAGAATGATTAGATCTCACAGATCGAAGCCCTAGAGCTTCAAAGACATGATTGGATCAATTTAGACACTCAGATCAACCACCAAGCCATCAGATTAAGCGTAAGATGGCCTGGAACCTCTGTCAAACCTGAGATATTGCTTGATCACCCCAGATTGTCCTCAGATCAGAATGTCGTCCATAGCAACGGCCCACGTTGATCACTGTGCTTGAAGAGTTTCTTTTTTATTATTATTATTACAATTTTTTTTATTATTAATACAATTTTTGTTTTAGGATTTTTTTTTGCATTTTTTCTTTATTAGGTATTAGAAATAAGAGATTATAAGTTAGTAATGTAAGAACAATGTCGGTTCCTGGTATAAATTTATGGAGCATTAATTTTGAGAGACCCAACTGTGTTTATGTGTGTGTGTGTGTGTGTGTGTCTATATATATATATATATTTATATATATATATATATATATGAGGAAAAGGATTGTACGCTCTAGTGTACCAAGCTTATGGTACGCTCGAGTGCCCAATCACATGTGGGCCCACTTTGTTAGGATGATCCAAACCATTCATTTGAAAGGTCCTTACATAGATGGGGTGTGTACCAAAAATCAGCTACATAGGATCATCCTAACCCATCCATTTGTGGAGGTCAAAATGGACAGATACTGTTTGTCCACAAATCTGCCCATTTTTGCCCTCCACTTTTGAAGGGGTTAGGATGATTCAATGGAGCTGATTTTTGGTACACACCCTATCTATGATAGGCCCTTGCAAATGAATGCTTTGGATCACCACAAAAATTGTGGGACCCATGTGATTGGGCACTCGAGCGTACCATAAGCTTGGTACGCTCGAGCGTACAATCCTTTTCCTCTATATATATATATATATATATATATATATACATATATATATATATATAGAGAGAGAGAGAGAGAAAGAGAGAGAGAGAGAGAGCATCATTTCTAAGAAATCCAAGCAAAATTCCACCTTTTGTATGAAATTTGGCTTGGATATCATTAGGAGGGGACAAGGGTGACACATTACCAGACATGCAATTATTAGCCAGAGACATCCTTGGGAGTTTCATGGGATGTTGATGGAGATGCATCTAGCCGTTCAATGGCCAGATGATCCATATCCACAATCAGAATGATTAGATCTCACAGATCGAAGCCCTAGAGCTTCGAAGACATGATTGGATCAATTTAGACACTCGGATCAACCACCAAGCCATCAGATTAAGCATAAGATCACCTGGAACCTCTGTCAAACCTGAGATATTGCTTGATCACCCCAGATTGTCCTCAAATCAGAACGCCGTCCATATCAACGGCCCACGTTGATCACTGTGCTTCAAGAGTTTCTTTATTATTATTATTATAATTTTTGTTTTGGACGAGAATTAGTTAGGTTGGTTATCTGAGTTAGCTAGGTTTTATGCAGGTTTAGAAATTTTAGGTCTTTTGAGACTTTTTAGGAATTTTAGAAATTTTAGGGAAGTATAGAAAAGTAAGGAATTTTCAGTATTTTTAGGAACTTTAAGATGGATAAAAATTTGGAGATATTTTAGGAAGTTTATTTATTGTTTTAGATGAGTTAAAATAGGAAACTTGCAATGCAAAGTTTATAGATTCCCATGCAAAGATGCAAATGAATTTGGGTTGATTTGAATAAGAAATAAAGTAGAAATTTATTTGGAGATTTGCTCCACCTATCGTTCCCATCTTTTCCTTAGAATCATAGCTGCAAAACTTAATTTCTTTTCTAGTTTTCATCTCGATCCCTATTAATTTATGCTTGCTCATTACCATGAGAAAATAACCATAGGAACAACCTTCGTCCAGCTTCAATCACGACAATACACCACTACAATCTACCATCACAATCCGCCCATCAAGGTTCATCGCCAAAGTATCTGCCGATTGGAAGCCCATCAAAGAACCGCTTCATCTTCAGCTGATTACACTTGAGAACAACCCAAAGAAGAGTCCTTGCTGCTTAGACATGCCTTCATCTCACCCGAACCCAAACCATCACCCAAATTTCACCCGAACAGTCCCAAAAATAACCTAATACCCATCAGCCGAGTAACATAATCCTCTCCCAACAAACCAGCCAACATACCTTTTCACAAAGAAAATCAATTGTAAAACCAGCCAAACCTCCTTAGTTTTAGGCATTTTTCATAGCTCATCTTTTCGACTTTTGTCTTTCAGATTTTGAACATATCCAGGGTTTCTAATTTTCACGGATGAGATAAAGGTAGTCATAGAGATAAAAAACATCGATCAAGGTGATAAAGTACCTCACCACACAGACATGAATTTGAATATGAATTCTAATAGACTGTTTGTCTTAGTGAACAATTGCTTGTTGGGGCGACAGAGTACATGTCGTTTTCCTTCATAGGTGGAACCTAGAGGTAGAGCCATATACACCATTTCTGAAAATTGCCAATATAAATGCAATCTACACATCGATTTAGTAAAGAGGCCAACCTTTGATGGATGCGATAGAAAGAATGCACGAACTGAGGTTATTTTCGCAACAGGATTTGTTAAAACCTCAGTTTCAACTCCATACTCTTGTGTGTATCCCTTTGCCCCTCTGATTTGTCTTTGTACACTAAAATTAGAAAAACCAAGCAAATGGTAAACTCTATCCTTAACAAACCGCTCTATCAGTTCCTTGGATATTTGGCTCAAATATTATGTCATAGTTTAGAAGAGTTTTCATTCAACTGACTTCGTTTATTATTAGTATTTTCCATCATATCATTCATGTACAAGGAAAATAAAGTGTGAACAAAAGAGCTATCAAATTTCAACTTATAAAGACTTCCCTCTACAATACCGAATCCAATCATATGAGAACCATGGAATAGAGAAAAACTATTATTGTCAAAAGTTTATATCCATATGAATAAAGTTTAGAAACTGAAATAAGGTTTCTTCTTATAGCAGGGCCATAAAAAGTATCCTCTAAATCCAAAATGAAACTACTCTACAGAATAAGACTAATTGTCCAATGGCTTTGATTTCTGTCTTTGTTCCATTTACTGCTTTAATGGTCTGCTCTCCTCTTTTGTGTCTCTGACTTGTAAAGAATTCCTGCATGGAATTTGAAATATGAATAGTCAATCAAGTAGATATATTCACCAAGTGTTTCTAGGAGCATGTACTAAAAAGACTCATGACAAAAAAAGATTAGAGGTTTACTTTCCTTTTTTATTCACTCTTTATACTTAGGGCATCCATTGGTCTCCCTCTCCTCCTCCATGTCAACCTGAGACGTATTCCAAGCTCATGATTCAACAAATCCCCCGTAGGAAAATCCTTAGCGGTTGCCGCGTCGACACGATTTCCTACTCACGATTCCCTCTCGTAGAGCAGTTCACCACTCTCGGATGGGAAGGCATCCTTACATATGAAGATCCATGGTACGCATGTCCCTCTTTATTTTATGATTTTTACACAAATCTCCGAGTTTCCATAGAAAACGTAACTCTGATTTCAAAAGTTGTAAACATTTTTCACCTTTCAAATGACGGGCCGGATATTTATTTTTGTGCAAACAATGGCATTGCCTCCACTGACATTCCACAGTCCACCGTCTATAGTGCCATTTGAAAAGCCTACGACCCATCCACTATGGTCAAACCCAATCACCTCTCTGAAACCGCTCATATTTAACACCTGCTCATTTACAGTAACATCACTCCTAGGGCTAGTTGCAAGGATGAAGTAGGCCCTCTCGAGGTGTTTATGACCTTTGTCCTTCTCACTAACACCCCTGTCAACCTTGCATATATCATTATCCGCCACATCTCGTGTTCAAACAAAGGCACACACCCATCTTCCTTATGGCCTTCTACTCAATCGTCTTTTTACTTATCTTGAAATTGACCTTGAAAATGAAAAGACTTCTCCTGCCTCCGTCGATATAGACAAAACCACCCTTTGTCGTATGCGTATTCCTCAGGTTTTCCTCTATTTCGTATGTCGACTCGGATGCTTCTGAGGACACCCACGATGAGGACGAAACCACCGCTCTTCCGGTTACTTATGTACCTCTCCTCCATAGTATTCCTACACCGGTGGTCCTACGCCTCCCAAGTTCACAGGCACGGCTTGTGATTTCGACATTCTGTACCGTGGTCTCCAAGGTTCCTTCATGCATCACT
The DNA here is from genome assembly GCF_043159265.1 of Tasmannia lanceolata. Lineage (NCBI taxonomy): Eukaryota > Viridiplantae > Streptophyta > Magnoliopsida > Canellales > Winteraceae > Tasmannia > Tasmannia lanceolata. The sequence goes on from NW_027518715.1 coordinate 2,893,732, forward strand.
ATAATAGGCTCCAACACTCTGTGGAGCAACTGCGATTGGAGAACAAGGCCCAGCATAACAGCCTCTCCGGGTCAATTGAGTCGTTGTCTATTGATGTCGAAAATCTTCAGGAGGAATTTACAGCTTTTCAGGGGCGTTTCTATCTGCCACCATCACCACCATCAGAGGATTAGGACCTCGGGTCCTGTTGTGTTGTTTCTTACATGCCCTTTTTATCATTTGTGCTTTATTTAATTTTAAGTTATCTGTTGGCATGTATTAATCAGGTTCACATACTATTTTTTTTACTTTCCTGCACGTAACACTTGATACTACTTGAGGTGCCCAATGGCTCCTCATTTTGGTTTGTTATGTTATTGGTATAGGAACTATAATCATCATTCACTATTTCCATCGATATTATCCATATTCCTATCATGTCGTGGTCACTTGGTATGATTGGATATCTCTTTCTTATCACATGGATATGTGCTGCATCATGCTATTTTACTTATTAGTTCTTCGGATCTATATCTATTGCTTCATATTATGCACCTTTTTTGATTATGTCAAAAGGGGGAGAACTGTTAGTATTGATTGATGTAAAAATGGAAGCCTCCCAAGTCTCAAATGGCTACCATTCAGGGGGGGAGCTTCAGTTGAGGGGGAGCAAAACTAACTTTATAATTATTCTCATTTCTCTCAATCAATCTGGGTTTGCCATCAATAAAAAAGGGGTAGATTGTAAGTCGAACGGCTATCGAACACTAAGTTTTGATTGGAATCAAACCCACATTGATTTGTCACACCTGATGTCACTTGCCTATGAAGTTACCAGGTATAACACATCACATTCAAGCAAGGCGACTCGGACATTACAAGAGACCCATGGAACCTTGATGCACACACATTTGGAGTGAAATGAAGTTCGAAGACTCATGAAGACTAATGAAGATTCAAGAAGAGAAGAAGAGAAGATTAGTTAAGTGAATCCAGATTGTAGAATCTCTCTTGTTTGAATTGAATGGTTTTGGCACTTAGGGAGTCCCCAATTAACCTTGGACATGTCTAGGAAAAACACTCCCCAAAGTAGGTTCAAAGTCCATTGAAAATTCCCCTCAGAAATATAAGTTTTGATTTCCAAGGAAATTACGGATGTCCGGAAGTTTGGTGGACATCCGTCTGAAACCTGAATAATCAATTTTAGATAACGAGGGAATTGAGGAAGTTCAAGAAATTGGCAGACGTCAGTCTAAGAATTGTTTTGAAAACAAAATTTTATCGAGCAAATGCCAGACGTCTGGGAAATCTGCCGACGTCCGTGACGGAATTGGGCACACTTTGGAATTTCAAACGGCACTATTTGCTGGACGTCCGGACTTCGTCCACGATGCCCGTTAAGACAAAAAACTAGGGTTTCTTTTGTGACACTCATACATATACATCATTAAAAATCCTAAAAAAACAACTCTTGTAATTTTGAGCATCAATTATCAAGCCTTAACTCCTACCTACACTTCCTTTGCCTATTGATTGAAAGAGAGTCAACATTAACTACTCTTTAGTGCCGTTACTTTCATTCCTCAAGAGAGATTCATTAGGGGTTTGTGAATTGAGTAAGACAAGAGTTAATCTATTATCTTCTATCTTTGTACTAGCCTAAAAGAGAGGCAAGTGAGCTTTCACTTCTTCATCTCATTGTAAAAGAAGGGTTGTGACCCTTGGAGAGTTCGAAGACAAGTTGTTTGTAAGGAGGCCTTGGACCCGGCCGTAGTGTGGTGTTTGGAATAGTGAAGAAACCCAAGGACGATAAACTTGGAAGAGTGGAGTAGGTCTTTTGAGAAGACTGAACCACTATAAATCTTGGCGTTCATTGTGGTGTGGTTCTTGCTATATCTCTCATTGCTTCTACTTCTTGGTAATATCTTTAACTTTACTCTTTACATCCTCAAAGTAACTAGGGATAAAATAATTATTAAAGAGGTTTTAAAAGGTGTTTTGATAAAGCTAAGTTTTTAAATACAATAAAAGTTTTTAAACCTAATTCACCCCCCTCTTAAGTTGCCGAGTTCATTTTCAAATCCTAAGGCCGTCTAGAAGCGCTCTTGTTTCTACTACCATATTAGTACTTTTTTCATAATACAAATAGGCTATTATAACCTTTGCAAAGGCATCTCGGACTACCCCTCCACCACCAGATTCTACCGGATTCCCTTTTGTTGCCCCGACTGTATTTAGTTTGAAAAAACTTGCAGGAGGCCGTTTCCACCAAATCCAACTATCTTTGGTACACTTCGGAGGCCGGTTTTAATACCCAACTGTGCTAAGCCTAACATCTCAAACATGGAGGTGCTTTGTTGTCATTTCCACAAAACCCAACTGTTATGTCACACTTCCTGCTGATTCCCTTGATGCTTCCAGAACCTTTGATGTCTCCAGCTTCCTGAAAGCCTTCGCTTCCCGCTTTCACTTCCCACACTGGTCACTATGCCGAATCAAACACGCTTGATATCTGACCATGTCGAAAAACCTAATAACTTTAGTTTATGTTAAAGCTTGTGTTTTTCCAAACATAGTGTAACCCCAAAGGCTCCCAAAGGCTCAATCATTTCACTCATGTTTTGATGATTAACAAACACAAATTGAATAGTTCTCTCATGGAATAATTTGTTCCCTTGAGTATTGTCCTATAGATAGGTTATTCACAGGTTGATTCATGCTAGCACAACACTAAACATGACCTAATGCTTAAGAAAGATCTTTCAAGGACAAAGAGCTGAAATATATTTGGACCAATCATATCTTGCAGGTACAACCAAGGAGGAGCTCGAACTCAAGCAGCTCAAGCATTTGAACAAGCAAAGAAAGATCATTTAAGGCCTAAATTGAGGATCAACATGGGCCAAGGACATAGGAGCTTGAACACAATGGTGGCATCATCCATGGAAGGTGTCAAAGTAAGAAGCTCGAATTAAAGATCCCACAAGTGAGCCTTGCACTCAAGTGAAGATAAATTGAAGGCTAAGAAAGAGGCATTCAAGAGAGTGAGTTTTCTATGGTAGAATATATTTTCTTCTCTCTTGGATTTTTCTCTTGGTCAAGGCACACTAAAATATCTCCTAATGTGTTTTCAAAATTAGGCCAATATTACTTAATCAAGTTCATAAGCTAACTAAAGAATTGAGAAATCATTATTTCCATCTAACTTTATTAAGAAATGATAAAACCAGGGTGAACTAGAAATGTTTTCAAAAGGCTAAAATTTTTATAAGACAACCAATTCACCCCCTCTTGGTTGCCAAACTGGATTTCATTTAGACACCTACGATCAGGATATAACGTAATTGTTCAGGCTTCAATTACTAACATTCCCAATCTCGGGTCTTCGGAATGGTAAAGAATAATAGAAACAACTTAAAAGAACATAAAAAGATCGATAGAGGCACATAACCTTTTCAATGTCATATCTTCCGAATTCCTAAGAATAATAGAATCAACTTAAACAATATAAAGTCTTAATTAAAAAGAATATGTCTTTAATATACGAAGTCATTTAAATAATGGAATTTATAGAATTGCAAGGAAATACAAGGGACTGTGTATTTATATACAAAGTTATTTAAGTTAATATCTTTAATGTCTATCTACTTAAGATTTACATGTAAATAGGAAAATACCCCCCATTTGGATTTGGGAGATTATATTTTCACCCCGCCTGCACTACGCATGCGCTCCCCTTATAAGGTGATTTGACGTGAACAATGTGCAACTTTAACACTTTTTGACATCAAATCACCTTATAGGGGAGCGCATACGTAATGCAGGGGAGTTGAAAATATCATTCCCTTGGATTTATTAAAAATAGTCTCACGACAAAAATCTAGAAGTCAAGAAGTTAACTTTCTAGTTCTAGTACAAAAGCTAAAAATTCATAAATTCTATCGTGTGCAAACATTAAATCCAAAACATCCCATACAAAAGATTTCATAATCTGGTCTCCAAAAAAAATTCATCTAGTAGGGCATCGGTTAACACAGGCATTTCAGATAACAGTGATTTTCCTTTAAGTACATTTAGTATGCAAATTATGATGGTTGGATTCAAGTTGCCTATGCTGGTTGGAAACTAGAATTTACTTATTGTTAAATGTTGGAATTTTTAAATTATTTTGTGCTTCCCCATTGATTCCCTTCATGCTTCTAGATCCCTTCAAACTTCTATCTTCCCACCTTCTGAAAAAGCCTTCGCTTCATGCTTTCGCTTCCCACACTAGCAACTATGTCGTTATCATACAAGCCCGAAATCTGAACATGTCGAAAAGTCTCACAACTTTGTTTTATGTTAAAGCACATGTTTTTCAAACTTAGACGCCTAAGATTGGGATATAAAGTAATTGCTCAGGCTACTGGTACTAACATTTTGAATGTCAAGTCCTAGAAATGCTAAAGAATAACATAAGCAACATAAAAGAACATAAAAATAACTAGAATAGCATAGCCTTCCAATGTTAAGTCTTCAAAATTCCTAGGAATAATAGAAGCAACTAAAACAATATCAAGATCAACAGAAGCACATAACCTTTCTAAGAATCCATAACTTGAAATAACATCATGCGGATGAAACAAAGCAAAGAATAGCATCAAAGTCTTGATTTCTAGAGTTTTTAATTACCAGACTGAAAAAGTAAAAGCAGGTGTAGAGAAAAAAGAATTGGACGATCAAATACCCAGTCTATTTTGCCGACCATCACGCCGGAAGTTCTAATCTTTGGTTTTTTCACCCATCCCTCTGGCAACCACTCCAGCCTCTCTAACACAGTACGTCGATGCTTTGTCGCCGGGGTCGCTGGAGACCGTACACCTCCTTTTCCGGAGGGGTGATTCACGTTAGCGTCCGTACCTGGATTATTCGATGAAGGAGGAAGCGCTATTACGTCGCCGGAATCTTCTACCAGTGTCGAAATATCGTCTTGAGAATCCATAAAACTAATGCACTAAGGGAGAAGATGAATTGAACATCCTCAAGGCAATCATAGCACAAGGATAAATGAGGAAACATGAATTGATATCAGGGCAAAGTCTGACAGATAGTGATGATTTCCTAACGAGAAGAGGAACACAGATACATCCAACAAAGCACTGAAAATGAAAGTTATATCTTCAGAAAAAATAAAAATGAATCTACCCTTCAAACGGGTGCGACTTTACCATTACCCCAAAGACCAAGTTCTATTATTCTTCCTTTCCAATTAAAAATAATATCAAACAAACCTTGCTACTGACTTTGCATTAAGATAAAAAATGAAGGGCAAATTTCCAATAGAAATCAACATGAAGAGCAACAAGTTAGGGAATCAAAGAACAGCGAAGCAAGCCATGACTAACACAATTCATTCAAATGAACTAAATCAAAAGATAAAGTAAGCTGGCGATTACCTCTTCTTCTTCTTCTTCTCCACGCCAAATCCCACTCTATTTCTCCCCAGCTTGTTCTCTAAACAGATGACCTCCAAAGGAAATGAACAAATGGGACACAAGGTTCGATTGAACAATGGCGGCTATTAGAGTCTCTTCCTAATTAGAAATGGGGAAAGGGGTTTTGAAATGGGTTTTAACTGGGGTGATTTAAAATAGGTATTGAAATGGATTTGGTACAAAAAAAGGATGAAGGTTACAGATGGGGTGGGGGCTGATGGGGTGGATGAAGTGGGTTTGCAGGGGAAAATGATGGATGGTCGAATTCCGGCGAGAATCCGACCGAAGGATAAGGAGGTGGTAGTGATCGGACGGTGGGTCTCCGAAAATTAGTTTAGGGTTTTAATGGGCAGGGATTTTAGGGGAGAAGATGATGGTGTAATGGGGGTGATAGGTGGAGGCTAGGTTTGGATGGTAATGGAGGAGGGTTCGAATTTGTAGAGGGATGGTGGCGGTGCCGGATTCCGGTGATCGGATTCCGGTGGCCGAGGTTGGAAAAGGGGTTGGACGGAGATGGTTTCAAGGGAGGTGGCTGTAGGGATAGAAATGGTGGTCTAATTGAGGTGGATTCAAGATCTAGAGGGGGTGGTTTTAACGGAGGCAAAGGGCGTGGGATTGGTGGGCTTCTCGGAGAAGATGGGATATGGGTTTGGAGGTTGAAGATGGTTGTGGGATGATGGAGGTGGGTTGCAGAGATGGTGATGGTGGAAGAAAGGTGGAGGGTTTTGGAGGTTGACCGGAGCACAGCCGGAGTTAATGGTGGTGGGTGGCTGTAGGGGAAAGAAGGAGATGGGGTTGGATTTGAAGAGAGGAGGTAGATCGGTTTGTGAAGGGTGGTGGTGGGTCGGTGGAGATTGGCTCCGGTAATGGAGGAGGCCTCGCCGGATTCCGGCTTGAAGTGGTGGTAGCTAGAGGTGGAAGAGGGTTGCAGAGAAATTGGGGATGTGGCTGCAAGGGAATGGGTGTGGTGGTAGATGAAATGAAGAAGAAGAAGAAGGATATGGCTGGCCGGAGATGATGATCGGAGGTGGGGATGATGGTCGGCGGCTGCAAATCCCCTTTCTCTTGCGGCTCTCTCTCTCTCTCCCTCTTTTCTCCAAAATGAGAAAAGCCCCCTCAAACCCTAATTTGTTGGGCTTTTTAACCTAAGAGAAATGAAATATTAGTACGCCCATTTCCCCCTTGGACAGCCCCCTAATGTATTGATTACTACTCTTTTCACAGCCAAAAGGGGGGCCTCGGGTAAGACAAACCCAAGCGAAAAATAATGTATTTGACCCCTCCCTCTTTCCATGAACAGCCCCAACTCCAGTGTATTTTTAAGATTTTTTTTTTATATTGGCAGGGGGTTGTCCCAAGCAGAAAACAGGGGGAAATATTTTTGAGAAAATATCTTCTCCTCCCTTTTGATCCTAGCCCTTCAAATCAGCTTTTTGTTTAAGGGCTAGGATCAAAGTAAGCCTAACCACCTAGGAAGCTTCCAAAGATTCTCCTCCTAACTAATTTTGTTACACACTAATCAGCATATCCCCTATATCTCCCTGGACAACCCATTACGGACAATTTAAACTGGTTTTCCAGGTTCCAGCGCACCCCCTTTTCTGGCTAAATCGCTACCCTTATAAACCTACAACACGACACTTACCTCGTCTCGTTTAATAGGCAAACGCTCTCAGATCTTGACAAAATTTTACAGGGACCTTGGTGGGACCCTAAACTAGCCTAAGGTGTAATTTAGGGTCTTAACACACTGATTTGAAAAAGTTAAGCATAAAACATGGAGGTGCAGGGCACGGTCAAAATGGGGTGTCTACAGATGCCCCTCTTTGGCAGAGTGTGCTTGTCACACGAATGACAAAGCTGAACAGACAACACATTTTGGCCGGCCTGAAAACAAAGTAAAACAAGTTTTTGGGTTTTGACTCTAAAATGATATTCACAAGGGTAAAACAACAAATGACCTTGCCACAAAGCTTAAAATCTACAAGCATGGGTGAGATAGACTCTCTCTAACTCTTAACTCAAGAAAACATATCATATATCAATGAGATGGCTTCTCCTTAAACTCTAAAAATGGCAAAACAAACCATATTGGTGAAACTACTTTTCACACAAATATTCCAAACAATGGGGAAACTACTTTTCCGACAAACATCATAACCACGAGAAACTACTTTTCTCCAAAACCTTCTATCTCTGAGAAAATACTTTTCTCTCTAAAAAAAAACTCTGTCTATAAGAAACTACTTTTCTCTAAAAACTCTATCTCTGAGAAACTACTTTTCTCTCTAAAACTCTATATCTGAGAAACTACATTTCTCTCCAAAAATTCATATCCTTGAGAAACTACTTTTCTCCAAAATTTTTATTCATGAGAAACTACTTTTCTCCCCAAATCTTCATTCTTGAGAAACTACTTTTTTCTCCAAAATCGTCATATCATGAGAAACTACTTTTCTCTCCAAAAACTCTGCCTTTGAGAAACTACTTTTCTCTTCCAAAATCTTCAAATAATTGAGAAACTACTTTTCTCTTCAAAACTCTATCTTTGAGAAACCACTTTTCTCTTCCAAACTCTTCAAATCATTGAGAAACTACTTTTCTCTAAGAACTCCTTCCAATCCAAGGGGAAACTACTTTTCGCCCAATCTTCCAATCAATGGGGAAACTACTTTTCGCCCAATCTTACAATCAAAGGGGAAACTACTTTTCGCCCAATCTTCCAATCAACGGAGAAACTACTTTTCGCCCAAACTTTTTAAATCAAAGGGGAAACTACTTTTCACCCAAACTTCCAATCAAAGGGGAAATTACTTTTCGCCCAATTTTTCAATCAACGGGGAAACTACTTTTCGCCCAATTTTTCAATCAACGGGGAAACTACTTTTCACCCAAACTTTCAATCAACGGGGAAACTACTTCTCGCCCATTCTTTAAATCAAAGGGGAAACTACTTTTCACCCAAACTTTCAATTAAAAGGGGAAACTACTTCTCGCCCAATCTTTAAATCAAAGGGGAAACTACTTTTCACCTGAACTTCCAATTAAAAGGGGAAACTACTTCTCGCCCAATCTTTAAATCAAAGGGGAAACTACTTTTCACCCGAAATTCCAATTAAAAGGGGAAACTACTTCTCGCTCAATCTTTAAATCAAAGGAGAAACTACTTTTCACCCAAACTTCCAATCAAAGGGGAAACTACTTATCGCCCAATCTTTAAATCAAAGGGGAAACTACTTTTCACCCAAACTTCCAATCAAAGGGGAAACTACTTTTCGCCCAATCTGAAATCATGGTGAAACTACTTTTCACCAGGCGATAGCTATACAGACCATTGCTGAAAATCCATCTATTTAACTATCCGGGTAACTCTGACTCCTCTCTTTCAAGGTATCGAATCTCCTAAGATTTATATGGTCCTACCAAACAGTTCCATATAAATCCACACAGATATACTTGACTCCTAACTCGTTAGGTAGCAGAACATTGCGAAGCGATGATTAAGCAAGTCACTACTTGACATTTCACTGTTAATCATCTCGGTATTCAAATATTTGACGAAACTACTTCTCTCCCAAACATTCAATACCAAGGCGAAACTACTTTTCACCAAGCAACAAATAAATAGGCCACTACTTGGCACCTCACCAACTAGCAATCAAAAGATTTTTTTTCCTTAATAAAAAAAAATGCCCCTTGTTTGGGTTTAACAAAGAAAAAGATTTTTTTAGGCCCAAAGGGCTTACAAACATGATTGATGGTGTGGTACCCGATCCCGCGAGAGGGGAATGACGCGCGATGCGCTACGGTCTCTCTTGGTCTCTCGTACCCACGCGAATGGCGTGTGCTTTTTATTATTTTAATTACCCAACCAAGCAGGCAGCAACCAAGCCATAGGGTGCAGACAAACGTGCAACCAAGTACCCATAAGGGCAGGGGTAAGCCGCCGAGCCTAGCGAGGTGTGATTTAATTCATCTTTTCCGTGAGGCAATCCGAATTCCACACAAAAGAGAGTGACAGAGTCGCCACCTAGATGAGGGATCTAGGACCCATAATTGATCAGAAATCTAGACTCGTTACCTGGTTATGAGAATGGAAGGTATGGGGAGTTACCACCACATGCACCATTCCTGCCTGATAATCGGTCTTCAATTCCAAAAGTTAACACTTTTGAATTTATTTTAAATGGCTCATTTAACTCTATATTAATGTGCGAACTACGTGACATGCATCCTAAGATATAATTTCAATATAATTCCTAAATGTGTATCTTGATTTTCTTAATTTGTTTGAATTCAATCTAAGTGAAAGTTCTTCTAAAATGCTAATTTGAGGGAAATCCTACATATTTTAATTAAGAATTTATAAAAAAACTAATATATAAAACCCCACCATTTGTGTGTGGGGCCGACTCGTGATTGGTATACAATCAAGCATCCAAGCTGCCTACGTACCAAGCCTCACTGGGATCAGAGTCGATCGTAGTTCGATGCACCTGAATTAAGCTACTTATGCCTAACTCATCTAAGACACCGATCTAGACTGGATTGACTGTTTCAACAGTTTTAAGAGAAATTATTTAATTCAAGTTGAAGATTTTATTATCCTAGGACTTCATCTAAGATGCTATATGGTTCTATCTAAGTGCAAGACGTCTCTTAGACTAATGCAGGTTAACCTACATCCTAGGTAACTAGGTTGTCGTAGGGGAAAAGTGAGATGACTAGTGTAACTAGGTCTATGGCACGGTTGCTATCCATAGCAAACGACCGTGATGAGGCTGGACTCCTAACTCTAGGACTCCATAAAACTTAAGACACCACGTGACGTAAGTGTTCCTAAGAGGCCCTAAAAGTTCCTACGATAGGAGACCGTAATCCAACGGCTCCTAAGACACGGATCGAGTTAATTCGATTTGTTGAACTTAATGATTTTTAATTTTTGAAGATTTTTTATTCCTAAACATCTAAGGAATACCAAAGGCTCTATGGCTCGCAAATTTCGGCCTCGAATCGCAACCATGGAAGGGAATCGTGCTCTCAACACTGTATAATTTAGCATGTAAATTATAGTATCTTATAGCCTGGCATATTTCTCAGGATTTTCGTGGACGATGGACCTCGGAGCCAATATCATACTATAATTTACGCACTCCAATTATGCAGGATTAATCGCAATTAGTATACGATTACGGTTGCGATCTCGGCAGTTAAATCGTCACAGAATAGCCAATTTACAAAGGCAATCTATGAACCCTAAGGTTTCTGTTTCAAAAAAGTTAGGGATTAAATTTATGATGAAAATTTAAGGTTTTTTGAAGATTTTTACTGACTTTTGTATTGATTTGCTATTAAATTGTGATTTAATATCATTAAGACCAGATTGCTAGGATTAGACAGTAACCCTAAGCAATCAAACTCCAACTTAGTTGAAACTTTTCCACTAACAAGATATAGATGATTGTGGCTTACTGGAAAAATTTCATGAATTATCATTAAGATTTGATATCAATTTCCGATTTTTCAAAATTCAAATCAGATTATAGATTAACACAGTAACCTATATCATATGAATTTTAAATTACTCCAAACTTTTACAAAATAAATACATAGATGATTAAATCTTACTGACAAATTTTCATGAATTAGTATTAAGATTAGATATCAATTTCTAATTTTTCAAAATTCAAATCAGATTATAGATTAACACACTAACCTATAGCATATCAATTTCAAATCAACTTAAACTCTTACAGTCTAAAGATAATCATGATATTAGACTACTGTACAACTTTCATGGATTTGTATCACGATTTGAAGCCCATTTAAATTCACACAAAAATAAGATGAAACCAAAGAATTACTTAAAAAGCAAACATAATGGTATCCTAAAATCAAATAAAAATTTCCAGTAGATATATAATAGATTATAAATTTTCTGCCAAAATTTCAAAACTTAAAAATTAAATCTCCTCCATAAAATTAGTTTTTAAATATAAGAGATCAATTTATTTCCTAGGCGTTAAAACCCGTTTATTAAAATAAATTGTAAAATCTTATCAAATCTTTGTAAAATTAATTGAAAATATTTCTCTAATATTCCACTAACCAAAGTTACTGGTTTGTAAAGAAAAATTTTGAAAATATATTAATTTAATAAAAAAAGAATTATGGCACGTAAAACGGGGAAGCGATTAGAAAATAATAAAAACCATATTTTTTTAAATATTTTTCAATGAAAACTTCTATTTATTATTAGGCTTTAATTCTGGAAAGTTTCATCAATTGTTAAATCTATTTGGTATTTATTAAAAATAGCCAAAATTTAAAATAATTAATAATCCGATTAAATAAACTCCAAAACATATGAAAATTTTTGGGTGATCTAAAAACCTTGTAAAACTACTGGGAACAAACATTCACTAGATTTGGACATTATTTGATATACGTTTGGCTCCATTCATCAAGAAATAACCCTTTTCGGAGTTATTCTTTGAAAAATAGAATGAAAAATAAAATGGCCGAACCACGGTTGAAAATTAAGTTTCCAGCAGTTTTGTATTTTATATAAAACCCAGAAAATAACAGTTTTTAAAAAGAATCATGTTTTCAAACACTTGCTTTGATAATCTAATTTAAATCTATATTGAATAAAAACAAAAGAAAACCATTTTTAAATGGAGAAAAATTAATTTTTGGATCAAATTTTGGATTTTGAAAACTCATAATTTATATTATAACAGACTGGAATTTCAAATAAAAACTCGTTAATTGGATCCATCAAAATTAAAACCCTAGCATGCTTTTTCTACTTCACAAAGATGAGGAATCATTACCGTTGATCACGATCCTTGTGTCTAGGGTTGATGATCCAAGATATACGCTTTGTCGCACCCTTTTATATATGAAGAAGACCCAAAGAACACCCCAAAGATCTTTGATGTGTGATTTGTTGAAGAAGAAGAAGGAATTCAAGAATTCCTTTTTGTGAAGAACACTTGAGAGAGAGATCACACTTAAATAGAGAAGAGGTTTTTTTTTTTTTCTTGGGAGGAGAGAGAAAAAGGACAAATTTGGATTTTTTCCAATCCTTTCTAGCACTATTTGCTTTGATTTTTATACAAAAAAAGCTAGGGTTAAGAGAGAAATAGTAATTTCCTATGTCAGAGCTCCGTTTTTGGCTTGTTTTCAATTTTCCCCTCTCGCTTTCTTTCTTTCTTATTTCCAAATTGGATTTGATTCCAATCTTAATTTCTTGTCAATCAAGACATGCTATTCTCATTCCACATTGCTTCTTTGGAAGAAAACTTTTTTAAGCAATCATTCATCTTTTCCTTCTTTCCTTCTTTTCATTTTTTAGTCTTTTTATTTATCTTTTAACAAATATGATGTCACCATTGTGACATCATCAAGGTTGGGTGCTCAACTCATGTGGGTCAATCATGTGTGCTGCCCACCATGGTGGTTTGCCCATATGGGTGAACCCACATGAGCTCCATCTTTGCGGGCTTTAGCCCAATGGGCCATTTCACACTGGTTTCGGGTTTTTCCGTAAAAAATCAATAAAATCTTTCTAAATTCAACATTCTATATATGGACCCAACCCATTTGACATTTATGGTGCATCCCTCACACATGATCGGACCATCTTTTTTGGAAAATAACTTTTCGGACCAAAATGCCCCTATTTGACCATTAGACATCCAAACGCGACCAAAATACCCTCAGATTGATTCACCCCTAAAGGAAAAAATAAAAAATGGAAAGTCTTTGTGGTCAAACTTCAAAAATAGAAACTTTTAAAATTGGGTCCTTTCGGTGAGCAATATTAAACAGGATCATTTGGTATCCCCTGAAAATACCCAAAATGCCCTCAACACTTAGAATTTCCAAATTAAGCGAAACTCCTGAGAAATTCTAAATTTAGCAAGTTTTCCAAAATTCAGGAAATCATTCATAATCTCTCAGACATATTTCGGGGATCAAAAGAATTACACAGGAAAAGACCAAATTACCCTGAGGTGCTAGAATTTGGCGAGACTAGGAAAAACCCTGAGAAATTCTAAAAATAGCAGATTTTCGAAAATTTATGAACGGACTCAAGATTTCTTAGACACAACTTAGGAACCAAATATGATATGTTTGGAAATGTCTAAAATACCCCTGAAGTGCAAGAGTAAGAGAAAATCTTGAGAGATCTAAATTTAGCAGGTTTCCCAAATCTTACGAAATTACTCTTAATCCATCAGCCGTACCATCGAGATGGTTTTGGACATATGAGAAATGATTGAAATATCTATAAGATGATGAAAATGTGGAAGCCCCATGAGTTTCTAAAAATAGCAGCTTTTTCAAAATTTGTAAAATCACTCAAGATTTCTCAAATATAACTCGGGGTCAAATGAGACACATCGGAATGACCAAAATACCCCTGCAGTTCAAAATAGGCAAAAATGAGGGAAACTCTGAAAATTCTAAAAAAAGCAGGTTTTTCATTTGCTTGGAAACTTGAAATTTCATCTTCTAGAGGCCAAAGGAACCCCCTAGAGACCTTCAGGATCTCGAATCAACTTCAAAACTCCCATAATGAAATGAAATCTACCCTGAAATGCATGGATGCCTAATCTAATACTGAATACGGATTCAAGACTCGATGATAGTATCGAATCTTTTGCTTTTTAAAGCGTAGCAAAATGGGGGTGTCATCGAATACCAAAGCACCGTTTTGCGCAACTTTAATCAACAAATGACTCTAGACAACATGCAACCTAGACGAAAAGATATACTCCCTAATGCAAGACCCTAAACGAAGTCCTAGAATTGGAATGTCATAAAAAATTATTTATTCTCGCTACCATGAGCTGGTAGTTCAGAATAAATGGAGAAATGAATTCAATCTAAGAGCGAAAGTCACGCAACATAGAATGAAAAATAATCCCGATGCGGCGCCGTTCACAAACGGGCAATGAAAGAATGAGATATCATTTTCGAATGGATTCTGAAGAGAAGGAACAAAGATCGTTCTCAAATGGTTTTTAGAAGAAAATGAGACACCGTTCACAAGCGGGCTCAAGGAGGATAAGAGACCATTCACAAATGGACTTGGAAAACGAGACACCGTTCACAAACGGGCCCAAAGAGGATATGAGGCCATTGACAAATGGACTCGGAAAATGAGACACCGTTCACAAACGGGCTCAAGGAGGATATGAGACCATTCACAAATGGACTTCAAAAATGAGACACCGTTCACAAAAGGGCTCAAAGAGGATAAGAGACCATTCACAAATGGACTTGGAAAATGAGACACCGTTCACAAACGGGCTCAAAGAGGATAAGGGACCATTCACAAATGGACTAGGGAAAATGAGACACCGTTCACAAACAGGCCCAAGGAGGACATGAGACCATTCGCAAATGGACTTCGAAAATGAGACACCGTTCACAAATGGGCTCAGGATAAGAGACCATTCACAAATGGACTCGGAAAATGAGACACCGTTCACAAACGGGCTCAAAGAGGATATGAGGCCATTCATAAATGGACTCGAGAAATGAAATAGCGTTCACAAACATGCTCAAGGAGGACATGAGACCATTCACAAATGGACTCAGAATATGAGATACCGTTCACAAAATGGCTCAAAGAGGATATGAGGCCCTTCACAAGAGGACTCGGAAAATGAGACACCATTCACAAACGGGACTAAGAAGGACATTAGACCATTCACAAATAGACTTCGAAAATGAGACATCGTTCATAAACGGGCTCAAAGATGATAAGAGACCATTCACAAAAGGACTAAGAAAATGAGACACCGTTCACAAACGGGCTCAAAGAGGATAAGAGACCATTCACAAATGGACTCGGGAAATGAGACACCGTTTACAAACGGGCTCAAGGAGGACATGGGACCATTCACAAATGGAGTTAGAGAATGAGATACCGTTCATAAACGGGCTCAAGGAGGATATGAGACCATTCACAAATGGACTTCGAAAATGAGACACCGTTCACAAAAGGGCTCAAAGAGGATAAGAGACCATTCACAAATGGACTCGAAAAATGAGACACCGTTCACAAATGGGCTCAAAGAGGATATGAGGCCATTCACAAATGGACTCGAAAAATGAGACACCATTCATAAACGGGCTCATGGAGGATATGAGGCCATTCACAAATGGACTCAGAAAATGAGACACCGTTCACAAACGGGCTCAAAGAAGATATGAGGCATCATTTTCGAATGGATTCTGAAAATGAGACACCGTTCAGTAACGGGCTCAAAGAGGATAAGAGACCATTCACAAATGGACTCGGAAAATGAGACACCGTTCACAAACGGACTCAAAGAGGATAAGAGAACATTCACAAATGGACTCGGGAAATGAGACACCGTTCACAAACGGGCTTAAGGAGGACATGAGACCATTCACAAATGGACTCCGAAAATGAGACACCGTTCACAAACGAGCTTAAAGATGATAAGAGACCATTCACAAATGGACTCGAAAAATGAGACACCGTTCACAAACGGGCTCAAGGAGGACATGAGATATCATTTTCGAATGGATTCTGAAAATGAGACACCGTTCACAAACGGGCTCAAAGAGGATAAGAGACCATTCACAAATGGACTCGGGAAATGAGAAACCGTTCACAAACGGGCTCAAGGAGGACATGAGACGATTCACAAATGGACTCGAAAATGAGATACCGTGCACAAACGGGCTCGAAGAAGATAAGAGACCATTCCCAAACGGACTCGAGAAATGAGACACCGTTCCCAAACGGGCTCAAAGAAACGAGATAGCTTCGATTGATGAATTCAACGACGAAGAATTTAGAGATTTTTCATGAATTTGAATTTCACGTAAGATTGGATTTGATGAATTTTAGATTTTTTGAACTCAATGAAATCAGGGATAATAGAGATCATGCCCGATAAAGATATTGGAAACTAAGACTTTGACGAATGATGAGACGACAAACCTTAGGAATGAAGAAGCATGAATAACGAGAATGGTTTAGGAACACTTTCATGAAGCTTTAACAAGATTTTTCGTAAAGAGACTGTTGGTCTTGTCTTCTGGGGATTTTGATAACTGAAACCTTGATCTAAATACTTGAAATTGGTAATCTAGAACAACGACTCTCTTGGATAGTAACATGAAAAAGTGGGATTTGCCTCTTGACAGGTGTTTAGATAAACATTTCTTGACCAGGATAGTATTTAAGTAACTGGAAGGAAATTTTGAATTTTAATTGTTCATCTTTCTGAGAAATTGGCTCAACCACCATTGCATCTGAGGTTCTTCCAAGCTTAAGGTGCCTTCCTGGGGTATGATCTTCTTTGGAACTGGGCTTTCAGATGTTTCTACATCTGAATTCTTCTGAATTGATTTTCTTTGAAATGAAGCTGTTTGACTAGATTCTCAAGCTCTTTCAGGTACAATCGCAGGGAGCTGACGAGGCCGGGCCTCCTTCACCGAGACAGTTGCATCATTTGGACATAAGGACGACGATTGACTCTTTCTAAAGAGAAAACTTAGATAAAAGGCACTACTCAAAGGATTGAGGAGCTCTGAAGGAGTGAACTTAGAATAACAAAGATTGACTGACTATACTGACAAATAGAGTGATGATTCTGACTTAGTTAATATTTTGTTTGGTAAGTCTATCATTTCGAGGAATAGTTTCTCAATTGGTAAACAGTGGACTTTTTCCTTAAAACAGTAATACCTCAAGGATTTAATTACGATGGCACTTGAATTTGCCTGAACTTCTGTTGATCTTCAGTCTTGATACCGGCTGTAGCCTTCTTATAATGATTCTTTTACCGTGACCAAGTCACCTCTTTTGAGTTTTTAACTTGGCGGACCGTGTTAGCCTTAACTTTTGCCTGAACCACCTTTCTAGGTTTTCGATCCAGCAGGTTATCCCCTTAACTTTTGCCTGAACCACCTTTCTAGGTTTTAAAAAGAACCATGTTTTCAAACACTTGCTTTAATAATCTAATTTAAATACATATTGAATAAAAACAAATGAAAACCATTTTTAAATGGAGAAAAATTAATTTTTGGATCAAATTTTGGATTTTGAAAACTCATAATCTATATTATAACATAGTGGAATTTCAAAGAAAAACTTGTTGATTTGATCCATCAAAATTAAAACCCTAGCATGCTTTTTCTACTTCACAAAGATGAGGAATCCTTACCGTTGATCGCTATCCCTGTCTCTAGGGTTGGTGATCAAAGATATACGCTTTGTCGCACCCTTTTATATGATGAAGAAGACCCAAAGAACACCCCAAAGATCCTTGATGTGTGATTTGTTGAAGAAGAATAAGGAATTCAATAATTCATTTTGTGAAGAACACTTGAGAGAGAGATCACACTTAAAGAGAGAAGAGGTTTTGTTTTTTTTTTTGGGAGGAGAGAGAAAAAGGACGAATTTGGATTTTTTCCAATCCTTTCTAGCATTGTTTGCTATGATTTTTATACAAAAAAAGCTAGGGTTAAGAGAGAAATAATAATTTCCAATGTGAGAGCTCTCTTTTTGGCTTGTTTCCAATTTTCCCCTCTTGCTTTCTTTCATTCTTATTTTCAAATTGGATTTGATTCCAATCTTAATTTCTTGTCAATCAAGACATGCTATTCTCATTCCACATTGCTTCTTTGGAAGAAAACTTTTTTAAGCAATCATTCCTCTTTTCCTTCTTTCCTTCTTTTCATTTTTTAGTCTTTTTATTTATCTTTTAACAAATATGATGTCACCATTGTGACATCATCAAGGTTGGGTGCTCAACTCATGTGGGTCAACCATGTGTGCCGCCCACCATGGTGGTTAACCCATATGGGTGAACCCACATAAGCTCCATCTTTGCGGGCTTTAGCCCAATGGGCCATTTCACACTGGTTTCGGGTTTTTCCGTAAAAAATCAATAAAATCTTTCTAAATTCAACATTCTATATATGGACCCAACCCATTTGACATTTATGGTGCATCCCTCACACATGATCGGACCATCTTTTTTGGAAAATAACTTTTCGGACCAAATTGCCCTTATTTGACCATTAGACATCCAAACGCGACCAAAATACCCTCAGATTGATTCACCCCTAAAGGAAAAAATTAAAAATGGAAAGTCTTTTTGGTCAAACTTCAAAAATAGAAACTTTTAAAATTAGGTCCTTTCGGTGAGCAATATTAAACAGGATAATTTGGTATCCCCTGAAAATACCCAAAATGCCCTCAACACTTAGAATTTCCAAATTAACTGAAACTCCTGAGAAATTCTAAATTTAGCAAGTTTTCCAAAAGTCAGGAAATCATTCATAATCTCTCAGACATATTTCGGGGATCAAAAGAATTACACAGGAAAAGACCAAATTACCCCGAGGTGCTAGAATTTGGCGAGACTAGAAAAAACCCTGAGATATTCTAAAAATAGCAGATTTTCGAAAATTTATGAACGGACTCAAGATTTCTTAGACACAACTTAGGAACAAAATATGATATGTTTGGAAATGTCTAAAATACCCCCGAAGTGCAAGACTAAGATAAAATCTTGAGAGATCTAAATTTAGCAGGTTTCCCAAATCTTATGAAATTACTCTTAATCCATCAGCCGTACCATCGAGATGGTTTTGGACATATGAGAAATGATTGAAATATCCATAAGATGATGAAAATGTGGAAGCCCCATGAGTTTCTAAAAATAGCAGCTTTTTCAAAATTTGTAAAATCACTCAAGATTTCTCAAATATAACTCGGGGGTGAAATGAGACACATCGGGAATGACCAAAATACCCCTGCAGTTCAAAATAGGCAAAAATGAGGGAAACCCTGAAAATTCTAACAATAGCAGGTTTTTTCATTTGCTTGGAAACTTGAACTTTCATCTTCTAGAGGCCAAAGGAACCCCCTAGAGACCTTCAGGATCGCGAATCAACTTCAAAACTCCCATAATGAAATAAAATCTACCCTAAAATGCATGGATGCCTAATCTAATGCTGAATACAGATTCAAGACTCGATGATACTACCGAATCTTTTGCCTTTTAAAGCGTAGCAAAATGGGGGTGTCTACATATGGGTTTATCGATCTTATATCGAGCTCATCGATAGCATAGCTATCTCCTGTCGAGAATAAATGGGAGTGCATGATCATTGCTGAAGACCAGACTCGAAAAACTTGATAGAATTTTCAGGTATTGACTCTTTTAAAGAGAAGAAAAAGCATTCTACTAAGATTTTGAAGATTGCAAAAGTGAATTCTAGACTCCGTTGGGTACTAGATTTTCTGAAACATTGACTCTTTCAAAGAATGAGTTCAATTGATGAATTTGATTCAAGAGAGCGTTCAAGCTTCTCTTGCTTCTACTTGCTGAAAATATTTATCTCAATTATCTTGTATTTGATATCTTTTATGACGCAAGTCTTAAAAGATGCCCCTAGTATGATTACGTCCATGACAGGATTCATAGGAGAGCAAAGCCAGGATTGGCATGAAAGTTTAAGCTTGCATGGGTTCCTTCTTTGGTATATGGGTAAAAGGATATCCACAATGGATGAGTCTGAGAATTTTTCTTTCATTGCTCACTACTTGAGGCTTTGATGTCTCTGGCAAGTTTGAGCAAAATGTCTCTTGCCCTTTCCTTGATTTATAAACCAGGATCTACTCTGAAGTTTCTTCACATTTAAAAAGGTATACTCTCGCTCTTCTAGTGCCAAACACTTTGGACATTGAGAGAAAAATGGATAAAACTAAGAAAAAGACTTCCAAAGATTCAATCAAAGAAGACTCAAATTACTCAAGGGACTTGACTCACTTTTGATTCACCCTTAGATAAAATGTGTTATTTTATTATGGTAAGGCTAGCCACTCTTAGAGTACTCTCGAAAACAATGTCAAGAGGCTCTAATTTCCTCCATCGAAAATCTGTCATGGTTATTACCCCTTTGGGTTGCTCGGTTTTAATGCCCCTAGTTTAAAAGGATATCAAAGTAAGTCTTATCGACACTACTCGGATTCCGAGATCCTGCCCTGTGTAGTGGTTGCTTCTCCGTCTCCTTGATTTCTCTTTTCGAAAGAAGTCAAAACTAATGCCTTCCAACTTTCAGTCTAAAAGACCACTTGTCTCAACTTTTGCTTTCCAAGTTTTCAGTCTAAAAAACCACTTGTCTCAACTTTTGCTTGTTTCACCAGAAAGATTTCTAGGTGGGCTTGGGTTCAAAGGGGTTCAATACCTAAGGTTCTAAGGATTTGGAACGAATCTGGTCTTGCCAGACTTCCTACGTACCCCAAAAATGGAGGATCAGGTCCGCGTAGTTCACTTTGGAGTTTTTCAAAGAATAGTTTAGCATTTAGCTTCAAAATTTTGAAAGGATTTTATCCTAAGGTTTGACCGAACCTGAGTTAATCAGGTTGCCTACGTACCCCTGAAGAGTTATGGATCAGGTCCGACGTAGTTCGGGTGCATAAATGCCCCAGGTTTATAATGTGGTTAGAAAAAAATATGGTTTGATTTGACTTTTTGGCCCAAAGGGTTTACAAATGGATTTTAAAACATTAGGATTTTGGCTATAAAAGTTCAAACGTCCAAGGATGGCCTCCTGATGTATTTGATGTACAAGCTCTTTTGCTTAAGGTTCAAAGACTTTGAATTTTTTCGAGGAGTCTGATGCATGTCAGGCAAAACTTCAACCACTGTGCTCCATTCTCATCTCGAAGATCTTGAATTTATGCTCAAGATTCCACAACTCCTTGTCTCTTTTTTTTTTTACTCCTTCATTTCTTTTAAATGGTCTCTTTCTTTTGGACATTGAGAATGTCCCCATTCATGGAATATTCCACCTCGAAATCATAATGAAAATACACAGCCCAAATCTCTTTTTAAGGCTCAAATTTATAATACGACTTCCTTGGATGAAAGCCTTCCCTCATTATCTCATCAGCTCCACATGATGTCTGATGCTCAACTCTTTAAAATTTTACTCTTCAACTGGATGTCTAAAGCCGATGAAGTCTTGCTTTGCTCAACGACAGGGCATTCCCATGGTTTATCCTTATAGGATCAAGCAAGACTACCTCAAACCCCTATAAATAGGTTTATCAATTCTTTGCGCTCCTCCGTAGATAAAGTTTTGCCAATCCATCTTTCCCGAGTTTCGGATTTCGATACCACTATCGATAGTTTCGATTTCTTCTTCAAGTGGCTATGCTAGACGCTCTTCCTCTCGTTTGACCTTTTCAGATCTCAAGGGGAATTTCGTCTACAATCTCATCCGAGAAGGGTGTCTTTAGTTATTTAAACATTAGATCTAAGAGTGAATCATAGAGTATCAAAGATATGAAATCAACTATTTTATTGAATTGAAGACTGTAAGTACATTGATGATTTTTAACGCGCCTCAGTAGGCTCTACATTGAATTTTAATAAAAAAAGCTAAACACTGACTTTGAACGAGAAAGACTGATTGACACGATATATATTTTTTTGACATCGATACAATAAGACTTACCAACTCTGAGAGAAGAAAGTTGGTGTACATTCAACAAAAGACAAATGTAAAAACACAGGACACTTCTTCGAAGGTAATAGATTGGCACTGAAAGTTCACACGTAGTATGCCTTCCTCCATGACAATAATGACTATAGAGTTCGATCCCGTAGTAGGAATCTCAGAAAAGATAATTCCACAAGGTCTAGGGTAAATGAGGCAACAAAAGGCTAATGTTGACAGTGTTGGTAAAGCAATAGACTGCCTGGATCAAGTATGATTGGAAATGGTCAGTCTTTTGAAAAAATGGTCTTTCGCTAAACATAGACTCTTGACTTGGAAGCACACACACTAGATCAACAGTCATGGGATAAAGATTCTGAATAAATAGAGAAAAGAGTAATCTTGAACACATCAACATGTATTTTATTCTGAAAATCAGAGAAATACTGTCTATGAAGGTTAAAGAAAAATCGACAGTGATAATATTACCTACATCAATAGGGTCTCAATGAATTCTCAACCCTCACCTTTAAGTCTCATTTGAGTATAACTGTTCTTATTTTGCGAATGAAAGAGTCAGGAAAGAGTCAGGAACGATAAACATCCCTAATCTAAATAAGTTCCGATCTCAGCAATGATCATGCACTCAAAGGATACAAGTAAGATCAAATTTTTCCATCAATGATTTCGATATGATCCAAGGGTAAAAGATATGTGATAGGTAAACATGAATCAAATGAAAAATCAATGGCTCAGATAATAGACCATGGCCATAAGAATGACAAAAGTAGGGTCAAGGACCAGATCTAAAATCTGAATGATGAATATCAACAATTGTGTGATCAAGGGGATCAAAATGATAGACCATGGTCATAAGGACAGCAAACGAGCTATCGGCCAGATCTCAAGACAAAACAGGTAGACAGGGAAGGATCAAATCCTGCTGAGCAATGTACACATAAGATGAATTTATGATACAACAAAAAGGTGAATACATAATCACAGGGTAACAAATAAATTGTGACCACGAGAATGATATGTACAGGCTACTAACCAAGTGAAACTGAAAGGATACTAACACAACTGATCAAATCAGAAGTTCTCACCAAAAGTGGGTTCTAAGCTAATTGAGGCTACACATGGGAATCAAAACAAGGTAAACTGACTCTAAAGAATAGCAATCATGCTCAACATGTGTTGCAAAAAATTCGGCAGCATAACGGCTAAACAAGAAAGTCAAGGTAAGGTAAACTCATGGTTTAACTAACTCAAAAAGTAGCGGTCATGCTAACAAATATTCTGGATAAAATCCGGCAACATAACGACGCTAGACAAGAAAATCAAGGTAAGGTAAACTCATGGTTCTCCTAACTCTAAAAAATAATTGTCATGCTAAAAAAAATGTTCTCGATAAAATCCGGCAGCATAACGGCTATACAAGGGATCCCCATAGCTCAATCAAAGGTATACGAATAATGGTTACCAGAGAAAGGTGATGAACTGAAGGACTGACTAAAGGTGAGAACATACAACAACGGGTCAAACCCTATAATCAATAGATCAAGGACTAAACCTGGCCAAGGTAATGGCAATCAAAAGCCACTGACTAGATCTAGATCTGAATAACGAATGGATACAACTGATTGAAAAGAATAAGGAACTCTAACTAAGAGGAGAACCCTAATATATATAATCAGTATATATAGGTATATACACATACACACAAATCCTAACTAGGGGCACCAGCCTTAATCCTAATCTAGCAGAGTCAAGGAAGTCTCGACTCAAGACAGACTGATGAGTGTACTAGGACCGTGCTGTAGCCATGTAAAATGAGCTACCCTAGTCTACAAATGGGACAAAGCTCCTAACTCTAAGCTTTACATGTGTAAGCAACACATGTACTTCCTAGTTGGATTTCACTAAGTCAGTAAGTATATAAATAATATATAAAACAAAGTAGGGCTCCGAACTCAATCTATCGGGTACTATGCGTATGAACCATACTTAATATGTATAACTCAAGTGCACTGAGTGTTATACATAGTATGCTTCATTGCTCATCGGCTGCTGTATACACAAGTGCACCTAGTGTTTACGGGGGCAGCGCCGGCGCATAGCTTGGAAATAGATTCAATAGCGCCATCAGGGTAATGACATCCCAGTCGGGCGTGCATTGTATCTATCCCGTGGAGCCAATAATAAGGAAAAATAATGAAAGAAATAAAAAATAAACAATATGATAACATATGATGTGCAGTGTGTGAATCCCTTGTTTTAATTATGCACCTATCTGGTGCCCCTGGATTCTAACGATAGAATTCCCATTTAATATGATTTTAGCTCAAATTTCTCCAAAGTTAGTAAAAATGGCATTTTTAAAGAGTTAGGCAATGTTTCAAGAACTCCCCAGTGCAGTCGCTAGCCTGTGGACCTCGATCCGAGGACGGTGAGGGAACGAGCCCCTACATCCTCTGGATCATCCACGTGAAGGAGAGCTCTGCCAAGGAACTCTCGAAACGATGCCACCCTCATAGCATAGCACGAGTGGCGATATAAAAAAAATGAGATATATCCTGATCCAAAGCCAGGGCTCGAAACCAAGATATATCTAAAAATAACTCAAAGTCACCATCCATGGATACACCATGGAACCAAAATAAATGCTCTGTCTGCAACGGATAACCAGAGATATAAAAAGTCCGTGCCTGATTACGAATGAGGAAGGTCCGAAGAGCACCCCCAATTCGTCCGAGTGCAAGCACTAAGTCTCTTATGCCATTTTCATTAACTCCAAAGAAGTTTGGGTAAAAATCATGTGAAATGAGAACAAATATCCCCGAGTGAACGTCTACCTAATCATGCATGACTCAGGGATGAAATAATAAGCACACATAAAGTAAGATAAAAGATGTGTCACCTAATGACAACTAGGTTGTGAGTGACATGCCTAACTGGTGTCTAAGTTCTAATGGACATACACATGCAAGCTACAGCTAAAGGTATAGGATCAGTACAAGAAAGTAAGAAAACACAACAAAATATACAATAACACAATAAATCCTAAGACTCTAAACGATTTAGCCCGAGTCCTCGGATGGTCTGATGTTCATCCAAAGAAGCCTACGTATCCCCGCCTCCGCAAGAATCACAGCAACGGAGTTCTTCGCGCCTATTCTAAGCTAGGATGCCTAAGACATCTAGACATCTATCCTAGACTCGACCTAAAAGACCGGACTAGTTATTAAAGCTTCTTATGCGATTATTTGAATTCCAGTGAATTGTGGATTTTAGGACACCCTATATGTCCTAACTAAATGCAGATTAGCCCCAAGCTAATGCAGGTGGTTCCTACAACCTATGTGTAACTAGGCTGTGTTTCCTAAGGAAAATAAAGGGTGAACTAACGTATCCTACTCTAGTCATCACTCAGCTATGTGGATCGCCGATTGACCGGACGGAGGCGCTCCTATAACTCTAGGATAGACCCCTAACTCTAAAATTAGCACACAACAAACAAACAATCAAACACCCTATCAAAAAGAAAACTCCTAACTCTAAAACTCTCTATCTAGGAGAAACTCCTAACCCTAGAGGAAGATCTTTTGAAAACAAGATTTTAAAGATGCTTATTCAAAAAAAGGTTTAAAAAGCTATTTACAAAAGTTTGGTTGGACTTGGGATATGGATCCCAAGCTGCACTACGTACCTCGTGGAAGAGGATCAAGCCAACGTAGTTCGAAAATTGAACTCTCCTAACACTTCAAATGATTTGATGGTTTTAATTTTGTTTTTCAAATGTTTTTGATATTTTTTAAAGTTTTCAAATGTTTTTGAGTTTCAAATTTCTAATGTTTTTGGATTTTAAAGCTTTTCCAATGCTCTGAACCTTTAAATGTTTTCAATCTTAAAGGGAACATGCAAGTAACACCACAAACTAGGGCAAAGCCCTAAAGCCAAAGGGGAAACCCCGAACAAACAACAAGCGTCTCATAGAGACGAACCACGACATGTAAAGAAGTGTCCCAAGAACAGAGAAAACGAATCTAAGATCTCAAGCAGGGAAGGCTCTATATGAGTGAGTTAGTCTCTAATGGAAAAACTCATAACTAATAACACTAGGGAGGGAGTACAAATGAGTTAGAGACTCTCTAATTTCACTACTAAGTCAAAGACTCGCTCTAAAAGATGAGGCCACTCTAACATGAGGCTAGGTAAGCCTCCTAAAGGGAAAACTCTCTATACGAGACAAGGCTTGTCTCTGAGACACAAATGACGTAAACAAGGGTTCTGATGAGACTGGGCAAGTCTCCTATATACAAAGGAGGGCTCAAAGTATCCCTATCATCGCCCTACCTGAGAGGGAGATTCCTGAAAACCAAATGGAAAGATCAAACGTTAGAGATAATCCCAAACTCTGATGAGAATCTCGCATACGGGGAGAGGCTAAAAAAACAAAACCCAGATTTCGACACAAGACCCGAGGGGAATGTAGAAGAAGAAGAAAAGAGGGGGCTCTGAGTGTGCGGGCTAATATCATTGTAGAAACATGGGGATACAAACACCAATTTTCAAGAAAAGAGACATCTCCATCAAATATATATGCTAAGAGCCTCAAATCCAAATCAAACTAAATTAAAGAATTAAGCCCCTCCTCACAGATCAAAGACCAAAAGCAAAATGAAACTTGTCCCAAAAGTATATCCGAGAATCATATATTCAACAACGGATGGTTTGATTGATATTATTTCCTGCAAAACTTAAGGAGAATTGCTTGGGAAGACAAGGCTTAGGCCTTTTGTTAAATCATGTGAAATTCTACAAAAAATACCTTATAGCACGCTTCCATTCTCAAAACATGATTGAATTATGATCTTAGGTGCCAATATAGCACCAGCAAAATTTAGTGCATATGTCCAATAAACAGTACACCTATAGCACATGGCAGCTCAAACATTCATGCGTAAGCAAGACTTTAAAATGTAAGAACCGATGGCCACTCCAAAAGTGCAACAGTAAGGTACACTTGGACTCAAGTTTTCTAAAAGAAAGAAAACCCTATTTGCTTTGTGCAAACATTTTATATCAAAGATAACCAACAAAGAATTTAGTGAATCAAGAAATTGTCTTGAGAATCCATAAAACTAATGCACTAAGGGAGAATATGAATTGAACATCCCCAAGGCAATCATAGCATAAGGATAAATGAGGAAACATGAATTGATATCAGGGCAAAGTCTGACGGATAGTGATGATTTCCTAACAAGAAGAGGAACACAGATACATCCAACAAAGCACTGAAAATGAAAGTTATATCTTCACAAAAAATAAAAATGAATCTACCCTTCAAACGGGTGCGACTTTACCATTACCCCAAAGACCAAGTTCTATTATTCTTCCTTTCCAATTAAAAATAATATCAAACAAACCTTGCTACTGACTTTGCATTAAGATAAAAAATGAAGGGCAAATTTTCAATAGAAATCAACATGAAGAGCAACAAGTTAGGGAATCAAAGAACAGCGAAGCAAGCCATGACTAACACAATTCATTCGAATGAACTAAATCAAAAGATAAAGTAAGCTGGCGATTACCTCTTCTTCTTCTTCTTCTCCACGCCAAATCCCTCTCTATTTCTCCCCTGCTTGTTCTCTAAACAGATGACCTCCGAAGGAAATGAACAAATGGGACACAAGGTTCGATTGAACAATGGCGGTTGTTAGAGTCTCTTCCTAATTAGAAATGGGGAAAGGGGTTTTGAAATGGGTTTTAGCTGGGCTGATTTAAAATGGGTATTGGAATGGACTTGGTACAAAAAAAGGAAGAGGGTTACAGATGGGGTGAGGGCTGATGGGGTGGATGAAGTGGGTTTGCAGGGTAAAATGATGGATGGTCGAATTCCGGCGAGAATCCGACCGGAGGATAAGGAGGTGGTGGTGATCGGACGGTGGGTCTCCGAAAATTAGTTTAGGGTTTTAATGGACAGGGGTTTTAGGGGAGAAGATGATGGTGTAATGGGGGTGATAGGTGGAGGCTAGGTTTGGATGGTAATGGAGGAGGGTTCAAATTTGTAGAGGGATGGTGGCGGTGCCGGATTCCGGTGATTGGATTCCGGTGGCCGAGGTTGGAAAAGGGCTTGGACTGAGATGGTTTCAAGGGAGGTGGCTGTGGGGATAGAAATGGTGGTCTAATTGAGGTGGATTCAAGATCTAGAGGGGGTGGTTTTAATGGAGGCAAAGGGCGTGGGATTGGTGGGCTTCTCGGAGAAGATGGGATATGGGTTTGGAGGTTGAAGATGGTTGTGGGATGATGGAGGTGGGTTGCAGAGATGGTGATCGTGGAAAAAGGTGGAGGGTTTTGGAGGTTGACCAGGGTGCTGGTGGTTCGGTGGAGATTGGCTCTGGTAATGGAGGAGGCCTCGCCGGATTCCAGCTTGAAGTGGTGGTGGCTAGAGGTGGAAGAGGGTTGCAGAGAAATGGGGGATGTGGCTGCAATGGAATGGGTGTGGTGGTAGATGAAATGAAGAAGAAGAAGAAGAAGGAGATGGCTGGCCGGAGATGATGATCGGAGGTGGGGATGATGGTCGGCGGCTACAAATCACCTTTCTCCACCCTCTCTTGCGGCTCTCTCTCTCTCTCTCTCCCTCTTTTCTCCAAAATGAGAAAAGCCCCCTCAAACCCTAATTTGTTGGGCTTTTTAACCTAAGAGAAATGAAATATTAGTATGCCCATTTTCCCCTTGGACAGCCCCCTAATGTATTGATTACTACTCTTTTCACAGCCAATAGGGGAGCCTCGGGTAAGACAAACCCAAGCGAAAAATAATGTATTTGACCCCTCCCTCTTTCCATGAACAGCCCCAACTCCAGTGTATTTTTAAGATTTTTTTTTATATTGGCAGGGGGTGGTCCCAAGCAGAAAACAGGGGGAAATATTTTTGATAAAATATCTTCTCCTCCCTTTTGATCCTAGCCCTTCAAATCAGCTTTTTGTTTAAGGACTAGGATCAAAGGAAGCCTAACCACCTAGGAAGCTTCCAAAGATTCTCCTCCTAACTAATTTTGTTACACACTAATCAGCGTACCCCCTATATCTCCCTGGACAACCCATTACGGACAATTTGAACTGGTTTTCCAGGTTCCAGCGCAGCCCCTTTTCTAGCTAAATCGCTACCCTTATAAACCTACAACACGACACTTACCTCGTCTCGTTTAATAGGCAAACGCACTCGGATCTTGACAAAATTTTACAGGGACCTTGGTGGGACCCTAAACTAGCCTAAGGTGTAATTTAGGGTCCTAACACACTGATTTGAAAAAAGTTAAGCATAAAACATGGAGGTGGAGGGCACGGTCAAAATGGGGTGTCTACAATTATTCATGATTTACATGGGTCATATTTTTAGCAGAAAAAGATGAAACCTATGAAAATTTCTCTATGTTGTGTAATCAAGTTCAAAATGAAAAGGGTATAGCCCTATCTTACATTAGAAGTGACCATGGAACGGAATTTGAAAACATACATTTTAACACTTATTATAATGATCATGGCATAAAACGCAACTTCTCGGCACCTAGGGCACCTCAACAAAATGAGGTTGTAGAAAGTAAGAACCGAACCCTCTAAGAAATGGCTAGAACAATGTTGCATGAGAATAATTTTTCTAGATATTTTTGGGCGGAGGCGATTAGCACCGCTTGCTATATCATAAATAGGGTGTATATGAGGTCAATTTTTAAGAAAACACCTTATGAGCTTTCGAAAAACATGAAACCCAATATAAGCAATTCTAGGGTGTTTGGTTGTAGATGTTATATCTTGAATATCAATAACAATTTGCTTAAATTTGATAAGAAATCGGATGATAGCATATATTCTCAGGGTATTCTACACATAGCAAAGCATATAGTGTTTAATAGAAGAACCATAATTGTAGAAGAATCTATGCATGCTACATTTGATGAAAGAGAGCCAACACTTCAAGACATGCCACATGGTGATGATGAACACATTGAACACCCTTTGCCTAAGATAAATGTTTCTCTCAAAGAATCTACAAGTGATACATTACCTATTGTTGAAGTTGAAAGTGTAGAGGACAATTCATTACCTAGGGATAGGAGAATATTGGTAGATCATCTGAAATTCCAAATCTCAGGTGATGCCACATCGCCGGTGAGAACTAGATCATACTATATAAGTGTGAGCATCAATTTGGCATTCCTATCCAAATTGGAGCCTAAGTCCATCAAGGAAGCAGAACCTGATGAATATTGGTTGATGGCTATGCAAGAAGAGTTGAGCTAATTCGAAATGAACAAAGTGTGGAAGTTAGTACCTAGGCCTAGTGATCACCCGGTCATTGGCACAAGATGGGTGTATAGAAACAAAATGGATGAAAATGGAATAATCACTAGGAATAAGGCTAGGCTTGTAGCCCAAGGGTACAATCAGTAGGAAGGGATAGATTATGATGAGACATTTGCTCCTGTTGCCCGTATGGAAGCTATTAGGATACTTTTGGCATATGCATGTCATAAAGGGTTTAAATTATATTAAATGGATGTCAAAAGGGCCTTTCTAAATGGCTATATCCAAAAAGAAGTGTTTGTTGAGCAACATCCAGGTTTTGAAAACTACAAACATCCAAATTATGTCTTCAAGCTTGATAAAGCTTTATATGGAATGAGGCAAGCTCTTAGAGCTTGGTATGAGAGGCTTTGTACCTTTCTTGTAGAAAAGAGATTTGAGATGGGCAAAGTGGATAAAACATTGTTTATCAAAAGGAAAAATCAAGATATCCTCCTTGTCCAGATTTATATAGATGACACCATCTGTGGCTCAACTAATCAAAGGATATGTGATGAATTTGCGAACCTAATAAAAATAAATTTGAAATAAGCATGATCGGTGAGTTAACTTACTTCTTAGGACTCCAAATCAAACAATACTAAAATCGGATATTTATAAATCAAGAAAAGTAGACAAAGGAGTTAATGAAGAAGTATGGGATGGACACCAGCAAGACATCAAGAATTCCAATGAGTACAGCTACTAAATTAGAAAAAGATGAATTTGGCAAATCAGTGGACCAAAAGATGTATAAGGGTTTGATAGGTAGTCTCCTTTATTTGACAGCCAGTAGACCAGACATTATGTTTACTGTCTGCCTCTGTGCTCGGTTTCAATCGGATCCAAAAGAGTCTCATCTATCTGCAGTCAAAAAGATCTTTAAGTACTTAAGAGGAACTCAAAGTCTAGGACTATGGTATGAAAGATCTAGTGACTTCACTCTCCCTGGATATTCAGATGCAAACTTTGCTGAATGTAGAGTGGATAGAAAAAGCACTAGTGGGACTTATCAATTCTTGAGCAAATCATTTGTCTCATGGTTTAGTAAGAAACAAAATTCAGTAGCACTGTCCACAACAGAAGCAGAATATGTGGCAGCTGGGGCTTGCTGTGCACAAGTTCTATGGATGAAAAGCACATTGATGGATTATGGAGTTAAATTGGAAAATATTCCCATCCAATGTGACAACACTAGTTCCATAAACTTGACAAAGAACCCCATACATCACTCTAGAACAAAACATATTGAAATTAGGCACCACTTCATTAGAGATCACTCACAAAAGGGGGTATGCCTAAAGTTCATCAATACTGAGGATCAATTGGCTGACATCTTCACAAAGCCCCTTAGTGATGATAGAATGTGTTATATCAGAAGTGCCTTGAATATTTGGAGTGCAGAACAAGTTAAAGAAATTGCCAAATGATAACCTGGGTCATCTAGCTTAGAAGTTGCTTTATATTTCTCCTCATGAATGTGCGTGTGATATAATGGACATCATTTGCTATTCTCTGTAAGTGTGCATTACATGATTATCTATATAAGTCTATGCGTCTACTACCTTATCACCTGTGTTTGGTAATATCTACATGTTTGAGATGTTAAACCCTAATCCTTAAAAGTCACTCAATTGGTACCCTTAGCCTTCTTAGTTTCTAAGAGGGAGACGGTACTTTTACCTTAATTAACATACATAACAATTTGGCCTTGTGCCAGCATCTCAATCATGAACAGGTATATGTGCATTACTTCAATATATATTTACTTTATACCATAAGCATTGATTCAGGGGGAGTACCTAACTCGATCATCATTTACTCATGCTTATCATGATAGTTTCACTCTCATACCCTATCTCATGCTATGATTCGTTAAAAAGAAAAAAAAGAAAAAAAAGAAGAAAGGGTGTTCTTAGGGGTTATCATGCTATAACTTGCTAGAAGTACACATTTACTCCATGATAATGCCTAAGGGGAAGTTAATCAATTGCATGAGCATACAAATCAGGTAATGCTTGCTCTCATGTGTGTGCTTCAACTTGATACTCTTCCTTTTTGCCGATGCCAAAAGGGGGAGAATTCTAGAAATTGATTATCTATCCATGTTTTATATGCACTTCATACCTTATAATGTTATTTTAAAACTTGTACATATATTGAGGGGGAGTATTTGCATTCACTTTCTTATCATGTCACTCCACACACATCATAATCAATTTTATTTGTCATCATAAAAAAGGGGGAGATTGTAAGCCCAAGGGTCTATCCTCTTACGATTCTCAAACTAAATTGATTATGTTTTTGGATACTAATTTATTTGCCTTGAAGTGTTGTGTTAATATAGGTTAATCATGGAAAGAACTAACACACTACATGGTCAAGCTTGAACGTATACCATTCAAGAGACAAAGAAGCTGTAACTAAAATTGGAGATCAACCAAGGTGGAGCTCACTTCAACACACTCAAGCAAACACAAATGGAAGATCAATGAAGACCAAGACCAAAGAGAAGAGTAGCTATACTTAGACTTTTTGTACATCCTTCTCTTTAGTTTTTCCAAGTCAAGGCTTTTTCAAAACCCCCCACTAAAAGAACTGAAATGGATTAGTGGGTGTCCATGTGGTGGCCCAAATATTTTTGGGACCCTCATAAGACTCCAAAATATTAAGGAAAATAAGACCCAAGACCATGGCCCAAGTCCCTGAATTTTTAATGTTAAAATGGATATTCAAACAGGGCCGGTCGACCGGGGTTTCACGGTCGACCACGGTAAGGTGATTGGAAGTCCAGCACCTACCAGAACATAGCGGTCCGGTCGACCGAGAGATCTCGGTCGACCACAGATGTGTTTCTGAATTTCCAGAAACAATCCAGCATGGTCGGGCCGGTCGACCGCCAAAGGGCCTGTCGACCACGGAAAGGAATCTGGACAAATCTAAAAATGTTCAGGTTGATCTACGAGGGCGACCACGACACCCCCGGTCGACCGCGGCGCTTTTGAAATTCAAAATAAAAAAGGAGTGCCCGATGACGGTGGGCGATCGCGACACCCCCGTCGACTGCAACGGTCTGGAAAAATAGCCGTTGGGGCCCGAACTGCTTGACTGTTTCTTGTGCAGTTTATTATGAAAATACCCCTAACGGGTAGTTTGAGTTGTTGGGTCTATGTGTACACATTTTTTATATACATTAACCCTCTTGAATGATTGACTAACCATTCTAAGCATCTATAAACACTTGCAAACCTATTTGGCTTAAGTTTTTACTTTCTCCACCAAACTTGTCTTGCACTTGGAAATCTTTTGAGTTTGGATTTAGGATTTAAACTTGTATTATCTTGGAAAGTATTCAAGGGGACTTTGTTGTGCATCAAGCCTTAAAGGAAGGCATAGCAATCTTCTCTTCTTTATTGTAAAGGTGGCTAGGGCATCCTATTCTTAATAACCTAGGGAGAAGCGCTTAGAACTCGGCAGAGTAGGAGAGTCGATGTAAAGGTGGCAAGGGCATCCTCATTTAATTCCCTTGGGATTGTAATCGCCTTGGAGCCGGGCATCGTGGAGGTCTCAAATAGTGAAAATCCTTGAGGACGATCTCAAGAAGAGTGGAGTAGGGCTTTGCCCGAACCACTATACATCGGTGTGTTCTTTTCTTACTTTTGCACTTTCATTTTTGTGTTTGGTTGAGCATTCTTTTTTATTTTGATATTATTTGATTTAACCAAGAACTAAGCTAGAAAAGGAAATTAAAATTAGGTTTAAAAATTTTGATTTCAAAGAGACTATATTTTTAAGAAAACCAATTCAGCCTCCTCTTGGCTCCCTATACCTAAATTTCAATTGTTCATCAATTGGTTGGTTCGGAATGGCTTTGGAAAATAATTTGAAGAGATCAGCCCACAATGGTGATTCAAGATGTGCGCTCATTGGTAAGATTGAAATTCGCATTGGGATCCATCAATTTAACGGTTCGGATCATCTAATTGGAATGATTTAGTGGTGCAATTAATTTACAAGTTGACCATCAAATGGATGGCTTTGATCGTCCCTTCATGGAAGATGATGAGATGAAATGAAAGAGAAAAAAGGATTCTTCTAGTCGATACGAGTGCAACGGATCCGACCACGCCCGAATCAGAGCTAAAACAAAGAGGTTATGGTCCGTTGAAGTTTTAAAAGAAAAAAAAAACTGTGCAGACACGATGAGACAAGGCGACCTTAAATTGGATGGCTCAGATCATTCCTTGGAGATCAAGAGGGGAGAAGGAAATTCTTAGTTGTGTTTGTCTACAATACAAATTTGGGATAGATTTGCCATTTGCGAAAGATTGCGGCATGGTTGTAATTCAAATGAAAAGTGAGGATAAATTGGTCACTTCACAAAAGAAAGCAAGAGAAAAAATAGGGGAAATTCATACGACTTAGCTCTCTCTCCTCACTAACAATTTTCTCTTGTCACCCCCTATTTCGTCTCCCCTTTTTGCCTAACATCGGGATGGTTTAGATCACTCCCAAGCAAATCCAACCAACCTATTCTCTCCTCCCAAACCGACACTCTGTCTCCCCTAAATCGTCTCTCTCTCTCTCTTAGCCGATTTTCTCTCTTCGCCCCTTCCAACTAATTTTCTTTCTCCCTCTCTTGGTAAGTTTTCAATGGTTGAGATCTAATCCTAGTTCCAAAACGAAATCTAGAGAGATTTGATTATTTTTAGCCGAAACTAAAAGGGGAAAAACCCATGGGATTGGATGATATTTATCTTTCCTATTTCAGTAGATGTTATTTTCCTAACTTTTAGCCGCTTATTTGGAATCAAAACTAAATCCGATTGGTGGATTCCCACATTCCTAATTTGATGGAAGCTAATTGGGAAAGAAAAAAAAGGAGAAAAGAAATATAAGTATAGGCTATTAGCTGGATGGCTTGGATTATGGGAAGGGCAAAATGGATTTAAAGTTGAAGTGAGTTTCGGCCAACTTGGTGGGGCCTACCATTGTGTAAATATTCCGCTGGAAAAACTCGGCTAGCAAATAATGTGGGCCCATTTTAGATGTTTTAAGATATATACATCCCATGAAATTCTACTCTTATTCAAGAAACCAACCTTACTTTATCTCTCCTTTCCTAAATTTTAGCAACCCAATTTCTTTCCTATTTCGGTGGATAGGTTATAGGCCATTAAATTCAATGGTTTGGGTGATCTTAAAGGATGATTTGATATGCAATGCAATCAATTTACACATGGACGGTTTAGATGGGCAACTCTCCCAACCGACTCTCTTTAGTCTTGAAAAATCGTGGGTGATCTTTTTATTGGTAACTTGTTTTTCTTATAATATGGGCCCTACATGAATTGCATGGAATAGTAAGTTTCCCTTTAAAAATTCTGTGACATGGGCATATGGACTAGATTTGGGAAGTTTGTTCACATTTGACAAGCATAAGCCGCAAGTATTTTTGGCAACACGGGCTGTGTAATAGAAAGTAGAAGATTGCTTTCCTTTAAGGTTGCCCACCTAAGTTTGAAGCTTTCCTAATACAACAAGCAAGTACCATTATCTCTTCAATCCCATTGTTTGGCAATATTGCAAGGAAGGAAATTCGAAGGTCAGGGTGCAATTATTATTTTTGTCATGAGTGAGAGGCTCTCAGAAATTTTTAGAAGGAATGCTCACGTTTCCAAAGAAAACGAAGAAGAAGCATATCATTTTACCCTTCAATTGTATCTCAAAAATTGATCACAACCCTTGCTTCCCTAGGCTTAAACTAGGCAATTCTCTCAACCCAGCTCTGTAAATGCTAATTCTCCCTACTCTCAATCTCTCTCTTTTAGGTTTTCTTGTTTTCTTCCTTTCTTTTCAAGTTCTTTTTCTCCCTCCAAACCTAGGCTCGATCCACCGTCCAAGATTCAATCCAAGAGTGACAACAAAGCTTGATGAAGGACAAGGATTCAACCAAAGCTTGAGGAGAAAAAGATTAAATTTTCTTTTATTTTAGTTCCAATTTTATGTACTTTTGTTCAATTCAAGAGAGTTATTTTTATTTATTCTCCCTTCTCTCACTTTCTCTCAATGGCTCTCTCTCTCTCTCTCTCTCTTTCTTTTTCTTTGTTTCTTTCCCCTTCTCCATGAGTAGCAAAACCCACTATACTTAGGGTTTAGATGAAGCCATGGGAAACGGGATAGAGGAGTAATTAAAACCAGTGGCTTATATGACAACTTATGTTAGGGTTTATATTTGTTGGATCCCAATCACTTATGCCACTGGGTTTCCCCTGTCGTATAAGTAATTGCCGATAAACAGCTATAATTTCTTATATAATATACAAAATTGAGTAGTATATTTGATCACTCAGTCATGGGCAATGAGATCTATAGATCTTATTCTCCATTGACTTGATTTATCAAATACACTATCCAATACAAAAATTGGTTTGATTAATAATCTAATCTGAAACCCTTGGTGGATTCTAACCCTAAGTAATATTTTAATCGAATTAAAGTCTCAATTAGATTTCCAAGTACTTTTCCAATATAATTTCAATTTACTTTAGAGTAATTTTTCCAATCAATTTAGGTTTTAGATTTTTATTTTCTCATTAGATTAGATAATTAATTAATAGAATTCCTTTTGGTTCACTTTGCCTAAATATAAGGGTTAAATTTGTAATCGTTTCTTTATTGTTTTCGATCCTTGTCTATTTAGTTTATAAATTTAAAATATATTATTGGATCCGAGCTTGTAGTCCACGGAAATCCTGAGTATATGCCAGGCAATAATGTATCGTAAGTTTATTTTTTGAATAATATAAGGGCGGAAATCACAATAAGTACTCTTCCCTGAGTTCACCCCGTCTTTACACGATCCGTGCACTTGCGGTTATTTAATATCTCAATCAATACACTATGGGCATTTTTGTATTATTTATCACATAAATATGATTAATAACACAAAAATACGTGATCAAATCACTAAGAAACCATTCAAGGGGCATTTTGCATTTTTAGCCTCTCCTAATAATGCAAAATGCTCGAAAATCAAAATCAGCTTTTAAAATATTCAAAATCAAGTTGTTTTAAGAACTATACTAGAGGCATTTTTGTATAAATATCCATCTAGAATGGATGTCTATTTATACAAAAATCTACTTTTCTCAAGAAGCAACAAACGCGAACAATTGCAGATAAATGCAAACCAGTCAAAAGTGATCCATATATATATGTCTGATCAATTACAAAATACATCTCATCCCCAACTGGGGGAATCAAAAAGAGAAAAACATAAACAAAATACGTTAATCACTGCTTTGGCGGTGGTGGATCTCTCGGATCCTGCTCCGGACGATCCTGATGTAGATAGACAGGAGGTGTAGCAGCTGCTCCAGGCTGAGAAACTGAAGAATCTCCTAGCTCTCTAAAACCCATATGAACATCGTCCAAAAGACGATGAAGTGAACTAGATGTCATCGTCATCCCTGTAATGAGCAACCCTCGGATCGAGTCAGGCTCACTTCCAGTAGCTGTCACTAGGGCCAACGTCTGGCTCTGAAGGAGGAGGCGCATACATGCCCCCAGGACCTACTCCAATCCTCACTCTCATCGCCCGGGCGGCTCTGTCTCGCCAGCCTCTTACCCCGCCTGCGATCAGGCGAGGTAATCTCATCAACCTCAGGGTCCTCTGGGACATAGTCCTCATCAACCTCCATCATCTCTATCGTCAGTACTGTCCCGACCCTCTGCTACAGGCATCTCTGGCCTGCACACCTCCTCTGGCTCAGGGTCTCCCCACCTCTACCTCCTCTCTTGTACCCACAAGATGTAGAAAAATATCAAGATATATCAAATCATAGGTACAAGAATTCAATTTCAGAAAAGAGAAGAGCAAATACCTGTCTGGTCCGTGGACCCTCGCTCGTAGCCAATCTCTGTCTCAAAATCTCTATCTCATGCTGGAGCTTAGTAATGAGATGAGCGTCCTCCTGTCGAGCTGCCGCCATCATCTCATTCTTTCATATCTCCTCACTTCTTTTAGAGATAAGAAACCTTAGAGATGGTGTGAAGGAGGTTTTAGCTATGTTTTGAGATGTGAATGTGATGATATTGAATCTTAGATTTAGTTGATTAAGGAGTGAGATTGAAAAAAAAAAGTTTCTTATTTTAAAAACTGTATAAGACATCAATCTTTTTAGACATATTTTCCCCTACAGATGGTGTGAGGGAGCTTTTAGCTAAGTTTTGAGATGATGATGAGTTGGTATTGAATCTTATATTTAGTTGACAAGATGAAGATAGAAAAATAGAAAGTTTCTTAATTTAGAAACTTTATAAATCTTCCATCTTTTAAAGATAGGAGACCCTAGACACGGTGTGAAGGAGCTTTTAACCATGTTTTGGGATAACAATGAGATGATACTGAATCTGAGACTTAGTTGATGAACGATGAGAATTGAAAAAAATAGAAAGTTTCTTCTTTTAGAAACTTTATATAACATCAGCTTCTAGATATATGAAACCCTAGAGATGATGTCAACGAGCTTTTAGCCAAGTTTTGGGATAAGAATGAGAAGATACCGAATCATAGATTTAGTTGATTAAGTTTGGAGATTGAAAAGATAGAAATATTCTTATTTTAGAAAATTTATAAAAATTCATCTTTTAGACATAGGAAACCCTAGAGATAGTGTCAATGAGCTTTTAACGAAGTTTTGGGATGACAATGAGATGGTAATGAATCTTAGATTTAGTTGACGATGGATGGAGATTGAAAAAATAGAAAGTTTCTTATTTTAGAAACTTTATAAAACAACAATCTTTTAGATATAAGAAACCCCATATCAACTAAATCTTAGGGATGGTGTCAAGGAGCTTTTAGCTATGTTTTGAGATGAGGATGAGATGATATTGAATCTTTGATTTAGTTGATGAAGGATGGAGATTGAAATAATAGAAAGTTTCTTATTTTATAAACTTATTAAACATCCAACTTTTAGACAAATGAAACCCTAGAGATGGTGTCAAGGTGCTTTTAGCCAAGTTTTGGGATGATGATGAGATGGTAAAGGATGGAGAGGTAAAAATAGAAAGTTTCTTATTTTAGAAACTTTGTAAAACATTCATCTTTTTGACATTGGAAACCCTACAGATGAGGTCAAAGAGCTTTCAGCTAAGTTTTGAGATGAGGATGATGATAGTGAATCTTTGATTTAGTTGATGAAGGATGGAGATTGAGAAAATAGAAAATTTTTTATTTTAGAACCTTATAAAACATCCAGCTTTTAGACATATGTGACCCTAGAGACGGTGTCAAGGGAATTTTAGCCAAGTTTTGGGATGAGAGAATGGGAGAGTATTGAATCTCAGATTTAGTTGATGACGGAAGGATATTGAAAAATAGAAAGTTTCCTATTTTAGAAACTTTATAAAACAACCATCATTTAAACATAGGAAACCCTTGAGATTATGTCAATGAGCTTTTATCCAAGTTTTGGGATAAGAATGAGAGGGTACTGAATCATAAATTTAGTTGATTAATTATAGCGAATGAAAAAATAGAAAGTTTCTTATTTTAGAAACTTTATAAAAATCCAACTTTTAGACATAGAAAATCCTAGAGATTGGGACAAGATGCTTTTACCCAAGTTTTGAGATGAGGATGAGATGGCATTGAATCTTAGATTTAGTTGATAAAGTTTAGAGATGGAAAAAATAGAAAGTTTCTTATTTTAGAAACTTTGTAAGACATTTATCTTTTAGACATAGGAAACCCTAAAGATGGGGTCGAGGAGCTTTTAGCCAAGTTTTGGAGTGAGGATGAGATGGTATTGAATCGTAGATTTAGTTGGCGAATGATGGATATTGAAAAATAGAAAGTTTCATATTTTAGAAACTTTAGAAAACACCATATTTTATACTTAGGAAACCCAAGAGATGGTGTCAGGGAGGTCTTAGCTAAGTTTTGAGATGTGAATGAGATGATTTGAATCTTAGATTTAATTGATTAAGGGAAGAGATTGAAAAAAAAAGTTTCTTATTTTAGAAGCTGTATAAGACATCAATCTTTTAGACAGAGGAAACCCTACAGATGGTGTGAATGAGCTTTTAGCTAAGTTTTGAGATGAGGATGAGATGGTATTGAATCTTATATTTAGTTGATTAATGATGAAGATTGAAAAAATAGAAAGTTTCTTATTTTAGAAACTTTATAAAACATCCATCTTTTAGAGATAAGAGACCCTAGACACGGTGTCAAGGAGCTTTTAACCCATGTTTTGGATAACGATGAGATGATACTGAATCTTAGATTTAGTTGATGAAGGATATGAATTGAAAAAATAGAAAGTTTCTACCTTTAGACACTTTATAAAACATCAATCTTTTAGACATAGAAAACTCTAGAGATGATGTCAATGAGCTTTTAGCCAAGTTTTGGGATAAAAATGAGAAGACACTGAATCGTAGATTTAGTTGATTAAGTATGGAGATTGAAAAAGTAGAAAGTTTCTTATTTTAGAAAATTTATAAAAATCCATCTTTTAGACATAGGAAACCCTAGAGATGGTGTCAATGAGCTTTTAGCCATATTTTGAGATGAGGAATTTTAGATTTAGTTGATGGAAAAAATAAAAAGTTTCTTATTATAGAAACTTTATAAAACATCCATCTTTTAGACTTATGAAACCCTAGAGATGTTGTCAACGAGCTTTTAGCCAAGTTTTGGGATGAGAATGAGAGGGTATTAAATCTTAGATTTAGTTGATAAATGATGGAAATTGAAAAAATAGAAAGTTTCTAAAATACATCCTTCTTTTAGACATAGGAGAACCTAAAGACGGTGTCAAGGAGCTTTTAGCCGTGTTTTGGGATGAGGATGAGATGATATTGAATCTTAGATTTAG
This sequence comes from Tasmannia lanceolata, assembly GCF_043159265.1. Classification (NCBI taxonomy): domain Eukaryota; kingdom Viridiplantae; phylum Streptophyta; class Magnoliopsida; order Canellales; family Winteraceae; genus Tasmannia; species Tasmannia lanceolata. Next base: position 2,934,937 of record NW_027518715.1, read on the forward strand.
TTGATTAAGGATGGAGATTGAAAGAATAGAAAGTTTCTTATTTTAGAAACTTTGAAAAACATCCATCTTTTAGACATAGGAAACCCTATAAATGATGTCAACGAGCTTTAAGCCAAGTTTTCTGATGAGAGAAGAGGTACTGAATCTTAGATTTAGTTGATGAAGGATGGTGATTGAAAATTTAGAAAGTTTTTCTTATTTTTGAAACTTTAAAAAACTTCAATCTTTTAGACATAAGAAACCCTAGAGATGGTGTTAAGGTGCTTTTAGCCAAGTTTCGGGATAAGGATGAGATGGTTTTGAATCGTAGATTAAGTTGGTGAGGGATGGAGATTGAAAAATGAAAAGTTCCTAAAATACAAGGTGACAACCCAAGAGGGGGGGTGGATTGGCTAATTAAAAATTTGGGGCTTAATTAATTGGATTCCTAAAATCAATTTACCAATTAAGCCTTAACATGTTTAACCCTTGATCAATTAAGAGAGATATTAAGAGTTAGGGTTTGGGTATTACTTTAAACATGCATTCACTAACCCTTGTTTGATTAAAACATAGATACAAGTTGGGTTAGAGATTACCAATCACCACAATATGCAAATGAGAAGGAGAAGAAGAAAGCATCCATACAAGATTTATAGTGGTTCGATCACAAGTTGACCTAAGCCACTCTTCCAAGTTTTCTTCCTTAGGATTCTTCACTAACCACTAAGATTCTTCAAAGGGCTAATCTCAAAGCCTTATACCAACTCTTTCTTCAAAGGGATTACACCCTTTTCTGCACGAAGCGTTTCTGAGGACACCTTCCTCGTACACTTGATTTACCTTTCTTTCCGGGCCAAATCGGAGACCCTCAAACTTAGAATGAAGAAATAAAAAGAAAGAAATTCTCAATGCCTCTTGATAGGTGGATTACAAAGTTGTAAGCTCATAAACTCTCCAAAGAATATATACAAATGTATAGCCTATGGAGATCCTCTTGATAGAATGTGAAAATGCAAATTCAAAGAGGTTTAACCTTTCATATAAAAGTTTTGGTTCAAGAAGATGGGATTTTATCTTGACAAAGCTTATGTAGAAAGGTTTGGATAGTGTATATATAGCCCACAAGGAAATATGACCGTTTGGGGGTAAAACTGTAATTTACAGGGTTGAAAAAGTCAACCTGCGAAAGCACCAACGGATCTATTTCCCAGTCGCGGCGGTAGCCCGCCCTTATCGGGCTCTTAATTTGAAATTCAAAATTCATACCGGCGCGGTCGCCCGTCGAGGGTTACTGTTTGAATTTAATTTTGGTTCAAAACACTATCGCGGTCGACCGGACCCATGCAGGTCGACTGCCCACACCATATTGGATTGTTTTTTGTTTTGAACAGAAATGTATCCGCGGTCGCCCGGCTTGTCCCGGTCGACCGGCCCGATTAATTTCGAGATGACCCGGATTTTCAGGTTCCATCCCACGGTCGCCTGGCATAGCCTGGTCGACCGGCCTTGAGTGAAATTCCATTTTAACTTTAAAATCTATGGGCTTTTGGGCTATGGTCTTTTGGCTTTAGTCCAAGATTTTCAAACTTATTTTTGAGTGTGTTGATGGTTTTCAAAGATGTAAAATGTTAAGTATAAAAACCATTTTGAAAACCTTTTGAAAGTGCATTTTATATAAAATCAAGAGGACTCCAAATACATTCTAAAAATAAGAACCTTTAGTCTTCTTGGAATGTCTTGGCTCCTTTGTACTTTCTTGGACTTATTCGGCTTAAGTGAACATTTTAACCTTGTCTTGGCTCTTGTGACATCCTCCAATCTTTACTGCATGTTGTGAGGTGCATGAGGTGTCACCAATGACTTGTTCAACTCCAAGCTTCTTCTTGACACTTGCTTAGGAACTTGTGGGATCTTCATGATGAGTTTCTTTACTTGAGCATCTTCAAATGAGGATGACTCCAAAGTAGGTGCAAGCTCTTGGTTCCTTTGATCCTTGATCCACAAGTCATGTGCTGTGTTGAGTTGTGTATTGGTGATATAGCATATCAAATTCCTGTGTACAGCACAACATCTCAAAGCAACACATTAGTCTGACAATGCTAATCAATTTGTGTTTGCTAGTATCAAAACAAGAAGGTAAGGTGAATGATTGAACCCATGTGCACCCTTGGGCTTACATTCACCCCCTTTTTTATGATGACAAATAAATTAATTAGGGAGGTAGGAGATATCATGATAATGGATATTAAACATGAATATGATATACACAATGGAGCATAGCTCCCCCTCACTATATGCACAAATATAATTAATAACTGTAAAACATATGGTGCATATACAATTGGACTAACTAATAAATTCCCAAAATTCTCCCCCTTTTGGCAACAGGAAAAAGGTAGGAATAAACAAGTGAAAGTACAAGTGGGGTGTCAAGAGGAATAATAGCTTTCTAAGTTATGTGCCTTGTATATGATATATCATTGAAGCATTAAGAATGGTTATCAAAGAGAAAATAAAAGTGAAATGCATGATAAGCCATTTTTTTATTTTTTGTTTGTTTTTGTGATCAAATGATTTGTAAGTTAAGCACAACAATAGGGGCAATAAACCATGTGAGCACATCACATTGGTCTATATAATCATGAATATATAACCATGGAGTTCTCCCCCTATGAATTTGTCATAGGCCCTAGGTGAAACCTGTGTTAGAGGGCATGACAAGGTACAATGATGCAAGGTGAATGATTTTAAACACTTGGACTTCATTTCCAACTTTTGAAGGCAGATAAGTATCTACCTGAGCAAAGATATGCTCAGATCTATGACTTAATCATTTAAGTTTACAAGTTGTATTTTAATGGGGATTTCTTGTCAAAGGGCAGAGAAGTCTCTTCCTGAGCATCAACATGCTCAGAACTATAACATAACTTTTGAGTTTAAGTTTGTTTGACCCTAAATGATTATACATTTGTAAGTGGAAAGCTCCTCCTGATTATGTGCGATTAATCTAAATGTAATTGTCTCTAGTACATAAGCCCATGATTTTTAATCGCCTTACACATTTCAATTTTTCCTCCATTTAAATGAGAAGTACACTTTGAATTAGAATGGGTGATTATTAGACATAGGATTATAAAGTTGAAATAACTACAGTCCAATAAAAACATGGATACCAAAAGAGTAAACAATAAAATGAGTACATATCAATGGCAACCAAAAGAACTCATGTATATATAAAGATGAGACAGGAATAGATCCTATATACATGAATGAATGATGGAAGAGACATACCCTCTTCACATCATGAACAAAAATAAAAACATAAAAAGCCCCTTACTGGGCAGATATCCTATACATCCATAACATGCCTCACAAGGCATACCCATCCACATATCATAAAGCCCATACTAGGCATGTGCAAACCAAAACAAAAGGCCACATCGGGCATAACCATCATCCATGAAGAAAATAAACATAATGTCTGAAAGCCCAAACTGAGCGAGAAGAAGAAATCAAAAAATATGATCAAGCAGCTAAAAGATGTGATCAACTGCAGCTACTGTCGAGAAGGTGCTAGTCATCTATCAATCCTGAGGAGGAGGAGGATGATGCTCATGGGGTGGAGACCGGGAGATGTAGTATCTGGTGGACTGACTCCTCTGATACGCCTGCATCATCTCCCTATGCTGCCTCGCCATAAGCTGCATAAGACTCTCATGATCAGAGGCTCTCTGGCTCTCTGCAGTCGTAAAAGCAGTGGAGAGTGTATCAAAACTAGTCGTGAGAGTGTCATTGCCGGTCCTCAAGGATGCAATGTCTCTGGCTAGAGCTTCATATGAGCTAGTGGTGGGAGCTTGGCGCTGCTGAGCCTGTGCTTGCGCATGTGTTCTACTCTGCCGCGGCGTCAAGGTCACTCGTTCAGCTTCATCCACGGCCTCATCAATATCATCCTGTCCAACCATACTAGGTCCACCTGCTCCAGGTATAGGAATTCTCATAAGGGTAAGTGAGAGAAACTCTGAGATTTCCAAGATCAAACAATCTATCCTAGTGAGGATCAACTTTTGAAGGATAAGTGAGAGAAACTCTGAGATTTCCTAGTGAGAGAATCTCTCCTCTTCGAGGAGATCATCTTCTTCCTCCAGCCTGCCGGCTGGAGGTCAAGGGCCCAAGCCCTTCTCGTTCCTTCCTCCCCCCCTGGGAAGCTACTTTTTCAGTTTTTTGGGTGGTTTAGTAGGAATTCCAGGCCATGGAGATTCCTCCTGACCCAGGCAAGTCCCCTGGTGCTGTATTGGAAGGCCGTTTCTGGGCATATCCAAATCCTGCTGGTCATGGCAAATCTCCCTCATCCCATGGAAAGGTGCCTCAAGCAGTTCGTGAGCTTGAGGATAACTACCAATTTGATCGGCTCTCTGGAGAACAAAAGCCATCCCCTCTCTCTGAACCAGGTATGAACTCTGTCCAGCGTATTGCATACCTGAAGGAAATGTTCCCTCTAGATGATCCCCATGATCATGCTCCTGAACCCTCAACCCATTTCAGAAGAGGCACTCGAGTGCACAAAAGGTTTACCAAAACCCCAGCTCAGACTTCAATCTCTCTGAAAAAACCAAAACAGACTTTTAGAATTTCTTCGAAATCGCTTTCCCCTCGAAAAATCCAAAGTCCTGAACTTCTGTCCATCTAAGAAATTCGTGCTCCTCCTCCTCCAACTCTAAACTGCTTCTTACCACTGAATCTGCAAATCGGAGAAGAAGAGCTAGCTGGTGGAAATCCTTCCATTTTTGGAAGCTATTCCATTGCTCAAGAAAACCAGGAACAAAACCACCCTTTCCAGGAATAGGGGTATTGCCCAGCAGTTTTTGCTATGACCTCTGCCAGTCCTCACCTACCCTCTGATGTCTCCTCATTCCCAAACTTATCTGTCCACTCCTCATTCCCAACCACTCCTGTACTCTCACCAGAACCCAGTCCTTTCCTAAATCAAAAGCTTATTGAAGCAGCAAAGGTAGAGAAAATTAGCATGGGCCCACCCTGTCCCAACTCATTCCTCTTTTCTACCCCTGGGAATTATTCCCGCCCACTTGAAATTTCAAACCACAAAAAACCCTCACCCAGCACAGAAACTTCCGCCCACCCTGTTGGGACAGACCCAACCCTGGAAACCGAAAGGTCTGATCTTGCAGCTCATGAGCAAGGAGTTGCTGCTAACCAGGATACCACCAGTCCTTGGAGATCCCTCTTTGGAAAAAAATCTGATAAGGGTCTTTCCAAACTTGTGTTTGTGAACCCTGTAATGGCTGAATCGGGGAAGAAGAGGATTGCTTTCGAAAATGAAGAGATTGAGGAGATTGGATGTAAATGGAGAACTTCCTTGGTGGGATATTTTATTGGTAGGAGGCCCTATTTCATGAATCTGAGAGAAAATCTCTCAAGAAAGTGGACACTTAAGGGGGAAATGCAGATTTTTACTCTCAATAATGGATTTTATTTATTTCAGTTCACCTGTCTTGATGATTGTGACTCAGTGCTGGAATCAGGGGAGCACTCCTATGCTGGGAGACCTATGATTCTACGGAAATGGAAACCAGGAACTCCCCTTGAGAAACTAAACCTTACCTCAATCCCTGTGTGGGTTCGTCTTCCAGGTTTACCTCTTGAGTTCTGGAGTGCTAAAGGATTAAGTAAAATTGCCAGTTTCATTGGGAACCCTTTGTATATGGATTCAAGGACTGCTGAAGAAACAAGATTAAGTTATGCTCGTATGTGTGTGGAAGTGGAAGCTGGAGCAGAATTTCCAGAAAACATTCCCATTCACACCCCCTATGGGATCCATAACCAAAGTGTGCAATATGACTGTAAACCATCAGCCTGTAAAACCTGTATTGACTTCAGTCATACCTCTGAAGCCTGTCCCAAAAATGCTCAAGTTGAGGAGCAGTAAAAACCCCTCTAAGCAACCCCAACAAACCGTCAATCAAGATAGAGAAAGTGTGGAAAGGCCAGCCAAATCCCCCTGTAAGCTCCCCCAAGTTGAGGAGCAGAGCAGAAAGCTTAGTAATGTCAGCACACAAGTGGAGGAGACAGCAACTCAGATTCATAACATCTTTGATGCCCTGGCTGATGTTGAAGGAAATGAACATGAAAACCCAACCTTCTTACCTTCAGCCAAAAATAAGTACCCATAATGATTTCAGCATTTTAGATTCCTTGGACCTGGAAACCCCGTTTGTGACCAGGACATCCTCATCCTTTCTATGCACGGATTCCTCGTCCATTTACCCATCTGATCCCAATCTCGATCCCAATCAGCCTATACCTCAAATCTGTACCCAGGAACAAATTGTCCATTCTCACACTAAAAAGTGCTTCCCTAAACCTCCTACTCTGCCCTCGCCTTTTACCCTTCCTACCGAACCCCTCAGTACTGCATCATTTGACTCTGGCAAAGTCTGTACTCCTCTGAATTGTAGCTCCCCCATCCTCTCCCATGGAGCCGACCCGCCATCTGCCCTGAACTCTCAATGAAGCTAATCTCTGTTTGGAATACTCGGGGTCTCTGCACCCGCATAAAACGCAGAGAAATCAAGATTTCTTAAGGAGCTCAAACACCTCAATTTGTTGTTTACTTAAAACTAAGGCTATGTGCAATAAGATGAAGGATTATGTCAATGACTGTTGTGAAGGTTGGGATGCTCATGGAAACTATTCTTGTGTTCTTAAAGGTAGGATTTGGATTCTCTGGGACAAAGCTAAGATTAATTTGAAGATTGTTGAGGAATCTAGTCAGCACATTCACTATGAGGTAGAAGTCATCCAGTCTGGTATGGCCTTCACTATGACCTCCGTTTATGCCCATAACTACTATATTTCTAGAAGAGAGCTGTGGACCAATCTGGAAAAAATTGCCTCATCTAACCAGGCTCCATGGATAGTGCTTGGAGACTTCAATCCTGTGCGCAACCAGGAGGAAAGGTATGGGTACCCTCCTAATATAGCTCAATTGGAGGAGTTTAATTCTTGCATTACCACCTGTGCTCTTACCGACCTTCGTTCTGTGGGTCTAAATCTAACTTGGAATAACAAAGGAAAGCTAGGAAACCTGAAAATGGCTAAGCTTGACAGATCTCTAGTCAATGATGAATGGCTCCATTCCTATCCGAATTCCTATACTGAATTCATAGCTCCTGGAATCTCTGATCACAGCCCTTTCATTGTGTCTTGTTCAAATCACAATTCTCCTGGTCCTAGACCTTTCAAATTCATGGACATGCGGTTGGACGATCAATCTCTTTACCCTATTGTTGAACGTGCTTGGAACCTTAAGGTAAAAGGTAATCCCATGTACTCCTTTGTCCAAAATCTGAAAGTGGTCAAAAATAATATCAAAGTTTGGAACAGAGAGGTTTTTGGTAGAATTGATATAAAAGTGCCCATCATCAGAAAGTCGTTATTGAATGTTCAAGCTCAAATTGAGAAGGATCCAACTTGCATCCATCTCCTTGAAAAGGAAGCCATTCTTAGAGAGGACCTGATAAGACACTCCTCCCTTGAAGAATCTTATCTAAAACAGAAATCTAGAGCTCAATGGCTTCAATTGGGAGACTCAAACTCTAAATTCTTTTATTCCCATCTGAAGGTGAGGCAAAATCAAAATTCTATCCTCGCAATGAAGACTGAAGATGGCACCCAAGTCACTGATCCTTCTGAAATCTCCTCTATCCTGATCAGTCACTTCTCCAAGATTCTCAACAACGGAAAAATTCAGAGTACAGCTTCTCCTGACCCAATCAGAAAGCTAAATGTTGGGGATGTAGCCTCTTTATCCAAGCCAATATCTTCTGCTGAGATCAAAGACGTGGTTTGGAAAGCAAATGGAGACAAATCTCCAGGTCCGGATGGATTTAATGCCTCATTTTTCCGTGCTTTCTGGTACCTTCTTGGAGATGATTTCATTGCTGCTATTCAAAATTTCTTCAAATCAGGTAAGCTCCTCAAATCTGTCAACGCCACTTTTATTTCCCTCATCCCGAAAGGCCCTGAAACCTCCTCCCGTTCCCAGTACCGTCCAATCTCTCTTTGCAACTTCCTGTACAAAACTATAACCAAAATCCTGGCCAACCGTCTTCGGACTGTCATAACCAACCTTATTAGTCCTTCCCAATCTGCTTTCATTAGAGGGCGTCAAATCCAAGACAATATCCTTCTCACCCATGATCTGCTACATAACTTTCATCTCCCCTCCCCCACCCCTTCCATGTGCCTAAAAATTGATCTTGCGAAAGCCTTCGATAACATCAATCGCCACGCCCTGCTATCCTTCATGGGCAAAGAAGGTTTTAATTCCATCTGGCTAGACTGGATCGAAGAATGTATTTCGAACCCTTCTTTTTCTATCCTGTTGAATGGCTCCCCTCAAGGTTTCTTTACTTCTTCTAATGGCCTTCGACAAGGAGACCCCCTCTCCCCCCTCCTCTTCTCTATCTCCATGGAAATGCTTTCTGTCCTTCTTGAAAATGCCACTTTATCCAATGCTCTTTCCACCCCGTTTGTCCAAGGCCCTTATCTATTTCTCATCTGTTATTCGCAGATGATCTAATGATCTTTGCCAAAGGAACTTCAGAAAATGCTAATGTCCTCTCTTCCTGTCTTAACCAATTCAATAGCATCACTGGGCTGGAGGCTAACCCTTCAAAATCTGAAGTCTTTTTTCGTGGTACTATTCCTAGAGATAAGCAGGAGATCCTCGAAATCCTGGGGTTTATCGAAGGAGCCCTCCCCATTAGATATCTTGGTCTCCCATTGTTTACTTCGAGACTCACTATTTCTGACTGTGCTCCATTGATTACTAAAGTTCGCAAGCGCATTGCCAGCTGGACTAGCAAATGCCTAAGCCAAGCTGGAAGAATTGAACTTGTGAAAACTGTGTTAAACAGTTTCATGATCTATTGGTCTTCTGCTTTCGATATTCCAAAGGGTTTCATGGACACGATTGAGATAATTTTCAGATCATTCATATGGGGGGGCAGCGCTGACGGAAAAAAAACTCACCATTCAGTTTCGTGGGCAGAAATGTGCAAACCCAAAAGCGAAGGGGATAACGGGCTTAGGCTTAACAGGGACATTAATGTTTCTCTCAGAATCAAGCAGGTACGGTCCATCATTTCAGGCAAGATTAACCTCTGGAACAGCTGGTTTTCTCTGAAATACATCAAAAGAAAAAATTTCTGGACCATAAACCAACCTTCCAAACCTTCCTGGGGGATTAGAAGTATCCTGAGGAGTAGGGATTTGGCTAAAGCTCATATCTGCTACTTTGTGGGCAATGAAGCCGAAATTGATCTTTGGAACCAACCTTGGCATCCGCGGGGTGTCATTTCATCCCTCATATCCAGGCACAGAACTGATTCCTCCTTCTCATCCATGAACTCCTTAGACCAATTGCACTTCGAGGGATCCTGGAACCTTATTCTGAACATCGGATCTCTCACCCGTGAAAAAGCCCTTTTATCCGAAGCCATCTTCAACGATTCAGCAATCAATCTCCCTATTTGGAAGCCAAACAGTAATGGTCTTTTCTCCGCGAAAAGTGGGTGGGAAGTCACCAGACAGAAATTCGAAAAACTTGATTGGGCCTCGAGAATTTGGTTCAGAGGCTTTATCCCTCGTCATGCTCTTGTCTCTTGGAAAGCTCTCATCAACGGCCTAAGTACCACTGATAATCTTCCTTTCCTGGACTCATCAGTTAACAGGAGTTGCATCTTATGCAATTCAAGTCTTGAAACTGTTAACCACCTCTTCTTCCAATGTAGCTACTCGAAATGGATCTGGAAATCTCTTCTTGTGAAGCTCGGGCACAGACGTAATCCTAAACCTGATCTTGTTCAGGAATAGCAATGGCTTGCTACCAACTTTAAAGGTGCTGGCCAGTCAGCTAAATTGGCCTACTTAGTTTTGAAGCATCAATTTACAAAATCTGGATTGAGAGGAATCAGCGAGTTTTTCACAATATTTCTCGTCCAAACACAGTGCTGATGTCTGATCTTCTTTCCCTGGTAAGATCAAAGATTCAGGGCATGAAGATTGAGGATGTTGATAACCAAAGCAATCTCTCTATAGCTTCCAATTTTGGCTGTACCTTATGCCCTAGGATCTGTCCTCCTCAAGCCTTCTCCTGGATTAAACCGCTTCAAGGGTGTTTTAAAACTAACTCCAACGCTTCTTTGGATAAGGAAGGAGGTGGTATTGGGGGTGTAATTCGGGACAACAATGGATTCCTTGTTTCCATGTTCTCTGCTAACGTGGAGGTGGAGGATATTCTTGCTCTGGAAATTCATGCTGTCCTTGAAGGATTGTAGCTGGCCGCATTCTTAGGTATTGACAAAATCTGGATGGAAGTTGACTCTAAATCTGCAGCTGATGTGATCAATGGAATCTCTAAAATTCCTTGGAGATGCTTCCACCGTATTCAGGAAATCCACCAGCTCTTATCTCTATTCCTCCAATGGAGAATCTCTCACATTTGGCGAGAAGGGAATAGTGTTGCAGACTTCCTATCCAAACGGAAATGCCCTTGCAAAGGGACAGATATCCCTCCTTTCCTGTCTCCACCGGCTCTCCTTCAGCTCCTGGATACTGATAGGAGTGGCATTGAGTTATGTAGAATGTAAATCCTCCATGTCTTGTATCTCTGTCTTTTGGATTCTCTGTTGTTGGGAGCTTGTTCCCTTCTTGTTGGCTTATCAGCCCCCTTAGTTGTAACTCTTTTTATTTCCTAATGCCTGGTTGGGGTCCTGCCTAACCCCTGCTTACTCATCAAAAAAAATTCTCATAAGGGTAATGGTGGAGTGGTTGAGCGGAGGATCAGGGTTTGTTGAGAAGACTTTTTCTAGATTCATCTTATGAAGCCTTAGGAGTTTAGTAATTTGCAACCCATACGGTAGGCTACCCTGTCCTCTTTTGACTGTCTCATCCATATACCCCAACATGATGAAGCCTAAATGTAATTGGATCTTTTTCATAATGCAATGGATTATGAGGGCTTCAAAGGGCTTCACTGCATCAAAATTTCATGCTCTAGGGGTGATATTGTATGCTACAACTTTATGAACTACTCTAGCTCCATCATTCATTGTGCTAGCCTTGATGTTTAACTTATCCTTTGGATGAGCAACACCTAATGTCTCATATACTTCTTCTCTTGAAAAATGATTTTCTATCTTCTTTCCTGCATTAGGTATGTCAAACCAAGTACATAAGTTTTTCAAATTTAACCCAAATTTGTCTTCTTGAAGATGGGTATTCATCACTACTCCTTCATAGGAAATTTTCAAATTGGGATAAAAATACCTATCTCAAGATAGACTGCAGCGCTATAGACTAGAAAGAAGAAGGACCAACCTTGGAATTCAAAAAGTGATAGAAGATCAAATTTGTTAAAATCTTGAAAAATAACCTTTCGTCCTGAGATGACAACTCGATCTATTAAGGCTTCATAACGTTCCTTGGCTTGTTTGATGAAGAAATGTTTGTTGGGGAACACCTCTTCTTCCAGTTCGGTTTGCAATTTTTAGCAAAGTTTTGAATCTTTTAGCAAAGTTTTAGGTTTTTTTTAATCTTTTAGCAAAGTTTTAGGTTAAGAATGAGACGGTATTGAATCTTAGATTTATTTGTTGAATGATGAATATTGAAAAAATTGAAAGTTTCTTATATTAAAAACTTTGAAAAACATCAATCTTTTACACTTAGTAAACCCTAGAAATGGTGTCAAGGACCGCTGAGCCAAGTTTTGGGATGAGTTAGCGATGGTATTGAGTCTTAGATTTAGTTGATGAATGATGGAGAAAAAATAAAAAGTTTCTTATTTTTGAAACTTTATAAAACATCAATCTTTTAGACATAGGAAACCTTATAGATGGTGTCAAGGAGCCTTTAGCCATGTTTTAGGATGAAGATAAGAATTGAAAAAATATAAAGTTTCTAATTTTAGAAACATTATAAAACATACATCTTTTAGAAGTAGAAAACCCTAGAGATATTGTCAAGGAGCTTTTAGCCAAGTTTTGGGATGAATGTTTTATTAAAGATGGATGTTTTATAAGTTACTAAAATAAGAAACTTTCTCTTTTTTAATCTCCATCTTTAATCAACTAAATCTAAGATTCAATACCATCTCATCATCATCTCAAAACTTGGCTAAAAGCTCCTTGACACAATCTCTAGGGTTTCCTATGTCTAAAAGATTGATGTCTTATAAAGTTTAAGAAATAGTAAACTTTCTATTTTTTCAATCTCCATCCTTCATTAACTAAATCTAAGATTCAATTCCCTCTCATCATCATCCCAAAACATGGCTAAAAGCCCTTTGACACCGTCTCTAAGGTCCCCTATGTCTAAAAGATGGATGTTTTATAAAGTTTCTAAAATTTCAATCTCCATCCTTCATCAACTAAATTTAAGATTTAATACATTCTCATCCTCATCTTAAAACTAGGCTAAAAGCTCTTTCACACCATCTCTAGGGTTTCCTATGCCTAAAAGATGGATGTCTTATAAAGTTTCAAAAATAAGAAACTTTCTATTTTTTCATTCTCCATCCTTCATCAAGTAAATCTAAGATTCAATATCCTCTCATTCTCATCCCAAAACTTGGCTAAAAGCTCGTTGACATCATCTCTTGGGTTTACTATGTCTAAAAGATTGAAGTTTTATAAAGTTATTAAAATAAGTAACTTTCTATTTTTTCAATCTCCATCCTTCATCAACTAAATCTATGATTCTATACCATCTCATTCTCATCTCAAAACTTGGCTAAAAGCTCCTTCACACCATCTCTAGGGTTTCCTATGTCTAAAAGATGTATGTCTTACAAAGTTTCTAAAATAAGAAACTTTCAATTTTTTCAATCTGTATCCTTCATCAACTAAATCTAAGAATCAATATCATCTCATCGTCAATCCAAAACAAGGCTAAAAGCTCCTTGACACTATGTCTAGGGTTTACTAAGTCTAAAAGATGGATGTTTTATAAATTTTCTAAAATAAGAAACTTTCTATTTTTTTAATCTTTATCCATAATCAACTAAATCTAAGATTCAATACGCTCTCATTCTCATCCCAAAACTTGGCTAAAAGGTCATTGACATCATCTTTAGGGTTTCAATACCATAAAAGATGGTCCTTCATCAACTAAAACTAAGATTCAATACCATATCATGCTCATATCAAAACATGGCAAAAAGCTCGTTGACACTGATATAAGATCTCCTATGTCTAAAAGATGGATGTTTTTTAAAGTTTCTAAAATAACAAACTTACTATTTTTTTCAATCTCCATCCTGTATCAACTAAATGTAAGATTCAATACCATCTCATCCTCATCTCAAAACATCGCTAAAAGCTACTTAAGACCATCTCGAGGGTTTCCTTTGTCTAAAAGATGGATGGTTTACAAAGTTTCTACAATAAGAAACTTTCTAATTTCTCAATCTCCATCCTTAATCATATAAATCTAAGATTGAATACCATCAAATCCTCATCTCAAAACTTGGCTAAAAGCTCTTTGACAACATCTATAGGGTTTACAAAGTGTAAAAGATTAATGTTTTCTAAAGTTTCTAAAATAAGATACTTTTATTTGTTCAATCTCCATCTTTCAAAAACTAAATCTAAGATTTAATACCCTCTCATTCTCAACTCAAAACTTGGCTAAAAGCTCCTTGACACCATATCTAGGGTTTCCTATGTCTAAAATATGGATGTTTTATAAATTTTCTAAAATAAGAAACTTTTTATTTTTTCAATCTCCATCCTTTATCAACTAAATCTTTTTTTATTTTTTTATTTTTTTTTTGGTTGGTAAGCTGGGGTTAGGCAGACCCCGACCAGATATATTAATAACAAAGGAAAGGATTACAAAGGAGGGCCACAAGGGCGACAAAGGCAAATAGCCAAAAAGAAAATAAAAGTGGAGTGCTGAAAAATGCCACAAGGTGGGCTACAGATAGCACCACAACACCAACAACTAAACACAACACTTGTCTTCAACACGTAGCTTAGGGACATTAAGCTAATCTGACGAGGGGTGTGGAGGAATAACCACTCCCTCCCAACAGTGCTCTGCAAGCGGCTTAAAGCAAGGCACATCTTTCTCTTCGTCACAAGATTGGGACAACTACACTCTAGAATAAACCATCCCATCATCATCAAGGGACACGATGTTGTGAAGATCTGAAGGAATAGAAATTGACTGAATATCTTCACCTTTGAGAGAGCAATTTGGTTTTGAGAGGTAATCAGCTGCTTGGTTAGCCTCTCTCCAAATATGTGAGATTTTCCAGCTTTTGAACTTATTAAGCAGGTTCATAATCTTCTCAAAAGTAGGGATCTTCTTCCAAGAACAAGTCCACATCTTCTCTATAATTTTCACAGTCATCATCGAATCTGATTCAACCTAGATGTGCTGAATATTCTTTCTGTGAGCAAGCTCTAAGCCATGGAGGACTGCTTCCATTTCTAAACCATGAATCTCTTCCACAGTTTTATCAACAGAGAACATGGCTATGATATTCCTCTTTCCATCTCTTAGAATCCCCCCAATCCCCGCACCTTCGGAGTTGAGGGCTCCATCAGTATTTAATTTGACCATTTCCCCCACCGGCATAACCCAAGAGCAGAACTTACTATCAGTTTTCCTATAGAAGTAGGGAAAGTTCCAATTTTTTGACACTTCCTCAATTTTGCTGGACCGAATATCCTCAAGGTTAAGGAATAGGACTCGATCTCTAATGGCATTTAGAGCAGCAGCAAGGATTCTTTGTTTATGAACCTCTTTGTTTTCAAAAATGCGAGTATTCCTCTCTAGCCAAATCATATAAACAGCAGTGTTAAAGGCTATTCTCATTGCTATAGCTGTCTGCCCTCTTCCTCTGAAATTCCTCCTAATCCACTCTTCCTCTTTCGCTAAAGTTCGGAACAGGTTCCTCCTATGAGTAAATCTCCATAAAATCGATTTCCAAATCCAAGATGAGAAGGAGCATTTGAAGAATAAATGGTCAATAGTTTCAGGGTTCACCTTACAAAGAGGGCATCTTGTTTCTCTGGAAGGGTTCAAAAACAGAATTCTATCCCTTGTGCTCAGTTTATAGGTAAGAGCTTGCCAGGTAACCAAGCTCTGTCTACGAACACTACCCTTAAACCAAACCGAAGATGTCCATTCCAAAACAGGATGCTTCTTTCTCACTTGATTCCAAGCGCTCTTTATGCTAAAAGCACCATCAGGAGCAGGTTTCCAAACGGCATAGTCGTAGGGATTCTGGGAAAACAGGCCAGAGTTTATTACAGTCTTAAGCTCTTGGAATTGAGGTTGGGTCAGAATTTTATCCCAAGTCCCATTCATTCGGAATTCTTTAACAGATCCTTCCTTTGGGAGGTTAAAAATCCTACCTTCTGATGAATTGAGAATCCCATCTGGGTGCCACGGATGCTTCCAAAAATCAATAGAAGACCCCTCCCCCACCACGTAACAAATGAAATTTTTAGCACTTTGCCTTTGCTGAAGGATGCTCCTAGCTCCCCAGGAAGGAGATGAAGGCATGGGGATGGACCAGAAACATCTCCCTCTTATATATTTTTCTTTGAACCAACGGACCCAAGGGGTGTTACAATCTTGCACTATTCTCCAAAGGAGTTTTAACTGGCAGGATTCGTTCACATCTTTCAGCCTTCTTAACCCGACCCCTCCTACTTCCACTGGCCTGCACAGAGTTGCCCAAGCTACCGGAATAAACTTTTTTTGCAGAGAACACCCAGCCCAGAAGAAATTCCGAAAAATTGTTTCAATGTTATTCAGGACTTCCTTCGGGAGATTATAAGTTGCAGACCAATAAATCTGGAAGGAGCTCAGGACAGTTTTTATCAGTTCCAAACGCCCCGCCCTTGAAAGATTTTTGTTACTCCATAATGCAATCTTGTTCCTAATTCTGCTAATGAGAGGCTGGCAGCCACCCTTAGTCAGCCGAGTAGTAACCAAAGGCAACCCCAAATATCTAACAGGCAAATCTCTCCCTCTCTCCTTTTTCACAGCGTGGAAAATCTCCCATGTCTGGAGGGAGGCAAATAGAGCAGCTGATTTTTTGTCCAAAGTGGATTGTACGTGCAAAGGAACAAATATAGAAACCAATCTTATCCCCTCTGCTCTTGCTGATATTCTCACTGATGACTTCTCCGGGAGGGTATACACTCGGTTGTAACATGGGCGCAGATCCTGCTCATTTTCCCAGTTCTTGGGCTCCTTCCCATAGTCCCAATGTCGATTATTTTGAGTCTTCCTGCTGGATCCCTAGTTGGTCGGGAAGGTCCTTTCCCATATCTCAAGGGATCGAATGGATCCAATCCTCAATTCAAATGCTATGGATGTTGGACTGCAGAGAGGATGTTCCCTTCGGAAACTTGGTCACTCCTCCGAATGGCATTTGTTTTTTCTATTATTTTTCTTGGCTGTTGATGTGCTGGGAGCTTGTTCCCTTCTTGTTGGCTTTTGAGCCTCCTTAGTTTGTATTTCTTATTTCCTTTTAATGAATCTGGTAGGGGTCCTGCCTAACCCCAGCTTGCCAACCAAAAAAAAAAAAAAAAAATCTAACAGGCAGCACCCCTTCACAAAAGCCCATGACACAGCTGATCTGAACTCTCTGCTGAGGAGGGATTCCAGAGAAGAAAATTTCACTCTTGTTTAGGCTGGCCTCAAGACCCGAACAATTCTTGAAATCTAGAAGGCACTGGGTCAACCCAGCTGCATTAGAGAGATTAGCATCTGTAAAAAGCATTACATCATCAGCGAAGAATAAATGGTTGATACAATAGTTTCCTCTAGCAAAGGGAGAAGAAATTATTCCTTCCAGCTGGGCTTTGTAGAGAATACAGCTAAGCATCTCCATCACAACACAGAACAGAAGAGGAGATATTGGATCACCTTGGCGCAGCCCATTGGAAGATCTGAAGAACCCCCGAGGGGATCCATTAATCAAAATCGAGAAAGAAGGAGTAGAAATACATTGGAGGATCCACTTGCACCAGATATCAGGGAATCTAAGCTTTCTCAAGAATTGAACAAGGGATCCATGACAAACATTGTCATAAGCCTTCTTCAAATCAATTTTGACACACATGGCTTTGACATTAGATTTCCGGTGAAAATTATGACAAATATCATGGGTCAGAAGGACATTTTCTTGGATCAGTCTACCTTTGATAAAGGCAGATTGGGAGGGATTGATAATCCTATGCATGACTTTTCTCATCCTATTAGCCATCAATTTGGTAATGACCTTATAGACATGATTACAGAGGGATATAGGCCTATACTGATCAGGGGTTGAGGCGTTATTACATTTAGGAATCAAGGCTATAAAGGAAGTGTTAAGAGCAGGGAGGAGATTGCCAGTTTTGAAGAAATACTGGATGGCCGCCACCGTCTCTTTGCCAATAAGATACCAAAAGCTCTTGAAGAAAGCTCCATTAAACCCATCAGGACCAGGAGCTTTATTATCATCCATGGCATGGATGGTAATACATATCTCCTCTTCAGTGAACGCAAGAAGAAGGTCGCATATCTCCTCATTATTCAAGGTAGTGACAGGATCAGGCACAATATAAGTAGTCTCTTCTGTCCTCCCCGATTGAGTAGTGAGAATGTCTTTGAAGTAAGAGATAAGAGTCTCCTCAATCTCCTTGCTATCAGTGGTTATTTGCCCATCAGATCTAGTGATACCTTGAATAGAGTTTTGATTTCTCCTCATATTCATGGCAGAATGGAAGAAACTATTGTTGGAGTCCCCCAAATTTAGCCAATTGACTCTGGATTTCTGGTGCAGCATAGATTCTTCCAATTTGGCAGTAGCAGTAAACTCAATCTTAGTAGAAATTTCTTCTTGTTTCAGGGCCACATTGGCCGGATTGGCAGCCACCTGCGTTTGGATGTCTCCTAATTTTTGTCTGATATTAGCCATCTTAGTATCAATACGACCAAATTTTTTTGAATTCCAATCTTTTATAACCCTTTTAACCTCTTGCAGCTTCTTGCACAGTTTAAACATAGGGTTCCCTCTAATTTCTTTTGCCCAAGCCCTTTCTACTAATTCAAAAATGGAAGTATCCCTCAACCACATATTGAAGAACCTGAAAGGTTTCCCTCCTCTGGAGGCTGATGTCTGAAGCCTGATAACAATTGGAGAATGATCCGAGAGACCCGGATTTTTATACTCAGCAGAAGAATTAGGGAAGGAAGCAAACCATTCATCATTGCCGAGAGCCCGATCTAGCATCCGAAACTTCAAGTTGCCAATGCCGGAGTTGTTGTTCCAAGACAAGGTATGCCCAAAGGCCCGAAGATCCGCCAAGTAACACTGATCAATACAGTCATTGAATTCCTCAACATGATTCAGATTGGGGCCAGCCCCACCCCACCGTTCCTCTTGATATCTAGTTACATTAAAGTCCCCAGCAACAATCCAAGGCATTGATATAGCAGAAGCTATTCGAATTAACTGAGTCCATAGATTTCTCCTCTCATCTCCCGCATTTGCCGCATAAACAGCGGTTAATAAGAACTTTATATTTGTCTGCAGGAACTGAACTTCACCATGGATATATTGGTACGCATCTTCTAATATGTTAACCTGAACATACCGCGGATCCCATATAATCCAGATTCTACCTTTAATAGTGTGATTATAATTCGCATAACATCGCCATCCTTCCCCAATTTCATTAACCAAAGAGAGCATATCTTCTTTCTGAGCTTTAGTTTCAGTAAGACAGAGAAGGGAGATTTTTGTGGTCTCCAATAGATACCGAATTTCCCCCCTCTTGGTAAGGGAGCAGAGCCCTCTAACATTCCACGCTCCAAGATTCATCATCGACCCTTAGAGTTAAGGATTGGGCTGTATCTTCAGCAGTGACATTAATTTTAGTGGGATCACAAAAACTTTGAAGTCCCTCTATCTGGACAGTACTACCTCCCTTTTCTCTCTGAATGATACAGCCCTCTAGCACATCATCACTTCCATCTTCATGCATGACTCCTTCTTCCTGCTCTTCCTCCAGGATCGCAAAGCTATTTTGGAGTCAAAACTCCTGGGTAGGGTCATTCATTTGGGGAAGGATTACAAAATCACCATCCTTCTCATTATGAGTCTCACTTTCAGTAACCATTTCAGCAATAATTCCACTGATTTTTTCGGATCCACTTTCTGTTGAGGCTACCTGAGGGCATTGAAATTTTAGGGGCGGACTTTACTGGCCGCCATTCTTGTTTAGTTTTAAGAGCCGACTGCTGGATATTTTTGGGGCATGCCTCTGATGTGTGGCTGAAATTGTGACAATTTTTACAGGCAGTAGGCTTCCAATCATATTCAACACTTTGGACATGGACTCCAAATGGAGTGTGAATGGGAATGGTCTCAGGATATTCTGCACCCGCCTCCACCTCAACACAAAGCCGAGCGAAATACAATCTAGATGCCTCAGTTGTTCTAGAATCCATATACAAAGGATTCCCAATGAAGCTGGCTATCTTGCTTATCCCTTTCGCACTCCAGAACTCTAGAGGGAGGCCTGGGAAACGGATCCAAATAGGCACAGAAGTAAGATTTAGTTTTTCCAGGGGTATTCCAGGTCTCCATTTTCTGAGAATAAGAGGCCTCCCAGCATAGGAATGATCTCCTGATTCAAGAACTGCCTCACAATCATCATAGCAAGTGAACTGAAATAAATAGAACCCCTTGCTGAGAGTAAACAACATTAGATCTCCTTTAAGTTTCCACTTCCTCTTCAAGTTCTCCCTGAGATTTAAGAAGTACGGTCTTCTCCCTATGAAGTATCCCACTAAGGAGTGGTTCCACTTGCTCCCTATCTCCTCGATTTCATCAAGCTGAAAGGAGATTTTCTTATTACCTCCTTCCTCCATCACAGAATTATCAAAGTGCAGCTTAGATGGTTCTTTCTCCTTTTTCTGCTCAAAGAGAGACCTCCATGGACCATTAACATTAGGCTTTACAGTATTCAGGTCTCCAAGAGGCCAAATGGAAGGCAAGGGTTCTAGAGACAGGTCTTTACCCAGTGGTAATTTCGAATTTTCCCTCCCACTTACAGGTTTGACAGTATCACATGGCTCACTGACCTTTCCTTGGTTATTCTGACCTACAGCAGCAGGTCCAACTTCCAAGAAACTGCCTTTCTCGTCAGAAAACAGAGCAGAAGCACCATTTTCAATTCTGGACAGAATTTCAAATTTTCCTGCTGCTGCTAGTTTTTTATTGATTGGTGGGCTACAGCTAGGTGGGCTAGGGACAGCAGAAAACGTACTATGCTCCTCTGGTCTGGTCTCTACACTTGCTTGCACTCTAGAGACCATCGGTCTCTCCATGTTTCCATTTTTGTCTAGCTTCTTCAACTAAATCTAAGATTCAATACCCTCTCATTCAATACCCTCTCATTCTCATCCCAAAACTTGGCAAAAAGTTGGTTGACATCATCTCTAGGGTTTCAATTCCATAAAAGATGGTCTTTCATCAACTAAATCTAAGATTCAATACCATCTCATCCTAATCTCAAAACTTGGCTAAAAGCTCCTTCACACCATCTCTAGGGTCTCATGTCTAAAAGATTGATGTTTTATAAACTTTTAAAAATAAGAAAGTTTTTATTTTTTCAAACTGCTTCCTTTATCAACTAAATCTAAGATTTAATACCATCTCATCCTCATCTCAAAATTTGGCTCAAAGCTCCTTAACACAATCTCGAGGGTTTCCTATGTCTAAAGGATGGATGTTTTATAAAGTTTCTTAAATAAGAAACTTTCTGTTTCTTCAATCCCCCGCCTTCATCAACTAAATCTAAGATCAATACCATCTAATCCAAACTTCAAAACTTGGCTAAAAGCTCTTTGACACAGTCTCTAGAATTTAATGTGTAAAATATTGATGATTTATAAAGTTTGTAAAATAAGAAACTTTTGTTTTTTCAATCTCCATCCTTCGGCAACTAAATCTAAGTTTCAATACCCTCTCATTCTCATCTGAAAACTTGACTAAAAGCTCCTCGACACCATCTCTAGGGTTTCTTATGTCTAAAAGATGGATGTTTTTTAAAGTTTCTAAAATATGAAACTTTCTATTTTTTCAATCTCCATTCATTCATCCACTAAATCTAGGATTCAATATCGTCTCATACTCATCCCAAAACTTAGCTAAAAGCTCATTGACATCATCTATAGGGTTTCAATACCGTAAAAGATGGTTCTTCATCAACTAAATTTATAATTCAATACTATCTCATTCTCATCTCAAAACTTGGCTAAAAGCGAGGGCATCATCTCTAGGGTCACCTATGTCTAAAAGATGGATGTTTTAAAATAAGAAACTTTCTAGTTTTTCAATCTCTATCCTTTATCAACTAAATCTAAGATTCAATACCATCTCATCCTCATCTCAAAACTTGGCTAAAAGCTCCTTAACACCATCTCTAGGGTTTCCTATGTCCAAAAGATGGTCTTTTATAAAGTTTCTAAAATAAGAAATTTTCTATCTTTTCAATTTACATGCTTCGTCAACAAAATCTAAAATTCAATATCATCTAATCCACATCTCAAAACTTGTCTAAATGCTCCTTAACACCATCTCTAGTGTATACTAAGTGTAAAAGATTGATATTTTATAAAGTTTCTAAAATAAGAAACTTTCTAATTCTTCAATCTCAATCCTTCATTAACTAAATCTATGATTCAATGCCCTCTCATTCTCATCTCAAAACTTGGCTAAAAGCCCCTTAACACCATCTCGAGGTTTTCCTATTTCTAAAAGATGGATGTTTTATAAAGTTTTAAAAATAAAAAACTTTCTATTTTTCAATCTCCATCCTTTATCAACAAAATCTAAAATTCAATCCCATCTAATCCTCATCTCAAAACTTAGCTAAAAGCTCTTTGAAATCATCTTTAAGGTTTACCAAAAGAAAAGGATTACTGTTTTATAAAGTTTCTAAAATAAGAAACTTTTTATTTTTTCAATCTCTATCCTTCAGCAACTAAATCTATGATCCAATACCCTCTCATTCTAATCTCAAAACTTGGCTAAAAGCTCCTTGACACCGTTTCTAGGGTTTCATATGTCTAAAAGATGGATGTTTTAGAAAGTTTCTAAAATAAGAAAGTTTCAATTTTTTCAATCTCCATCCTTAATTAACTAAATCTAAAATTCAATAACCTCTGGTTCTCATCCCAAAACTTGGCTAAAAGCTGGTTGACATCATCTGTTTTTTCAATCTTCAAACTTTATTAACTAAATCTAAGATTAAATACCATGTCATACAAATCTCAAAACTTAGCAAAAAGCTCATTAACACAATCTCGAGGGTTTCCTACGTCTAAAAGATTAATGTTTTACAAAGTTTCTAAAATAAGAAACTTTCCATTTCTTCAATCTCCATCATTCAATAACTAAATCTAAGATTCAATACCTTCTAATCTTTATCTCAAAACTTCGCTAAAAGCTCTTTGACACCATCTATAAGGTTTACTAAGTAAAAAGATTGATGTTTTATAAAGTTTCTAAAATAAGAAACTTTTTATTTTTTCAATCTCCATCCTTCAGCAACTAAATCTAAGATTCAGTACCATCTCATTCTCATCTCAAAACTTTGCTAAAAGTTCCTTGACACCATTTCTAGGGTTTCCTATGTCTAAAAGATGGATCTTTTATAAAGTTTCTAAAATAAGAAACTTTCTATTTTTTCAATCTTCATCTTTCATAGACTAAATCTAAGATTCAATACCCTCTCATTCTCATTCCAAAACTTGGCTAAAAGCTCGTTGACATCATCTTGAGGGTTTCAATACCATAAAAGATGGTCCTTCATCAACTAAATCTATAATTCAATACCATCTCATCTTCATCGTAAAACATGGCTAAAAGCTCCTTGACACAATCTCTAGGGTTAATTAAGTGTAAAAGATTTATGTTTTATAAAGTTTCTAAAATAAGAAACTTTCTACTTTTTCAATCTCCATCCTTCATCAACTAAATCCAAGATTCAATACCCTCTCATTCTCATCTCAAAACTTCGGTAAAACTTCCTTGGCACCATCTCTAGGGTTTATTATGTCTAAAAGATGATAGTTTTATAAAGTTTCTAAAATATGAAACTTTCTATTTTTTCAATCTCCATCCCTCATCAACTAAATCTAAGATTCAACACTTTCTCATTCTCATCCCAAAACTTGGCTAAAAGCTCGCTGACATCATCTTTAGGGTTTCAATACCATAAAAGATTGTCCTTCATCAACTAAATCTATGATTCAATATCATCTCATTTTTCATCTCAAAACTTGGCTAAAAGCTCCTTGACACCATCTCTAATGTTTCCTATGTCTGAAAGATTGATGTTTTATAAAGTTTCTAAAATTAGAAACTTTCTACTTTTTCAATCTCCATCCTTCATCAACTAAATCAAAGATTCAATACCCTCTGTTTTTCATCTCAAAACTTGGCTAAAATCTCCTTAAAACCATCTCTAGAGTTTCTATGTCTAAATGAATGATGTTTAATAAAGTTTCTAAAATAAAAAGCTTTCTATTTTATCAATCTCCATCCTTCATCAACTAAATCTAAGATTCAATACCATTTAATCCTCATCTCAAAGCTTGGCTAAAAGCTCAATGACACCTTCTCTAGGGTTTACTAAGTGTAAAATATTAATGTTTTATAAAGTTTCTATATTAAGAAACTTTCTATTTTTTCAATCTCCATTCTTTATCAACTAAATCTAAAATTCAATACCATCTCATCCTCATCTCAAAATTTCGCTAAAAGCTCCTGTGGACCCCGATCCCGAGGACGGTTTGCGAGGGACACGAGATCCCGCGCCGATCCTCCAAGATCTCCACAATGTGAAGGAGAGCTCTACCAAGGAACTCTCGAAATGATGCCACTCACAGCATGGGTGGCGATACAAATGAGATACCTCTCGATTCAAGGACTGGCCCGGAACCAAGATGTACCTATAACAAAGAAGAGTCGCCATCCAGGGAAGTAGGCCCTGGATCCCATAAAATACTCTGTTGCAACGGATAACCAGAGATACAAAAGTCCGTGCCTGATGACGAATGGGGAAGGTGTTAAGCGCCCCCAATTCGCCCAAGTGCAAGCACATGGTCTCTTATGCTATTTTTAAATAATTTTGAAGAGTTTTGGGCTAAAATCATGTGAAATGGGAACGAGTATCTCCGAGGAAACGTCTATCTAAGCATGCATGACCCGGGGATGGGCAAAAGAAAATAACATCCAAATCCTAACTCACCGCATCTACTCCTAACCCATCACATCTAGGAAAGCAATAACATCCGCATGCACAGCTACATCTAAGCAAGTAATAGCAGATAAGATGAATAAATGCTACAACTAAGCAGGTGAGAGGATAGATAAGCACAGTAATAAACTACCAAAGCAATAGAATAAACACACTAGCATGCGAACCTATGTAAGAGATAATGCTAAGAAAATAATAATCAATCTCATGCTAGAAAAGTAAGCAAGCTAACAGTAGCACATAAGAAGTCAAAGATAAACACACAATGAGCTAAAAGATACAGGGAAAGAAATGAATCAGAAAATCAACGGTACATGAGGACCAAGAATACCAGGGAAAAGAAAAGGGAACATACGATAGGCTCAGGGAGCGATTCTAATGAATCAAGCTCAGCGATCCTGATCCGCTGAAGATCGGATAAGTCTCACGATCGTCATAGCCTATCGTTGGGCTCAGCGAGGACAATCCCTGTGAAGGGGCCACGCTACGTTGTCGCCCGTCCCAAAACCCGATAAAACGTTGAAAAACCGATAAAACCGGCAAACCATGATCAAAATCGGAAATGAAATGAAAAGAAGGCTCCGAGTGACCTGGCAATCACCATCCTTGCCCATTTTGATTTTTGCATTTTTGAGAAAAGCTTGAAAGACATTTTTGGATGCTGAAATGATTTTTGTTTTTGAAGGGTTTAAATGATTTTATTGAAAAGTTTGACTGAACTTGGGACGAAAATCCCAAGCTGCCTACGTACCCTGTGAAAAGGGATCAAGCCAACATAGTTCGAATTGCTTTTCGAAATACGCCTTTGAGTGTTTTTGATGTTTTTTTTTTATTTTTGTTATTTGATTTTTATGTATTTTTATCCCTTTTGATCGAAAGGGGGTTTTGAGGGAGGCCGGTGGTGGTGGTGGCAAGATGGAGATGGGTTTTGGGTTTCGAGTTCGAGGCCGGATTCCGGCAAGCTTGCCGGAATCAATGGAGATGGCGGTCTCTCCCTTGGTGGCTGCTGTTGGTGGAGGTGAAGAGAGGGGGTAGATGGTGGTGAAGGGTGGTGGTGCCTCGACTCCTTCTCTCTGGATCTTTTCTTTTTGCTGCCCTTCCCCTTTTTCCCAAAAAAAATCACCCTCCCTGTATCCACGAGATTTTTATTTATTTTATAGCCAGGGTTAAAACCCTCCTCCTAATCTCAGCCATCCATTCTCCTTTTGATCCTATGGCCTATGCCCATTGCTCGTCCAATTCTTCTGAAATTTGTAGGGACGCTCTCGGAGAGGTTGACCATCCTGGGAAAATTTGCATCAATTAGTGAACACCGTGGGTCAATAAAATTTTGGGGTTTCTTCGCATTCAGGGCTCGATTCTTCAAAAAATTTCTGCACTCAGCTTTCGGGAATTTATTCGATTTCGAAAATTGGGTCAGGTCAAAATGGGGTGTCTACATCTCCCCTCTTCGGCAGAGGGTGCTCGTCACACGAATGTCAAAGCCAAAAGGACGACGCATTTTGACCTGCCCTGAAAACTTGGTTAACGAAGGAAAACGTAAAGAAAATGACTTTGTAAAGATTGAATCCTTGAAGGGTGAGATGCCACAAGGGTCTTACTCAGAGTGGATGCCTCAGGGGTCTTTAGAAGGAATGCCGCAAGGGGCTTTGGAAGGAAAGTCTCAGGAGACTTTGGAAAGAATGCCTCAGGATGGCGGATGTCGTGCGAGAACGGGCTTAGATGTCGTATGAGAACGGGCTTAGATGCCGTGGGAGACGGGCTTAGATGCCGTGGGAGACGGGCTTAGATGCCGTAGGAGACGGGCTTAGATGCCGTGTAGAAACGGGCTTGAATGCCGTGTAAGAACGGGCTTAGATGCTCTCATAGTAACAGAAGGTGGAATTTAATTAGGCGGAACCCTCACGCACCAATCAAAAGGGAAAGCGTTGTTATGCGGAACCCTCACGCAGTAACAAGCGAATGGAAATTTGTTATGTGGAACCCTCACACAGTAACAAAAGATGGAATTTTAATTAGGCGGAACCCTCACGCACTAATCAAAAGGGAAAGCGTTGCTATGCGGAACCCTCACGCAGTAACAAGCAATGGAAATTTGTTATGTGGAACCCTCACACAGTAACAAAAGGTGAAATTTTAATTAGGCGGAACCCTCACGCACTAATCAAAAGGAAAAACGTTGTTATGCGGAACCCTCACGCAGTAACAAGCAATGAAAATTTGTTATGTGGAACCCTCACACAGTAACAAAAGGTGGAATTTTAATTAGGCGGAACCCTCACGCACTAATCAAAGGGGAAAGCGTTGTTATGCGGACCCTCACGCAGTAACAAGCGACGGAAATTTGTTATGTGGAACCCTCACACAGTAACAAAAGGTGGAATTTTAATTAGGCGGAACCCTCACGCACTAATCAAAGGGGAAAGAGTTGTTATGCGGACCCTCACGCAGTAGCGGAAATTTGTTATGTGGAACCCTCACACAGTAACAAAAGGTGAAATTTTAATTAGGCGGAACCCTCACGCACTAATCAAAAGGAAAAACGTTGTTATGCGGAACCCTCACGCAGTAACAAGCAATGCAAATTTGTTATGTGGAACCCTCACACAGTAACAAAAGGTGGAATTTTAATTAAGCGGAACCCTCACGCACTAATCAAAGGGGAAAGCGTTGTTATGCGGACCCTCACGCAGTAACAAGCGACGGAAATTTGTTATGTGGAACCCTCACACAGTAACAAAAGGTGGAATTTTAATTAGGCGGAACCCTCACGCACTAATCAAAGGGGAAAGCGTTGTTATGCGGACCCTCACGCAGTAACAAGCGGCGGAAATTTGTTATGTGGAACCCTCACACAGTAACAAAAGGGAAAGCGTTGTTATGCGGAACCCTCACGCAGTAACAAGCAATGAAAATTTGTTATGTGGAACCCTCACACAGTAACAAAAGATGGAATTTTAATTAGACGGAACCCTCACGCACTAATCAAAAGGAAAAGCGTTGTTATGCGGAACCCTCACGCAGTAACAAGCAATGGAAATTTGATCGAGGAGTAAAATTCTTATGAAAAGATTGATACTCTCACGCTTTTGATTAATTGATTGATTTGAATTGATTGATTTGGATTGATTTCTTTGGAGATTACTTTGTCTCTTGCCAAGAAAATGGGAGTGCAAGTTCCTTGCTGAGGACCGGGCTCACACGATTTGCTGGGATTTTGGGTACTGACCCATTTTTGAAAGAATTAGATTTTTGCTGGGAATTAAACGCTTTGAGCAATTGCCAGCGGACTCTCTGGGAGATAGATGTTAGACTCCATTGAGGACTAGCTTTGCTGATGAGCTGACTATGGAGTAGGCCTAGCTGGGGAATTTGGAGGTTTGACTCGAGATGTGCTCGAGCTTCTCTCATCTCAACTTGCTGGAGACATTGGCACTGATTGCCTTTGTGCTTGACATCTTTTATGACGCAAGTCATAAAAGATGCCCCTAGTGTACTTGTGCTTCCATGACAAGAGTCTTAGGGAGGTAAAACAAGGGAGGTTGAAGAAAAGATGCTTCTTTCTGTGAAGGCTTTAAGTTGCATGGTTTTTTTTTTTTTTTAGTAAGGAGAGAGTAGGACAATCACCATAATGGCTGAGTCTAAGAATCTCTTTCTTGCTTTGCTCACTTCTGGAGGCTTAAGGTCTCTGGTAGGTTTGAATAAGATGACTCTTGCCCCTTCTGATACCTAAACCAGGATTTACTCTGAAAGTTTTTCATCGTTTGGAGGGCGTGCTGCAGTTCTTTCAACGCCAGTGACTTTGACTTCAAAGGGAATAGAAAATGAATGGAAAAGTAGGAATGGATTTGAATGGACTCATCCAAAGACGACTATAACTCCAAGGACTCAACTCACTGAAGGCTGACTTTTGGATCTAATGTGTTATTTATTAAGGGTATGGCCTAGCCACTCTTAGAGTATTTCGAATACCGTGTCAAGAGG
This sequence comes from Tasmannia lanceolata, assembly GCF_043159265.1. NCBI lineage: Eukaryota > Viridiplantae > Streptophyta > Magnoliopsida > Canellales > Winteraceae > Tasmannia > Tasmannia lanceolata. The sequence continues at coordinate 2,963,262 of NW_027518715.1, forward strand.
CATTAATCTCCTCTTTCGGTATTTCTGTCATGATTATTATCTCCTTTCGGATTGCTCGGTTTCAATGCCCCTAGTTTAGAGAAGCGTCAAAGTAAGCTTGCTGGCACTCCTTGGACTCTGAGATTTTGCTCTGGTTGAAGGTTCTTTCTTCACCTCATTGATTCGCTCCTTGCAGGAAGTCATTGCCCTTGACCAGATTGCCTTTTTAGGTTTTCAATCCGGCGGACCGCTTGCCCTATCTTTTGCCTGGATCGCCCTTTCGGGTTTTCGGTCCAGCGGGCTTGAGTACCCTGACTTTTGCCTAAGCCGACTTTTTGGTTGTCAACTTAGCGGGTGAATGACCCTAAATTTTGCCTAGGCCGCCCTTTTGTGTTTTCAACCTAGCGGGTCTTCAGACTCCATCATTTTTCTTTTATTTTCTTTCTGCTTTTGCCTCGAACCTTTCCTTGTTCACCAGAAGGACTTTCTAGGTGGGCGCGGAGGGTTGGATATTTCTTTGGCTCAAACGCTTTCGATCGAATTTGGTCTAACCAGATTGCTTACACACCCCAAAAATGGAGGATCAGGTCCGCGTAGTTCGCTTGGGGTTTGGAAAAGAATGATTTAGCTTTTAGCTCAAAGGTTGACCGAACCTGGAAGACCAGGCTGCCTACGTACCCCCGAAGAACTGGGGATCAGGTCTGCGTAGTTCAGAGACAAATGCCCCTGGTTTGTTGGGTGGTTGAAAGAATATTTAATTTGTTAAGGCCCAAAGGAGTTTGCAAAAGGGTTTTTCGAATTTGGGATTTTTGATTTTGAAGGTTCGAACAGCCAATGATGGCCTTCTGGTGTACAGGCTTCTGAAGTGATTGAGGTTCAACGGCTTTGAATCTTTTTCTCTTTTTTTTTTTAGGAGTCTGGCGGCATTTCCTGGCAAGACTTCATCTGTACTGCCCAAACTTGACTGATTGAATTCCCACTTTGTCTTTGTGATCTTGCACTGATGCTCAGTATTCTAAGACTCAGGGTCTTCTCTATATGCTGAAGATGCTTTAAAATCGACTCCACTTCTTGGGATCCTGATATTTCTAAGGAGTTGACATAGGGGCACGTTCCCTTCTCCTTTTTGTTCTGGATTCCATCTTTCTTTCTTTTGGATGTTCGTTTTCTTCTGATTTTTTTTTTTGCTTGGATGTGAGGAATGCCCCTACACCTTGAATGCTTTAACTTGAAATTACATCGCAATGTATAGCCCAAGTGTTCTTTTGAGGCTCATGTTCTATGATTATGACTTTGTTCCCGAGAGTTTTCTCTCAATCTTTTCATTATCTTCACTTGATGTCTAATGTTCTTCCTTTGAAATTTTCACTTCTCCGACCTGATGTCTAAAGCCAAGGGACTCTTTCATTCAATAGCACTAGGGCATGCTCCCGGTTTATCCTCATATGGCCAAGCAGAACTACTTTGAACCCTCTTAGTAGGCTTATCGATTCTTCGCGCTCTTCGGGAGATAAAGTTTTGCCAATCCGTATTTCCCGAGTCTTGGATTTCAATATCACTATCTACAGATTCGATTTCAACTTCAAGTGGCTTTGCTCAACGCTCTTCCTCTCGTTTGACCATCTTTCAGATCTCGAGGGGAATTTTGTCGGCATCCTCATCCGAGGAGGGTGTCTTAGTTTGTTTATTAACATTAGATCCAAGAGCGAATACACAAGAATATTGACAACACTGGAATCATATGTTCAATTCATAGAAGATTTCAAGTACATCAGTGATATTTGACACACCACGATGGGCTCTACACCAAACTCAACAGAGGACTGGACACTGACTCACAATAAGAAAGATCAACGGACACAACATACTCAGACTTGACATTGACACAATTATTTAGACATACCCACTTTGACAAGAGAGTATGCAGCCGACAAAGAGATGTGAGACTTAGTTTTTTTTTTTTTTGAGGCAATAGACTAGCGCTGGAAGTTCATGGACATGGTGCCTTCCTCCACAATGGTGATGACTATGGAGTTCGACCCTGGAATAGGAATCTCGGAAGGGGCGGCCTCTTTAGTTTCTGTAGACCCGGCTCAAACTGATTTTCAACACCTGATAATGCGAGGCTTTCTCTGGCATGATGTTTTCAAGGGGCTCAAGCTCTGACATTTTTTTATTTTATTTTCCCTTTGCAGTCAATCTACTTCCCAGCCCCAGGGTGGTATAGGTAAAGGTGGTAAGATCTGTGAAGGGTTGAATGAGTTGAATGGTTCCCATGGTGGGTGGAAGAGGTGCAACATGGTTAGGTGCAAGGCTCTCGGAAGCATTTGAGTTCGAGAAGAATGAGGGGATCCCCGTCTATCAGGTCCTGAATTTCATCATCATTTCCCTCATTTCACCATAACAAGACTCTCAAGAGACTCAGCCATCTGGGTGTGGTTGGACTGACGAAGGTGAGCGAGTCCAAAGATGAAGGCTCGTTTTTAGGAGGTATGATGAGCAATTGGGTGAGACTCCTGTCATGGACACCATAAACACTAGGCTCAATGAGAAGTAATCACATGACAATGTACTGTGCAAGTTGAAACAAAAGGCAACACAAGCACATCTTTCTCCTGGCTAAAATCCGGCAGCATAGCATCAGTATGGGGCAAGATAGACACATGGTTTGTCAACAAGCCTATGAGGCTAATGATTACACTCAAGTTTTTTAGAGAAAATCTGACAGCACAACGGCTATACGAAGGGGCTAAATAACCAAGTATAGAGAGTACGCCGACAAGGATGAAACAGGGCATCTCAGCAAGAATACACACTCTGGTAGTGATAATGGCAAAGTAGACTCATAATTGGCATGCGGAGCGATCTGATCAAGATCGATCAAAGGATCAAGCTCAGGGAAGATAGATCATGGCTATAAAGATAATGATGTGAAACTAATGATCTGATCATAATCCAAAAGACGGGTGGATGGGAAAAATGATTAGATTAGGAAAGAAAACCTAACCATGAAGCAAGCCCTAATCTAGTAATAAATATATATACATATATATACATCCTAACCAGGGGCACCAGCCCTAAATATAATCTTGCAGAGTCAAGATACTTGACTCAAGACAGACATGTGAGTGTACTAGGACCGCATTTGTAGCCACATAAAGTGAGCTACCCTAGTCTAAAAAAATAGGATAAGGTCCCTAACTCTAGGCTCCACATGTGTAAGCAACACATATGTTCGTCCCTAAATGCAAACAAAAGGACCATGCAATATATAGAGAGAGTAATGTCGCGAGGTCCACCTGGCCGGGTGTATAGTTACTTGTATGCTGTGACTATCGCCCAGCATACGAACTATGTCCGTTTTACACACAAGGTGTCCAGGTGTTGAGATACTACTGGTGCGGTGGCACTAGAAGGCGGGTATAGCCCTCACGGCTCCTACTTATAGTATCTCTCCGAGAGTAACCTGATAGCATATCCACAGCAGAAAAGTAACCACAAAACAGATAATATATGCAATGGATGAAAGTGAGTGTGTGAGCCCTTGTTTTATTTTGTATCTATTTGGTGCCCCTGGCATTCTAACGGAAAATGTTCCAATTTAAAATGATTTTAGTCCAAATTTCTTCAAAATTAGTAAAAAATTGCATTTTTACAGAGTTAGGCAATGTTCCAAGAATTCTTCAGCAGAGTCGCCAGCCTGTGGACCCTGATCCCGAGGACGGTTGGGCGACGAGGGACACGAGATCCCACGTCTGTCCTCTAAGATCTCCACAATGTGAAGGAGAGCTCTACCAAGGAACTCTCGAAATGATGCCACTCACAGCATGGGTGGCGATACAAATGAGATACCTCTCGATTCAAGGACTGGCCCGGAACCAAGATGTACCTATAACAAAGAAGAGTCGCCATCCAGGGAAGTAGGCCCTAGATCCCATGAAATACTCTGTTGCAACGGATAACCAGAGATACAAAAGTCCGTGCCTGATGACGAATGGGGAAGGTGTTAAGCGCCCCCAATTCGCCCAAGTGCAAGCACATGGTCTCTTATGCTATTTTTAAATAATTTTGAAGAGTTTTGGGCTAAAATCATGTGAAATGGGAACGAGTATCTCCGAGGAAACGTCTATCTAAGCATGCATGACCCGGGGATGGGCAAAAGAAAATAACATCCAAATCCTAACTCACCACATCTACTCCTAACCCATCACATCTAGGAAAGCAATAACATCCGCATGCACAGCTACATCTAAGCAAGTAATAGCAGATAAGATGAATAAATGCTACAACTAAGCAGGTGAGATGACAGATAAGCACAGTAATAAACTACCAAAGCAATAGAATAAACACACTAGCATGCGAACCTATGTAAGAGATAATGCTAAGAAAATAATAATCAATCTCATGCTAGAAAAGTAAGCAAGCTAACAGTAGCACATAAGAAGTCAAAGATAAACACACAATGAGCTAAAAGATACAGGGAAAGAAATGAATCAGAAAATCAACGGTACATGAGGACCAAGAATACCAGGGAAAAGAAAAGGGAACATACGATAGGCTCAGGGAGCGATTCTAATGAATCAAGCTCAGCGATCCTGATCCGCTGAAGATCGGATAAGTCTCACGATCGTCATAGCCTATCGTTGGGCTCAGCGAGGACAATCCCTGTGAAGGGGCCACGCTACGTTGTCGCCCGTCCCAAAACCCGATAAAACGTCGAAAAACCGATAAAACCGGCAAACCATGATCAAAATCGGAAATGAAATGAAAAGAAGGCTCCGAGTGACCTGGCAATCACCATCCTTGCCCATTTTGATTTTTGCATTTTTGAGAAAAGCTTGAAAGACATTTTTGGATACTGAAATGATTTTTGTTTTTGAAGGGTTTAAATGATTTTATTGAAAAGTTTGACTGAACTTGGGACGAAAATCCCAAGCTGCCTACGTACCCTGTGAAAAGGGATCAAGCCAACGTAGTTCGAATTGCTTTTCGAAATACGCCTTTGAGTGTTTTTGATGTTTTTTTTGGATTTTTGTTATTTGATTTTTATGTATTTTTATTCCTTTTGATCGAAAGGGGGTTTTGAGGGAGGCCGGTGGTGGTGGTGGCAAGATGGAGATGGGTTTTGGGTTTCGGGTTCGAGGCCGGATTCCGGCAAGCTTGCCGGAATCAATGGAGATGGCGGTCTCTCCCTTGGTGGCTGCTGTTGGTGGAGGTGAAGAGAGGGGGTAGATGGTGGTGAAGGGTGGTGAAGGGTCGTGGTGCCTCGGCTCTTTCTCTCTGGATCTTTTCTTTTTGCTGCCCTTCCCCTTTTTCCCAAAAAAAATCACCCTCCCTGTATCCACGAGATTTTTTTTTATTTTATAGCCAGGGTTAAAACCCTCCTCCTAATCTCAGCCATCCATTCTCCTTTTGATCCTATGGCCTATGCCCATTGCTCGTCCAATTCTTCTGAAATTTGTAGGGACGCTCTCGGAGAGATTGACCATCCTGGGAAAATTTGCATCAATTAGTGAACACCGTGGGTCAATAAAATTTTGGGGTTTCTTCGCATTTAGGGCTCGATTCTTCAAAAAATTTCTCCACTCAGCTTTCGGGAATTTATTCGATTTCGAAAATTGGGTCAGGTCAAAATGGGGTGTCTACAGCTCCTTACCACGATCTCTAGGGTTATCTATGTTTAAAAGATGTATGCTTTTTAAAGTTTCTATAATAAGAAACTTTCTATTTTTTCAATCTCCCTCGTTCAGCAATAAAATCTAAGATTCAGTATCATCTAATCCTCATCCGAAAACTTGGCTAAAAGCTCCATGACACCATCTGTAGGGTCTCCTATCTACTATGTCTAAAAGATGGAAGTTTTATAAAGTTTTTAAAATAAGAAAGTTTCTATATTTTCAATCTCCATCCTTCATCAACTAAAATCTAAGGTTCAATATCATATCATCCTCATCTCAAAACTTAGCTAAAAGCTCCTTCACCCTATCTTTAGGGTTTTGCTATGTCTAAAAGATGGAGGTTTTAAAAAAGTTTTTAAAATAAGAAACTTTCGATTTTTTCAATCCCCATCCTTGATCAACTAAATCTAAGATTCAATTTCATCTAATCCTTATCTCAAAACTTAGCTAAATGCTCCTTAACACCATCTATAGGGTTTCCTAGAAACTTTCTAACTTTTCAATCTTTTAGGTATAGAAAACCCTAGAAATGCTGTCAAGGAGCTTTTAGCCAAGTTTTGATATGGGGATTAGATGATATTGAATCATAGATTTGGTTAGCGCAGGATGGAGATTGAAAAAATAGAAAGTTTCTTAATTTAGAAACTTTATAAGACATCAATCTTTTAGACTATTGAAGACCCTACAGATGATGTCAACGAGCTTTTAGCAAAGTTTTGAGATTAGAAAGAGAGGATATTGAATCTTAGATTTAGTTGATAAAGGATGGAGATTGAAAAAATAGAAAGTTTCTTATTTTAGAAACTTCATAAAACATCCACCTTTTAGACTTAGGAAACCCTGGAGATGGTGTCAGGGAGCTTTGAGCCAAGTTTTGGGATGACTCTGTGATGGTATTGAATCTTAAAATTAGTTGATGAAGGATTGTGAAAAAATAAAAAGTTTCTTATTTTAAAAACTTTATAAAACATCTATCCTTTAGACGAATGAAACCCTAGGAGAGGGTGTCAAGGAGGTTTTAGCCAAGTTTTAATATGATGATGAGATAGTATTGAATCTTAGATTTAGTTGATGAAACATGGAGATTGAAAAACAGAAAGTTTGTAATCTTAGAAACTTTATAAAACATCCATCTTTTCGATATAAGAAACCCTCTAGATAGTGTCAAGGAGCTTTTAGCCAAGTTTTGAGATGAGGATTAGATGGTATTGAATCTTAGATTTTGTTGATAAAGGATGGAGATTGAAAAAATAGAAAATTTCTGATTTTCAAAACTTTATAAAACATCCATCTTTTAGACATAGGAAACCCTAGAGATGGTGTCAATGAGCTTTTAGCCAAGTTTTGAGATTATGATGAGATGGTATTGAATCTTAGATTTAGTTGATGAAGGATTGAGATTGAAAAAACTGAAAGTTTCTAATTTTAGTAACTTTATAAAACATCCATCTTTTAGACATAGGAGACCCTCGAGATGTTGTCAATGAGCTTTTAGCCAAGTTTTGGGATGATGATGAGATAGTATTGAATCTTAGATTTAGTTGATGAAGGTGTCAATGAGCTTTTAGCCAAAATAAGAAACTTTCAATTTTTCAATATCCACCCTTCATCAACTAAATCTAAGATTAAATATCATCACATTCTCATTCCAAAAGCTCTATGACTTTCATCTCTAGGGTTTCCCACGTCTAAAAGAATGATGTTTTATATAGTTTCTAAAATAAGAAATTTTCATTTTTTTCAATCTCCATCCTTTATCAACTAACTAACATTCAATATCATCTCATCCTCATCCCAAAACTTGGCTAAGAGCTCCTTGACACCGTCTTTAGGGTCTCCTATGCCTAAAAGATGGATGTTTTATAAAGTTTTTAAAATAAGAAACTTTCTATTTTTTCGATCTCCATCCTTCTTCAACTAAATCTAAGATTCAATACCATCTCATCGTCATCTCAAAACTTGGCGAAAAGCTCCTTGACACCATCTCTAGGACTTCTTATGTCTAAAAGACAGATGTTTTATAAAGTTTCTAAAATAAGAAACTTTCAATTTTTTCAATCTCCATTATGTATCAACTAAATCAAAGATTCAATACCATCTGATCCTCATCTCAAAACTTGGCTAAAAGCTCATTCACACCATCTCTAGGGTTTCCTATGTCTAAAAGATGGATGTCTTACAAAGTTTCTAAAATAAGAGACTTTCTATTTTTTCAATCTCCATCCTTCATCAACTAAATCTAAGATTCAATATCATCTCATCCTCATTCCAAAACCTGACTAAAAGCTCATTGACACAATGTTTAAGGTTTACTAAGTCTAAAAGATTAATGTTTTATAAAGTTTCTAAAATAAGAAAAAAAAATTTCAATATCTATCCTTAATCAACTAAATTTAATATTCAATACCCTCTCATTCTCATCACAAAACTTGGCGAAAACCATGTTGAGATCATCTCTTGGGTTGCCTATGTCTAAATTATGGATGTTTTATAAACTTTCTAAAATAAAAAACTTGATGTTTTTTCAATCTCCATCCTTTATCAACAAAATCTAAGATTCAATACCATCTCATCCTCATCTCAAGACTTGGCTAAAAGCTCCTTGACAACATATCAAGGGTATCTTATGTATAAAAGATGGATGAGTTATAAAGTTTATAAAATAAGAAACTTTTTATTTTTTCAATCTCCATTCTTCATAAACTATATCTAAGATTCAATACTATCTCATCCTAATCTCAAAACTTGGCTAAAAGCTCTTTTATACCATCTCTAGAGTTTATCAAATCTAAAAGATTGATATTTTATAAAGTTTCTAAAATAAGAAACTTTCTTTTTTTCAATCTCCATCCTTCATCAACTAAATCTAAGATTCAATATCATCTCATCCTCATCCCAAAACATGGCTAAAAGCTCATTAACGTCGTGCTAGGGTCTCATATCTCTAAAAGATGGATGTTTTATAAATTTTCTAAAATAAGAAACTTTCTATTTTTTCAATCTTCACCCATTATCAACTAAATATAAGATTCAATGCCTTTTCATCCTCATCTCAATACTTGGCAAAAGGGTCCTTGACACCATCTTTAGCGTTTCCCATGTCTAAAAGATGGATGTCTTATAAAGTTTGTAAAATAAGAAACTTTCTATTTTTTCAATATCCATCTTTCACCAAATAAGTATAAGATTCAATACCATCTCATCCTTATCTCAAAACTTGGCTAAGAGCTCCTTTACACCATCTGTAGGGTGAACTAAGTCTAAAAGAAATATATTTTATAAAGTTTTTAGAATAAGAAACATTCTGTTTTTTCAAACTCCATCCCTCATAAACTAAATCTACGATTCAAAATGATCTCATCCTTGTCTCTAAACTTGGCTCAAAGCACCTTGACACCATTTGTAGGGTTTCTTATGTCTAAAAGATAGATGTTTTATAAAGTTTTTAAAATAAGAAACTTTCTATTTTTTCAACCTCCATCCTTTATCAACTAAATCAAAGATTCAATACCATCTCATCCTCATCTCAAAACTTCGCTAAAAGCACCTTCACACTATCTCTAAACTAGTTTCTAAAATAAGAAATTTTCAATTTTTTCAATATGATCTCATCCTCAACCCAAAACACTGCTAAAAACTTCTTAACACCATCTCTAGGGTCTCCTAAGTTCAAAAGTTAGATATTTTATAAAGTTTCTAAAATACGAAACTTTCTATTTTTATCAATTTCCATCCTTTATCAACTAAATTTCAGATTAAATACCCTCTCATTCCCCTCCCAAAACATGGCTAAAAGCTCGTTGACATCTTCTCTAGGGTTTCCTATGTCTAAAAGATTGATGTTTTATAAAGTTTCTATTATGAGAAACTTTCTATTTTTTTAATCTCCATCATTTATCAACTAAGTCTAAAATTCTATATCATCTCATCCTCATCTCAAAACTTGCCTAAAAGCTTATTGACACCATATCTACGGTTTCCTATGTCTAAAAGATGGTTGTTTTATAAACTTTTTAAAATTAGAAATTTTCTATTTTTCAATCTTCATCCTTCATCAACTAAATCTAAGATTCAATACCATCTCAATCTAATCTCAAAACTTTGCTAAAAGCTCCTTAACACACTCTCTAGGGTTTTCAATGTCGAAAAGATGGATATTTTAGAAAGTTTCTAATAAGAAATTTTCTATTTTCCAATCTCCATCCTTCACCAACAAATTCAACGATTCAATACCATCTCATCGTCATCCTAAAATTTGGCTAAAAGCACCTTGACACCATCTCTAAGGTTTCCTATGTCTAAAAGATTGATGATTTATAAAGTTTCTAATATAAGAAACAATCTATTTTTTCAATCTCCATTTATCATCAACTAAATATAAGATTCAAAACCATCGCATCATCATCCTAAAACTAGGTTAAAACCCCCTGACATCATATCTAGCGTCTCCGATGTCTAAAAGAAGGTTGCTTTATAAAGTTTCTAAAATAAGAAACTTTCTATTTTTTTCAATCTTCATCCTTCATCAACTAAATCTAACATTCAATACCATCTCATCCTCATCTCAAAACTTAGCTAAAAGCTCCTGGACATAATTTTTAGGGTGTCCTATGTCTAAACGATAGATGTTTTATAAAGTTTCTAAAATAAGAAACTTTATATTTTTTCAATCTCCATCCTTCATCAACTAAATCTAAGATTCAATTCATCTCATCCTCATGTCAAAACTTCGCTAAAAGCTCCTTCACACAATCTCTAGTGTTTACTAAGTCTAAAAGATTAATGTTTTATAATATTTCTAAAATAAGAAACTTTCTATTTTTTCAATCTCCATACTTAATCACCTAAATATAAAATTCAACACCCTCTCATTCTCATCCCAAAACTTGGTTAAAAGCTCTCCATCCTTCATCAACTAAAATCTAAGATTAAAAACCACCTCATCCTCATCTCAAAACTTGGCTAAAAGCAACTTTGCACCATCTCTAGGGTTTACAAAGTCTAAAAGATTGAGGTTTTATAAACCTTCTAAAATAAGAAACTTTATATTTTTTCAATCTCCATCCTTCATCAACTCTATCTAAGATTTAATACCAACACGTTCACATCTCAAAACATAGTTAAAAGCTTGTTGACATCATCTCTAGGGTTTCCTATGTCTAAAAGATGAATGTTTTATAAAGTTTCTAAAATAGGAAACTTTTAATTTTTTCAATCTCCATCCTTCATTAACTAAATCTAAGATTCAATATCATCTCATCTTCATCCCAAAACATCGCTAAAAGCTCATTGACACCGTCTCTAGAGTCTCTTATGTCTAAAAGATTGATGTTTCAAAAAATTTCTAAAATAAGAAACTTTCTATTTTTTCAATGCCCATCATTTATAGAGTAAATTTAAGATTCAATACCATCTCATTCTCATCTCAAAACTTGGCTAAAAGCTCCTAGACACCTTCTCTATGATTTTCTATGTCTAAAAGGTTGATGTTTTACAAAGTTTCTAAAATAAGAAACTTTCTATTCTTTCAATCTTTATCATTCATCAACTAAATCTAAGATTCAATACCATCTTATCCTCATCCCAAAACTTGGCTAAAAGCTCCTTGATACCATCTCTACGGTTTACTAACTATAAAAGATTTATGTTTTATAAAGTTTCTCAAATAAGAAACTTTTTATTTTTTAAATCTCCATCATTCATCATCTAAATCTAAGATTCAATACCCTCTCATTCTCATCCCAAAACTTGGTTAAAAGCTCGTTAACATCATCCTAAGAGTTTCCAATGTCTAAAAGATGGTTGTTTTATTAAGTTTCAAAATTAAGAAATTTCTATTTTTTCAATCTCCATCATTTATCAATTAAATATAAGATTCAACCTCATCTCATCCTCATCCCAACACATGGCTAAATGCTCTTTGACACCGTCGCTAGGGTCTCTTATGCCGAAAAGATTGATGTTTTATATAGTTTCCAGGAAAAGAAACTATCTATTTTTTCAATCTCTATCCTTTATCAACTAAATCTTCTTACCATCTTATCCTTATCTCAAAACTTGGCTAAAAGCTCCTTGACACCATCTCTAGGATTTCCTATGTCTAAAAGATGGATATTTTATAAAGTTTCTAAAATAAGAAACTCTCTATTTTTTCAATTTTCATCCTTCATCAACTAAATTTAAGAATCAATATCATCTCATCCTCATCTCAAAAATTGGCTAAAAGCACTTTGACACCATCTATGGGATTTCCTACGTCAAAAAGATTGATATTTTATAAAGTTTCTAAAATAAGAAACTTTCAATTTTTTCAATCTCTATGATTGATCAACTAAATCTAAGATTCAATGTCATCTAATCCTCATCTGAAAACATGGCAAAAAGCTTATTTACACCATCATAGGGTTTCCTATGTCTAAAAAATGGATGTTTTATAAAGTTTCTAAAATAAAAAACTTTCTATTTTTTCAATCTCCATCCTTCATCAACTAAATCTAAGATTCAATACCATCTCATCATCATCCAAAAACATTGCTAAAAGCCCCCAGACACTGTGTCTTGCGTCTCTTATATCTAAAAGATGGTTGTTTTTAAAAGTTTCTAAAATAACAAACTTTCTATTTTTTCAATCAGCATCCTGGATCAACTAAATCTAGGATTCAATACCATCTAATCATAATATCAAAATTGGCTAAAAGCTCCTTTACACAATCTATAGGGTTTCCTATGTCTAAAAGATTGATGTTTTATAAAGTTTCAAAAATCAGAAACTCTCTGTTTTTTCAATCTCCATCCTTCATAAACTAAATCTAAGATTCAATACAGTCTCATTCTCTTCCCAAAAGTTGGCTAAAAGCTCGTCGACTAGGGTTTGATACTGTGGACCCCGATCCGAGGACGGTGATGAGGGAACGAGTCCATAACACCCTCTCTGGATCATCCACGTGAATGGAGAGCTTTGCCAAGGAACTCTCGAAACGGATGACACCCTCACAGCATAGCATGAGTGGCGATATAAAAAGAATGAGATATGTCTCGATCCGGAGCCAGGACTCGAAACCGAGACATACCTAAAATAAACTCAGAGTCGCCATCCATGGATGCGCCATGGAACCAAAACAAATGCTCTGTTTGCAATGGATAACCAGAGATACAAAAGGTCCGTGCCTGATGACGAATGAAGAAGGTCCGAAGAGCGCCCCCAATTTGCCCGAGTGCGAACACTTGGTCTCTTATGCCATTTATTATTAACCTTGAAGAGTTTCAAGCGAAAATCATATGAAATGGGAACACGCATCTCCGAGAAAACGTCTATCTAATCATGCATGTCTCGGAGATGAAAATAAGCACACACAAAAGAACCGAAATAAATGTCACCTAATGATAACTAGGTTATGAGTGACATGCTGATAGGTGTCTAAGTTCTTATGAGCAAACACATGTATGCTACAGCTAAAGGTATAAAGTCTGCACAGGATAAAAAATCTAAAACTAGCAGTTAATCATGAAATAAATTAAGATACAATAAACGAAGTAAAGAATAAACAGAAATGCAGGCAGATAAAAGAAGAAACATGTGAACGAAGTAAAGAATAAGCAGCAATGCAGACAGATAAAAGAATAAGCATGTAAGAAAGCCAAGAAATGAACACACACTATCATGATCCTATGTAAAAAATCGATATACAAACATAAAACCCAAGCGCTAACAACAGACCCTAAGACTCTAATGCTTAAGCCCGAGTCCTCGGATGGTCTAATATTCATTCAAAGAAGCCTACGTATCCCCGCCTCCACGAGAATCAAGGCAACGTAGTTCTTCGCGCCTATTCTAAGCTATGATGCCTAAGACACCTAGACCTCTATCTTAGACTCGATCTAAAAGACCAGGCTAGATATTAAAACTTCTTGAACGATTATTTAAATTCCAGTGAATTGTAGATTTTAGGACACCCTATATGCCTTAACTAAATGCAGATTAGCCCTAAGCTAATGCAGGTGGTTCCTACAACCTATGTGTAACTAGGATGTATTTCCTAAGGAAAATAAAGGGTTGACTAACGTATCATATTCTAGTCATCAGTCGGCGATGTGGATCGCCAACTGACCGGACGGAGGCGCTCCTATAACTCTAGGACAAACCCCTAACTCTAAAACAAGCACACAACAAACAGACAACAAATCAAAACAAAACAACAACTCTAAAACTCTCTATCTAAGACAAAGTCCTAACTCTAGAGGAAGATTTTTTCGAAAAAACAATGCTTTGGAAGATTTTTGGTATTTTTAAAAGGGTTAAATGATTTATTTACAAAGTTTGGCTGGACCTAAGATAAGTATCTCAAGCTGCACTACGTACCTCTTAGAAGAGGATCAAGCCCAACGTAGTTCGAAAGGAACTTCCTAACTACGCTCATAAAAACTTTAACTTCTTTTTTTAAAATTTTTAATGCTTTTAACGAAATTCCAAATGTTTTTGTTGTTTTAAATTTCTGATTTTTTTTGTGATTTTAAATGATTTCCAAGCTTTTGGATCTTAAAATGATTTTACTCTTACAGGGAACAAACAAGCATAACCATAAACTAGGGCAAAGCCCTAAAGCAAAAGGGGAAACCCCGAACAAGCAATAAGCATCTCAAAGAGACGAACCACAACACGTAAAGAAGTGCCCCAAGAACAGAGAAAACGAATCTAAGATCTCAAACAAGCAAAGCTCTAATAAGACTGAGTTAGTCTCTAATGGAAAAACTCCTAACTAATGACACTAGGGAGGGAGTACAAATGAGTCGGAGATTCTCTAATAACACTACCAAGTCAAAGACTCGCTCTAAAAGAGGAGGCCACTCTAACATGAGGCTAGGTAAGCCTCCTAAAGGGGAAACTCTCTATATGAGACAAGGCTTGTCTCTGAGACACAAATGACGTAAACAAAGGTTCTGATGAGACTGGGCAAGTATCCTATATACAAAGGAGGGCTCAAAGTATCCCTATCATCGCCCTTGCAATGGGGAAAAAAAACTAATGTATAAAAATATCCAAAAGGCTGGGCTAGCCTACTAAAATAAAAGAGGGGAGTGCTACAAGGACTGAGCAGGTCCCCTAAGGATGGGCTTGGGCTAGCGCCTTCATCGCCCAGCACAAGAGGAAGGTACCGAAGGGGAGAGAAGGAGAACTCAAGCCTTCGAATTAGAACAACTAGATGCGCTCAACCAATGATCCATGCTTTGACGCGCGAAGAAATCAAAACGAGAATAGATCCGAGTAAAACAAATACAAAGTCTTTGGACTCCCATTCAAGAAGAGGTACTCGAAATCCATTTCTACTGAAACTATCCATTGGCAAGCTATTGAAATTGATGTGCTTAATGTAAAAAAAAAAAACCAATTCAACAAATGTAAAAGAAGGAATCAGTTTCATATGCTAAACAAGATTTCTACATGGAGAAGGTTACTAGTGTTAGCATCAAAATCTCCTGCTCGCATGTGCAAAAGTAAGGCCCTATGACAATGGCCGATTTTTCAAAACAAATGACCTCATATATCATTCAAAGAGCATGCTCTGGTCTAGAACCTAAGAATTTTGGAACTCTAAATTCCCTATCACCACAACGGGGCAGTCTTCAAATTAAGTTTCAAAGGGAATTAGAAAGAAAGGAGGTCTTTGCTTCATGAATTTAGCCCCGGAATCCCCTCCAGTTTTTCCAAAAAATTAACATATAACGCCATAGAAAATGAAGGGAAAACATACATCATAAGGCTAACATGATTTTAAACCCCAAGCCCATGAAGCCTTTTCTGAGATCTGAAATTTGTTGTAGACCCTTAAAACCTCAATTACTCATCACATCACACAATCAATTGAACTAGATTGTAGCCATGAAATAAAAATAAAGTAAGAGAGCTACCTGAATCGCAAGCAATTATAAATGTTGGATTAAAGCATGCTGGGGTAGCCGGAGTTTGTGTCGACGAACGGAGCAGCGACTCCCCTTTTTCTTCTTCAATATTTTTTTTTCTCGACGGATCACGATCGGAGACTCAAAGAAGGTGGCGGTGTAGACTGATTCAATGGGATTACCAGGACAGCCGGAGTTGCAGATTTTGGATGGAAAAATTGACGTAACCAGATCCAATGGAAAATTGAGATGATGATAGGGCCTTGATTCGGGTTTGCCGGAGCTCTGGCGAAATCGCCGAGGAAGAAAAACAGAAATTCCTATGTTCTTCTACTTCTTCACTCACAATCTCTATGCTTAGCTTTGACAAAGCCCCAATTAAAGAAGCAAAGCTCCGGATTTGCTTGGGGAAGTAGAGGCGATGGAGAGATCAACGATGGTTGGATTTAGACGGCAACACCAGAGAAGCAGAGGGTGCTCCTGACTCTTCAAGGAGAATAGGATTTACAGAGGGGTCATGAGGTTTTAATGGATAGGATGGGTTTGAGAATGGATTTGGCAAACAAGGGTCTGAGAAGATGGATCTGACGAAGGTGGTGGGCAAATGAGATGGAGGAGAGTGGGTTTTGAAGTGGGAAAGGGGTAAAATAGAGGAGGTAGTCGGTGGTGGCTGCTAGGGAGATGTGGCCATGGAGGGAGAATGAGGTTTTGATAGTGAGGAGAGGGTTGCTGTTGGAGTGAGGTCGGATTTGTGAGGTTTTGACTGGATTCCGGCGAGATGCCCGGAGAAGATGATGGAGGTGGTTTGTGAAAATGGCAGAACTGGGATGGTGAAGCTCCAGTGGAGGTGGTGCTGATGTGGGTTTTGGGTTAGAAATGGTGGAAATGGTAGTTAGAGAAGAAGAAGGTGGTGGTAGGGTCGGTGGTCGGAGAATCAAAGCTCATTGCCGGATTTAATGGAGGTGATGGGGTTTTGGGTTTTTTTGGATTTTTGCAGAGGATAAGGGAAAAATGAAGGAGAAGATGAAGATGATGGTGTTGATCGGTGAGGGTGGAAAAATGAAATGGGTTCGGTAGAATCTGTGATGGAGAGGGTATGGAGAAGATGGTGGAAAGGGGTTTAGGAAGAAGGTGCCGGTGCCGGATTTAATGGAGATGGTTGGAGGAGGTGGGAAAAGGTGGTGGTGGCTGGCCGGTGGGGACGGATTCCGGTGATGGTGGTGGTGGTGCAGATGAAACGAAGAAGAAGAAGAAGAGGAGGTGGTAGTGGCCGATCGGAGCTCCGGTAGTGATGCCGGAGCAGATGGTGAAACTCCTCTCTTCTCTCTATGTTCTCTCCCTCTCCCTCTGCTATCCCTCTCTCTGCAAACCCTTTTGCTAAAAAAGAAAAGGCTGATGGGAGGAGATGATGGGGATGGAGGAAAATGGGTTTTGGAGGTGGTTGTGGTAGTGGTGGAGGGTAGCGGTGGTGGTGGAGATGGAAGGAGTGGGTTTGGGTCGGTGGCTGAGAAGGAGGAGAAGAGAAGGGTTTGAAAGGGTGGAAATGGAGGTGATGGTTGGGTCGGTGGTCGGAGGTGGCACGGCCGGAGTGGGGACCGGAGATGGTGAAGATGGCTGTGGGGGTTGGTGGCTGCGATGGGAGGTGGGTTTCAATGGCAAAGAAGATGAAGATGGAGGTGGAAGATGAGGATGGTTGGAGGAGGTGGGAAAAGGTGGTGGTGGCTGGCCGGTGGCTGGCTTGCCGGAGACGAGGCCGGAGGTGGAGGCGACTCCCTCTCCCTCTTTCTCTGTGATTCTCGCCCAAATGAGGAGCCTCTGTTTTCTCTACCAAATCCTCCCTCTCTTTTTCTCGACGAAAATCCCCTCCTCAATCTCCAGGTCAATGGGTTTTCTATAAAGAAAATGGTAAATTCGTACCCCCTTTCTTTCCATGACACCCCCCTTTTTTGGTAGTACATTTGCACCTACCTTGATTCTTTAAGGGGGTGCCTCGGGTAAGACAGACCCAAGCAAAATAAAAGGTATTCGACCCCCCTTTCTTTCCATGGACAACCAACCCTAATGTATTTATAACTACATTTTATTCTAGCAGGGGGGGCTCAAGTAAAAAACAAAGGGGGAAAAATTTGAGAAAATATCTTCTCCTTCCTTTTGATCCTAGCCCTTCAAATCAGCTTTTTGTTTAAGGGCTAGGATCAAAGGAAGCCTAACCACCTAGGAAGCTTCCAAAGATTCTCCCCTAAGTAATTTTGCTACACACTAATCCGCATACCCTCTATATTTCCCTGGACAACCCACCACAGCAAATTTGAACTGGTTTTCCAGGTTCCAGCGCACCCCTATTTCTGGCTAAATCGCCACCCTTATAAACTTGCACCACGACACTTACCTCGGCTCTTTTATTAGGCAAACGTTATCGGATTCCGACGAAATTTCACGGGGACCTAAATGAGACCCTAGCCTATTCTAGGAACAAATTTGGAACATTAAAACACTAGTTTGACAGGATTTCTATCCTAACGACTCTATTAGGATTCGGTCAAAATGGGGTGTCTACAGATACGATAAAATATTAATGTTTTATAAAGTTTCTAAAATAAGAAACTCTCTATTTTTTTCATCTCTATCATTCATCAATTAAATCTAAGATTCAATACCATCTCATCATCATCCCAAAACATGGCTAAAAGCGCCTTGACACCATCTCTAGGATCTCCTATGTCTAAAATATGGATGTTTTTTAAAGTTTCTAAAAATAAGAAACTTTCTATTTCTTTCAATCTCCATCCTGGATCAACTAAATCTATGATTCAATAACATCTCATCATCATCCCAAAATATGGCTAAAAGCGCCTTAACACCATCTCTAAGATCTCTTATGTCTAAAAGATTGATGTTTTTTAAAGTTTCTAAAATAAGAAACTTTCTATTTCTTTCAATCTCCATCCTGGATCAACTAAATCTATGATTCAATAACAACTCATCTTCATCTCAAAACTTGGCTAAAAATTCATGACACCATCTACGGGGTTTCCTATGTCTAAAAGATTGATTGTTTATAAAATTTCTAAAATAAGAAACTTTCTATTTTTTCAGTCTCTATCATTGATCAACTAAATTTAAGATTCAATACCATCTAATCCTCATCTCAAAACTTCGCTAAAAGCACCTTCACACCATCTATAGGATTTCCTATGTCTGAAAGATGGATGTTTTATAAAGTTTCTAAAATAAGAAACTTTCTATTTTTTCAATCTGCATCCTTCATCAACTAAATCTAAGATTCAATATCATCTCATCTTCATCCCAAAACATAGCAAAAAGCTCCTTGACACCGTCTCTAAGGTCTCTTATGTCTAAAAGAATGATGTTTTACAAAGTTTCTAATATGAGAAATTTTCGATTTTTTAATCTCCATCATTCATCAACTAAATCTAAGATTTAATACCATCTCATCCTCATCCCAAAATATGGCTAAAAGCACATTTACACCATCTCTAGGGTCTCATGTGTCTAAAAGATGTATGTTTTACAAAGTTTCTAAAATTGGAAACTTTTTAATTTTTCAATCTCCATCCTTCATCAACTAAATCTAAGATTCAATACCCTCTCATCCTCATCCCAAAACTTGGCTAAAAGCTCATTTACACAATCTATACGGTTTCCTATGTCTAAAAGATTGATGTTTTATAAACTTTCTAAAATAAGAAACTTTCTATTTTTTCAAACTCCATCCATCTTCAACTAAATGTAAGATTCAATACCATCTCATCCTTATCTCAAAACTTGGCTAAAAGCACTTTGACATCATCTCTAGGGTTTACTAAGTCTAAAAGATTGAAGTTTTATAAAGTTTCTAAAATAAGAAACTGTTTATTTTTTCTATGTCCGTCCTTCATCAACTAAATCTAAACCCTAGAGATGGTGTAAAGTTGCTTTTAGCCAAGTTTTGAGATGAGGATGAGATTGAATTTAATCTTAGATTTAGTTGATGAAGGACGGAGATTGAAAAAGTAGAAAGTTTCACATTTTAAAAACTTTATAAAGCATCCATATTTAGACATGTGAAACCCTAGAGATGCTGTCAACGAGCTTTTAACCAAGTTTTGGGATGAGAATGAGAGGGTGTTGAATTTTATATTTAGGTGATTAAGTATGGAGATTGGAAAAAATAGAATGCTTCTTATTTTAGAAACATTATAAAACATTAATCTTTTAGACTTAGTAAACCCTAGAGATGGTGTGAATGAGCTTTTAGCAAAGTTTTGAGATGATGATGAGATGGAATTGAATCTTAGATTTAGTTGATTAAGGATGGAGATTGAAAAAATAGAAAGTTTCTTATTTTACAAACTTTATAAAACATCTATCGTTTAGACATAGGACACCCTAGAAATTATGTTCAGGAGCTTTTAGCAAAGTTTTGAGATGAGGATGAGATGGTATTGAATCTTAAATTTAGTTGATTAAGGATGGAGATTGAAAAAATAGAAAGTTTCTTATTTTAGAAACTTTTTAAAACATCAACCTTTTAGACATAAATAATCCTAGAGGTGTCAAGGAGCTTTTAGCCAAGTTTTGAGATGAGAATGAGATTGTATTGAATCTTAGATTTTGTTTATAAAGGATGGGGGATTGAAAAAATAGAAAGTTTATTATTTTAGAAACTTTATAAAATATCAATCTTTTAGACATAAGAGACTCTAGAGACGGTGTCAATGAGCTTTTAGCGATGTTTTGGGATGAGGATGAGATGATATTGAATCTTAGATTTAGTTAATGAAGGATGGAGATTGAAAAAATTAAAAGTTTCATATTTTAGAAACTTTATAAAACATCCATATTTTAGACATAGGAAACCCTAGAGATGATGTCACTAAGCTTTTAGCTAAGTTTTGGGATGTGAACGTGTTGGTATTGAATCTTAGATATAGTTGATGAAGTCGATGGAGAGTGAAAAAAATATAAAGTTTATTATTTTAGAAGGTTTATAAAATATCAATCTTTTAGACTTTGTAAACCCTAGAGATGGTGTAAAGTAGCTTTTAGCCAAGTATTGAGATGAGGATGAGATTGTATTTAATCTTAGATTTAGTTGATGAAGGATGGAGATTGAAAAAATAGAAAGTTTCACATTTTAAAAACTTTATAGAACATCCATATTTAGATATGGGAAACCCTAGAGATGATGTCAACGAGCTTTTAACCAAGTTTTGGGATGAGAACGAGTGGGTGTTGAATTTTATATTTAGGTGATTAAGTTGGAGATTGAAAAAAATAGAAAGCTTCGTATTTTAGAAACATTATAAAACATTAATCTTTTAAACTTAGTAAACCCCAGAGATGGTGTGAAGGAGCTTTTAGCCAAGTTTTGAGATGAGGATGAGATGGAATTGAATCTTAGATTTAGTTGATGAAGGATGGAGATTGAAAAAATAGAAAGTTTCTTATTTTAAAAACTTTATAAATCATTTATCATTTAGACATAGGACACCCTAGAAATTATGTCAATGAGCTTTTACCTAAGTTTTGAGATGAGGATGAGATGGTATTGAATCTTAGATTTTGGTGATGAAAGATGGAGATTGAAAAAATAGAAAGTTTCTTATTTTAGAAACTTTATAAAGCAACCTTCTTTTAGACATATGTCACGGGGCTTTTAACCTAGTTTTAGGATGATTATGCGATGGTTTTGAATCTTATATTTAGTTGATGATAGATGGGGATTGAAAAAATAGATTGTTTCTTATTTTAGAAAGTTTATAAATCATCAATCTTTTAGACATAGGAAACCCTAGAGATTGTGTCAAGTTGCTTTTAGCCTAATTTTGGGATGAGGATGAGATGATATTGAAAAAATTGAAAATTTCTTATTTTAGAAACTGGTTTAGAGATAGTGTGAAGGTGCTTTTAACCAAGTTTTGAGATGAGGATGAGATGGTATTGAATCTTAGATTTAGTTGATAAACGATAGAGGTTGAAAAAATAGAAAGTTTCTTATTTTAAAAACTTTATAAAACATCAATCTTTTAGACATAAGAAACCCTAATGATGGTTTCAAGGTGCTTTGAGCCAAGTTTAGAGACGAGGATGAGATGATTTTGAATCGTAGATATAGTTTATGAGGGATGGAGTTTGAAAAAATAGAATGTTTCTTATTTTAAAAACTTTATAAAATATATTTCTCTTAGACTTAATTCACCCTACAGATGGTGTAAAGGAGCTTTTAGCTAAGTTTTGAGATAAGGATGAGATTGTATTGAGTCTTATACTTAGTTGGTGAAAGATAGATATTGAAAAAATAGAAAGTTTCGTATTTTAGAAACTTTATAAGACATCCATCTTTTAGACATGGGAAATCCTAAAGATGGTGTCAAGGAGCTTTTAGCCAAGTATTGAGATGAGGATGAAAAGGTATTGAATCTTAGATTTAGTTGATAATGGGTGAAGATTGAAAAAATAGAAAATTTCTTATTTTAGAAACTTTATAAAAGATCCTTCTTTTAGAGATAGGAGACCCTAGCACGGCGTCAATGAGCTTTTAGCCACGTTTTGGGATGAGGATGAGCTGATATTGAATCTTAGATTTAGTTGATAAAGGATAGAGATTGAAAAAATAGAAATTTCTTATTTTAGAAACTTAATAAAACAACCATCTTTTAGACATAGGAAACCCTAAGGATGATGCTAACGAGCTTTTAACAAAGTTTTGGGATGAGAATGAGAGGGTATTGAATCTTAGATTTAGTTGATGAAGGATGGAGATTTAAAAAATAAAAAGTTTCTTATTTTAGAAATTTTATAAAACATAAAATCTTTTAGAGTGAGTAACCTGTAGAGATGGTATCAAGGAGCTTTTAGCCAAGTTTTGGGATGAGGATAAGATGGTATTGAATCTTAGATTTAGTTGATGAATGATAAAGATTGAAAGAATAGAAAGTTTCTTATTTTAGAAACTTTGTAAAACATTAACCTTTTAGTCATAGAAAATCCTAGAGAAGGTGTCAATGAGCTTTTAGCCAAGTTTTGAGTTGAGAATGAGATGGTATTAAACCTTAGATTTAGTTTATAAAGGATGGGGATTAAAAAAATAGAAAGTTTCTTATTTTAGAAAGAAAAAAAGAAAAAGAAAATCAGACGCGAGATAGAGGAATTATTATTCCCAAGAACGTGATACACTTGTGCTGTATGCTATCATTGCGAAAAAAAAAGTTCTTTTATAATGAGATTTTCTGAAATGAGTCAGAGCTTGAAGAAATTTACATCTATAAGGTATTTAATAGTTAAAGAGAAGTCAACATTTATAAGGGATTAAATAACCTGGGTCACCTAAGTTTTTTCAGTATATTCAGCATATAGAATTAGAGTTATATCGATTTAAATAATAATTAAAGGTAACCTTACATTTTAAGATTATAATTAACTTGAGGGTGTGGGACCCGATCCCGTGAGAGGAGAATCGGCCCGCGAGCCGCCTCACTCTCTCTCGGTCTCTCGTACCCACGCGATTAGCGCGTGTCTTTTATTATTGATTTAATTCGTCATTTCCGTGAACTTGGGATCACTAAAGCAATCCGAACTTCACGCAAAAGATAATGACAGAGTCGCCACCTAGATAAGAGATCTAGGACCCGTAAATGACCAGAAATCTAGATTCGCTATCTGATTATGAGAATGGAAGGTATGGGGAATTACCACCACAAGCACCATTCTTGCTCGATAATTCGGTCTTCAATTCCAAAAGTTAACTCTCTTGAATTTCTTTTAAATGGCTCATTTAACTCTATATTAATGTGCGAACTATGTGACATGCATCATGAAATCTAATTTCAATGTATTTCCTAATGTGTATCTTGATTTTTCTTGATTTATTTGGATTCAATCTAAGTGAACGTTCTCCTAAAATTCTAATTTGGAGGAAATCTTATATATTTTAATTAATTTAGTTAGAAATTTAGAAAAACTAATATACGAAACCCCACCATTTATGTGTGGAGCCGACTCGGGCTTGGTATGCCACTCAAGTATCCAAGTTGCCTTCGTATCCCAGCCTCACTGGAATCAGAGTCGATCGTAGTTCGGTGCCTAAACTAAGCTACATGCCTAAGACATCTAGGACACCAATCTAGACTGGAAGGACTGTTTCAACAGTTTAAGAGAGATTATTTAGTTCAGTTGAGTAGATTTTATTATCCTAGGACTCCATCTAAGATGCTATATGGTCATATCTAAGTGCAAGATATCCTTAGACTAATGCAGGTGAACCTACATCCTAGGTAACTAGGCTTGTCCTATGAAAAAAAAAGGGTAACTAGTGTAACTAGATCTATGACTTGTTTGCTAATAATAGCAATCGGTCGTGATGAGGCTGAACTCCCTAACTCTAGGACACCCTAAGACCTAGGACACAACGTGACGTAAGTGTACCTAAAGGGACTCCAAGGGTTCCTACGGGATTCCGAATCCAAAGCTCAGGAATTTCCAATTCTTCTACGTTGGTTGAGTCTTTTAAAGTTTTCTTGAAGGCTTTTAGTTATCTTGAGGCCTTTAGTGTGTGTTGGGTCTTTTGAGTTGTTTATTTAGAAGGTTTTGGTTTCACTTGAGACTTTTAGTGGTGTTTCGGTTAATGACTTTTAACAAATTTAGATTAGTATTTTTTTTAAGTGAGTGAATTTTAGATTTGTGACTTTTAGGTTAGGTGTATTTTAGATTAACAGATTTTAGGTTTGGTTTGTTTTAGATTTGTGACTTTTAGGATTGGTGTATTTTAGATTGGTTAATTCAACAAATGCACGAGTACGGCAAAACTTCGACTACTTCAAGATTAAGTGAATACAACCCACTAAAACTGTTATAATTCTTTAACCGCTTAGCCAAATTTAGAGCCAAAACATGCGTTGGAAAGATATTTTAAAGGGCTAAAACTTTATAGTTTACCATTTTCTGTGAATCTTTGATTTAGTGGTTCAAAATTGTGTTACAAAAAAGGGGACAGCAGCATTAAACTAGAAACTCTTAAGGGTACGCTGCAACCATTTTGGCCATAACTTTTTAACCACTCATCCTCTGATCAAGCAGGAATACTCATTGGAAACGGCACAAAAATATCTTCTACTTTGTAGTTAACCATTTTCCACGATTCTGCTGTTTAGAGGTCAAAAATTCTATTCAAAGACGAGCAGTTAACATTAAGGCGGGAATGATATTGGCACCACCACGTTTTTTATAATTGCACTAACACCTCCTGTCTTTTATTACCCGTAAGTCCGTCCAACGTTATTACAATTTCTAAAAAAACAGCCACAGTTAAAGAAGAAAAAGACAATATGAGTTCATACAATTAATAAAACATGGTTGCGCAATTATCATATCCATTTAAAACGGGATAGTGCAGTTATCAAAACATGGCTATGTGGACATCAAAACATGGGAGTGTATTTATCAAAACATGGCTGGGTTGACATATTAGTGGCCTTTTTATTTATCTAGGGGAATGATATAACTACCCCTTTTTCTTTCCCGGGCCATCCCTCTTAGTGTAAAAGAACAATAGTCATATAAAACATGAAAAAGGGTGGTTCAAAGAAGAAAAAGGGGTTAAGTTATCATCTATTATTTTTTATTCTTGTTTCCCTATTTAACTCTCATTCTCTATTTTTGTTTTAATTAGGCTTTCTGAGAGGGTCCAATACAGTGGGTTTTGAAGTCTCACGTTGAGCTCGAAGATGAATTTAAGATGGTAGTGCGATCACAATGTTGTGGATTGCAGGCTATGGGAAGGTGAGTTTTAGCTAAGAAAGTGAAATGTGTTTGGGGCTGCAAAATTGAAATGGGTTTGGAGCTGCAAAATTGAAATGGGTTTTGGGGCTGAATTGATGTGGCTGCAAAATTTGGATTTGGTGTTGAATCTGCCACAGAGATCTGATTCCAAATTTGGGCGTGAATGGGCTGTTGTGAATGGGCGTGGGAATGGAGTCTGGATTTTGGGTTTTGATGTTGGAAGAAGATGAAGACAGGTTCGGGAACCGCCGGCGAAGAGGGTTTTAATGACTACAAAATTGGGTGATTGAGTTGTATTTTTAAAAAAATTGGTTTTGCCCAAAGATTTGGAAAAATCCTTACAACTTTGAATTCAAAATCCCTCCTAACTGATTTCCTAGTTAAGTTTTTTTATTAGAGTTTAAATCATGCCATAAAAGTAAAAATAAAAAATAAAAACAAGAACATGCCATTATAACTAGCAGCAAAGAGAATATAGTGAACCTACTTGGACTTGAGAAACCCGATCACTTGAAAGCGAGACTAGAAAGCGTTGCCGGAATTTTCTCCAAGTAAAACTATAAAGAACTGTTGTTGTGGGAAAAGGGATGTATGATGAGAGATGAGAGAGTTCGGTCCAGAGGAGTGAGAGATCGAGGAGACTAATGAGAGAGGGAGGAGACTAATGAGAGAGGGCTGTCCAGTGAAAATAGAAGAGAGTCGAGCCAAACAAAGGAGAGAGAAGGAACAACCATATATATAAGAGTTTTGTTGTTGTTTTTTTCTTCTGCCCATTAATGGCCACTTTCCTTATTTATCCATCCTTTCTTTCAATAACCCTTGCTGTTTTTATATATGGTGAGAGAGAAAGAGTGTTGTTTCCTTATACCCTTCTATTTCTTATTTCAATAAAATTCACTTTCCAATTGCAGACATCACGATCATCCCTTCTATTTTGACAATTTAGCACTGAAAAATAGTGGATTTTTCTCATGGAAACGATGTATTCGAGAGACAAGAATTAGTAACCGAACCCCACCTTGAACAAACGTCCAAATCTTTCAAAATTGGCAATAATGGGTCCACTCTCTACATTTAAGGGATGATTCAAATCATTCATTTCAATGGGCCATAAATAATCGTCCCTCCAATTATTTACATAAATTGATCCAGGCCATCCATTTTTATGAATCTACAGCACATAAATTGATTGCACCACATCCCTTAAACAGTTCTAATGAGATGATCTGGTCCATTCAAATAGTGAGTCTTGATGGACTTGGCCCAAACCAATTTTTGTGGGTTGATCCGAACCGCTCAAAAGATGGGAAGCAATGTCAATTGGCCGTGCCCTCAAATGATTTCCCAAAGATGATCTTAATTGTTCATTTGGAGGATGACAACGTAAATTGGTTGAATACCCACTTCCCAAAATTAAGATTTTAAAGCACTAGTGAGCCCCATTATAGATCGATAGATATTCACGCTCTTTCTAATTCTCCACGGAAAATGAACCCCTAGACAATAAGACATGAGAGGAAAACTAGAGGGAAAGTGATGGAAAAACACAAGGACTAAACTCTAGAATGGGGAAACTAATGAAGGCCTTTGTTCGCTAGAGTGGAGCAAGATGGGGTGTCTACAGAGGGCACATGAATTTTTCCCATTCTCTACTCTATATAGATATTAGAGATAATAGTTCTAAAGATCCTAAGGTACTTAATAGCTTAAGAAATTTACGTTAATTAAGTTTTCAAATGACCTTGGGAGACAATTTACATTAACAAGGTTTTATATGACCGTAAGGGGACACCCTATACAGTAACATGATTTTAAAACATATATAACCTTTCAATTGACCATGGGAGCCAATTTACATTATTAAGGTTTTAAACTGCCATGGCCATCGGGGCCCCCAAATTTCCAAATTTTAAAATTTAGAAACATCTCTTAATTCTACTGGAGGTTAAAAAAATCATAAAAAAAGGCTCCCTCATAGTGCTTCCTTACAACATGATCAGAACCATTTACTACATCTAAAAAGTGGAGATAAATAGCAAGCATGTTTGACATTAGCCCCTCAAAACTTTTTGTGTAACAACTTTGATCATGTGGTGACAATCGGTGGTGTTAGACATGTGATGGTGGGACCCAACCATGTTATTCATGGGTCATCCTGCGAAGTAACACTAATCTAATGTTCCAAACCTTTTTTTTTAAATGGATCTAATGTTCCTAACCTTCTTCTTATGGTTAGGGCCTTATGAATAATTCAAATGTAAAAAACTTTTTTTATTGTTATTTTCAGTCTATTAGTAGGTTACCATTCAAGATCTTCCTATTGGAGTAGTTTTTGGCCGTACACAATTCACCATGGAATATTCAGGTTGAATTCCCTGGTACACAACATAAATGCCAAGTGCTAATGGCATGTTTGTTTAGGTGGAAAAGATTTTCATTGAAATGTACTCTTTCCATAGAAACTTCAGTAAATGGTTTTTTGCCCATGTGGGCCCCCTATGTACTCTTTCCAAAGATTTTCATTGAAATGTACTCTGCCCATGTGGCCCCCTTATGTAATCTTTTTTTCTCATCAATATATCTGGTCGAGATCTGCCTAATCCCAGCTTGCCCATCACAACAAAAAAAAAAAAAACCTTCAGTAAAAACATTTCTCGGGAAAAATGGATATACAGGTATAGCAATATAGCATTAGCGTGAGATTCTTTTTTCCAAAGTTTTTTGCTGAAAACTTTTATCATAAAAAAAGGTTAAAATGGAAAAATTGGGTGCATATGGATTGCCAAAATCAGGAGTTGGAATCATTCTATTCTGGTTCAACCTGATTCCAGCATTTTGTTCAAACAAAAATTAAAAGGAATCAGAGGGGAAAATAACACCTGGGCTAAACTAAAGAAAGAAAGAAAAAATGCCGGAATCTGTTTTGCTCCTAGAGGTGGTACTCTGATTCGTCCTCATTGGAATTAATTTTTTATTAATTTTTTAATGAAATTTTTATGGAAATGATAAATGCGCCCCTTTTCATTACTTGGGACACCCAGATGCAGTGTACGGTGGCAATCGGGTCCCTTCAATCCTTACCAAGTGATGTACAGCTGCCTCTTTGCAGTCATAGATAAAGTGCACCTGGGTGTCCCAAGTAATGAAAAGGGGCGCATTTATCATTTCCCAAATCTTATTATATTTTTTTTCCAATACATAATAGTAATCGGAACAGAACCGCATTCCTGATTCTAACAATCCAAAACCGGGAAAAAGGTCTATTCAAAAACTCCCAGCAGCCATTTTATTTTACCTAGAGAGAAGATTAGATCCAAATAAGCCCAATAATGAAAAGCAAGAGACAGAGAATAAAAGTGAGAAACAAATTTGATTGACTAAAACACGACTCAATTTATATTACACTCCCCAAACCACAGCAATGGAAATCAAATTCTAGAGGAAGAAGAAGAAAGGATTGTCCTAGCATAACCAAATAGAGATAATTTGGGTCCAATAGAGAATGAGGACACTGAATCGGAAGACCACTCCGACCCTGGAGAGGGTCCTTCCTTATCGGAATCCTCCTCAGAAAAGGAAGACAATCCATCAAACACGAAAGGTCCCAAAGTTGCACAAAAAAAGAAAGTATCTTAGGCAGATGAATGCCAAGTCCGTGTGATTCTAGTCGAGCAAGAGGATTGTGAAGAAGAGAAACCGGAACTTAGGAATCAAATGAATCATGGCAGGAAGCTCACAAGAAGAATTGGCCAAGACGCTCACAAAGAGCCCAATATTTCCTTACCAAATTAGGTGATTATGTAACTCACAAGGATTGAGCATTTAGATTTCTTAGTCTTAATGGTGTTCGTCGCTCATATGTGCTGAGGTTGTTTCCCTTACTCTCACATGTTCCAAGTTAGGGTGTCTTTTGTGCATTATACTGTATCATCTTTCTCCTTATCAAATAAACCGGTAGGGGTCCCCGCCAAACACTAGCTTACCTATATAAAAAAAAAGATAGATATGTGGGGAGATTTTATATGGTGTGTAGGTGTAAAGTTCAGTATTTTGCAAAAAGTACAATGGGGCCCACTTCATAGGATGATCCAACCAGTTCATTTGTTGTGCCACACCGTAAAAAGGTTATACACTTGTTAGGGGTAAAATCGGTATACACGGTACCGACCCTCGAATCCATCCTTCACCGCTTGACTAGGTCACGTCAACCTCCACAAGCAACACTCATTAACAAATCATACCCATAAGATTACACCTTCATACGGTAACGAACCTCAGGAGGAGTCAAACACAATCGCGGGAATCTCGCCATTATGCGACCAATCCGAACTACTGTTACACGCAAGGTGCAATATTCAAATTCGAAACATCCCGCCTAGGCCACCGTCCAAGATCTCCGCCCAGAATCGTTGGAAATCATATCTTCACGATCTTATTCTCCATCCATCACGCTCCACATAGGCTAAATTAAAGGCCGAATTGATATCTCTAAGATCGTGGGTCTCCTCCCCTATAAAGAGGGGTCTACGCACTCAAGCAAAGGCATTCAGTCAATTCTCCTTCTCCTTCTCCTTCTCCTTATTTGGTCTGATAACTTGACTTGGCCCTCCCCCATTCATCATCCATTGTTTGTTATTGCCTATCTCTGACTTGAGTGTCGAAGTGGCCGTTCAGAGCCACAACTCCTGGCCCACTGACGCTTTTTCTGTGAGCGCAGGATTCCAGGTTCTGCCAAGCTAGTTTGTGCAGTCAGATTCTGGGCGTCATCAGATTGGCGCCATCCGTGGGAACGTCTATGCCAAAGTCGAAAGCAACCTCCCAACGTAACGGTGGAATAGTTACAAGAAGCCAAGCCAGTCAGCGTGAGACCGAGGACAGCAAGAAGAGACGTGAGAAATGGTTGTCTCCGGCGATGCTCCAGTTACTATGACCGCCTTCAACCAGTTTACACAACAACTCGGAGATGTTGCAGCCGCCCTCCAGGAAGTGCGGCACCACCCCCCTGTAAACCCACTGGGCGAGGGAATCCCTCCCGCCAAAATTTCAGAGGAGCAAGAATCCTGAGAAGGACGAAATCCTCGGAATCAAAGACCACGCTAGCATCAACAAGGATCTGCATCAATCACCAGCCCGCCATCCGACCGTCGTCATGATAATCGCCATTGAAGACGCAATGGCCCAATGGTGGAACCCACAAATTTGGGTCATCAAGTTGATGATCAGATACCTCCACTGAGAGAGAGCTCGACGAGAAACGGCTGAGTGGAAGAAAATCCCACTATCATGGCTGATCTCCAACGCCAGATAAGAGAACTCCAACAGCAAGTGAAGGCGCCCTGTGACCCAGACCTCCTGGCAGAATGGGATAGCGAGATCGCTTCTCCGTTCGTCCCAAGAATCAACAATGTTGTCGTTGCTACGAATTCTGACATGGCTCAATTGGACCTCTATGACGGGTCATCCGACCCTCTTAAGTTCCTTCAAGCTTACCACCGTGTGATGGTAATCAGGAATGCTTCTGACGCCACAATGTGCAAGGCCTTCTCCGCCTACCTAAAGAAATATGCCAGTAACTGGTACAGTCGATTAAGGCCTAACTCTATCGAGTCTTTTCACGAACTAGGGAAGGAGTTTGTCGCCTATTTTGTTAACAGTCAGCCTCGAAGGAACCCAGCTGACACTCTTCTGACTTTGAGACAAGGAAGGGACGAAACGCTCTGGAGGTTCATTGGTCGGTTCGGCGTAGAACTTCACCAGATAAACGAACCGAACTTCACCAGCCCTGAATGTGAACCCCCCTCGAGACCTCCAAGAACTCATGTCCACTGCGGATCGGTATATCAATAATGAGGAATCTTTTGCCATGGAGAAAGAGATGGAGAGCACCGAGGAAGTGAGAAGCAGAAAGACGATTTTAGATCGAGACCAAATCACAAACAAGCACGACACAGCGACCGCCAGAATCGTCGCACCCCTAATCCCCATCCTGAAAGGGTCAACTATACTCTGTTGAACACCACCGTGTCGAATATCATGTACGAAATTCGTAATAGGGAACCCATACATTGGCCCGAAAGAAGGCGAAATGCATGAAAGGGAAAAAATTCTAGTAAATATTGTCATTTCCACCAAGATTATGGGCACACCACCGACAATTGTTATCATCTTAAGAATGAAATTGAAAGACTTGCGGGACTTGGTCAGATCGATCGTTACCTTCAAAACCCTCCAAAGAACCACCAGCGACCCAGATCCGAAGTACACTGACTAGATGAACATCGACGTTCGCCCGGCCTCTAAGTGGAAGGTAGCAGACAAAGAGCTTCGGATCAAGAAGAAGTGCCTAAGAACACCGGGAATATTGACACCATTACAGTGATCCCGCTTCTGGTGGACCGACCGTGGAAGGATGCACCCGATATGCTGGACAGATCAACTCTATGGAACCACCCCCCCCCCCCCCCCGAAAAAGTCAAAATCAGACCCAAGCGACAGCGTGCCCATCACTTTTACCTAGAAAGACTATGGAAAGATAGATCGACAGCATGACGACGCTGTGGTCATTCGGCTCGCCATCGCCAATTTCAATGTAAGTCGAATTCTGGTGGATAATGGAAGCTCTGTCAACGTTCTCCACCAGGATGCTTTCACTGAGATGCACATCCATAAAGACAGACTGGAACCGGTGGATTGGTCTATCTATGGATTCTCCGGAGCAGAGGTCAAAGTGCGGGGGAAAATCAAACTCCCCGTCACATTTGGAACTTACCCTACTCAATGAACCATAATGCAAACCTTCGTGATAGTCTGCGTCCCTTCTGCCTATAATGGTATCATCGGACGACCAGCACTGAACGAACTGGGGGCAGTAGTTTCTACTGCCCACTTGAAAATAAAATTCCCCACAAGGATCGGCGTCGAAGAAGTCGTCAGCGATCAGGAGAAAGCTCGTGAATGTTATGCCGCCCTGCTAAAAAAGAGGAGGGCCGCAAAAGAAACATTCTCAATCGGCAGTCCCGACCCTCGAGTCGAAGTAAAGCGGGGAGAACCGGTCGAGGAACTTACAAAGATTCCTCTGTTCCCCGAATCCGATGAACAAACCATCCAGATAGGTTCTCTCCTGACAGGTAAGTTTAAAACCGAACTTGTCAATTTCTTAAAAACTAACTCGGATATCTTCGCCTGGTCCGCCTCCGACATGCAGGGAATTTCCTCCGACGTAGCGGTCCACAAGTTGAACGTGGACCCGAATTACAAGCTGGTCAAACAAAAGAAATGTAATTTTGCCGCCGAAAGACAAAAGCACATCAAAGAAGAAGTGGAAAAGCTTCCTGAGGCCAAGTTCATAAGGGAAATTCGTTACCCTGAGTGGCTCGCCGTCGTAGTGATGGCTCGCCATTGTACTCGGAGTGGCTCGCCATTGTCTAACGGAAAATGGCGAATCTGTAAAGATTTTATGGATCTTAACAAAGCGTGCCCAAAGGACTGTTACCCGTTACCAAGGATCGATCATCTCATCGACGCTACCGCCGGACATGAAATGCTGAGCTTCATGGGTGCCTTCTCCGGCTACAACCAGATACAAATGAACGGACCCAACATTCTGAAAACCTCCTTCGTCATTGACCAATAATTGTTTTGTTACGAGGTCATGCCTTTTGGCCTCAAGAACGCTGGTGCCATGTACCAACGATTGGTCAATAAGATCTTCGCCGAACAAATAGGAAGAAACATGGAGGTGTATGTCGATGACATGCTCGTCAAAATCCTCAAAGCACAGAGCCACATTGCCGACGTTGAAGAGGCCTTAACTGTACTCTGCCGAAACCAAATGAAGTTGAACCCCACCAAGTGCGCGTTTGGGGTTACCTCCAGAAAATTCCTAGGCTTCATGGTCAGCCAGCGAGGAATTGAGGCCAATCCCGAGAAAATAAAAGCATTACTAGAAATGATGGCACCGAAGGAAGTCCGAGATGTGCAGAGGCTCACAGGCAGAGTCGCGGGCCTCAGCAGGTTTATGTCTAAATCTGACGAAAGATGCCTGCCATTCTTCAAAACCCTCTAAGGCGTGAAAGATTTTCAGTGGAAAGAGGAATGTCAGACCGCCTTCGACCAACTAAAGGCATATCTCCAAATGCCTTAGTTACTCTCAAAGCCAGTACCGGGGGAAGATTTATACCTATGCCTAGCTGTCGAACCCACTGCGGTAAGTTCCATACTTGTCTGGTAGGATGGAAAAATGGAGCAACCCATTTATTATGTCAGTAGAGTACTCCATGACACCAAAGCGCGGTATCAAGCGATTGAGAATTTCGCCTTTGCTGTCGTCATATCTGCGAGAAAACTCCGTCCATATTTTCAGGCTAATCCCATTACAGTCCTAACCAACCAACCTCTTCGAAAGATATTGCAGAAGCCCGACACCTCGGGCCGACTAATTAATTGGTTAGTTGAGTTGGGGGAATTTGACATTCAGATAAAGCCATGGCATGCGATCAAATCCCAAGTACTCGTGGACTTTATAGCTGAACGTAAGGCACCGGTGGACGAACCGGAAAAACAAGATGACTTCACTGAGGACCCGGCTCCTGGCTCTCTGGCCCAAAATCCTCTATGGATGTTATATGTTGACGGCTCCGCCACCGCTGGGGGCAGTGGCGCTGGATTGGTTTTATCAGGACCTGACAACTTCCTCAAAGAATATGCCCTGAAGCTGGACTTCAAAGCCTCGAACAATGAAGCGGATTATGAAGCTTTAATCGTTGAAATGGCCCTTGCTGCAGAGTTACGCGCCAACCGAGTCAGAGCACATAGTGACTCGCAACTGGTCGTGAGCCAAGTCAACGGTTTTAGTGAAGCTAAAGAAGAACGAATGATCAAGTACCTAGAAAAGGTGCGTAAGGAGATCTCTGCCTTCGAAGAATTCCAAATAGTACAAATCCCCCGAACCATGAATGCCCGTGCAGACACACTCTCCAAAATGGCGTCATCTGGCATAGTTTAATCAGGAAACGTCTTCACCGAGATTTTCTCCCAACCTAGTGTCGAGAGAAAGGAAATCCTACAAATCGAAGAAGAGTCTAGTTGGATGGACCCGATAGTGCACTACTTAAGAGACGGCACTTTAACCCCTGATAGAAAAGAGGCCCGACGCTTGATCGCCAAAGCCGCCCATTACATCTTTGTAAGCCCAATGGTTCCCACCTTGGCAATTCCCATCTTATTTTGATGATTCCAATACACAAGTGATTTAAGATCACTAATGTGTTTGATTGTCTAAGTTGTAGATCATAATTGTTTAAAGTCAAGATTGTTTGGATTGAGGCCAAGAAGCACTCATTTGACCACATTCGGAAGGCCAAAGTCATCGGACATCCAAGACGCATGAAGACTTGAAGAATCTATTGAAGATCGAAGTTTATTAGAATGTATAAGATCCAATCTTAGTATTAGATTTTAAGAGGCATAAATTAAGTTAATCTCACACACCCTAAATGTTTAAGTGATTGTCTTTGTGGTGTTCCAACACTTTGGAATCCTCATAACAATCCCAACTTGGTGTAAAGTTGGAAGCCCAAGAAACAGAATTGAAAATCTGCTGAACATAGGCTTCTCGGAACTCCGAGAGATTCCTCGGAGCTCCGAGAAATGGTTCAGTAGCTTTTTTCCAACTTCTGTTTGTATTCCCGGAACTCCGAGATTTTTTCTCGGAACTCCGAGAACACTATAACGGTCAGAATTATAGCCGTTGGAAATTTTTGCAGGAATTACCACTATGCCCTTGAACGGTCATTTTTGGGTTTTTCTATAAATATGGGCATTCCAAACTTCCCAAACATAGATCCTAACACTCTAAAATTCTACTTGAACATCCAAAGAGTGAATCAAAGCTTGTTTATGCCTCTCATCCTCTAAGGCTAGGATTTGGATCATTAGGCTCAATTTGTACTTCTTCTACAATTTGTAAACCCTTGTGAGGGATTGTTTTTTGTTCTTTCTTTCTTATCAAGAACTTGTATTGGGCGAGTGTTCGGAGAAGCAAAGCCCACTCTCCATGGTGAAGATTGCCACCAAGGTTAAAGGCGATCGGAATTGTAATCGGCATTGATCTTCGCCGAAGTTAAGAAGATCGCATAGTGAAGCCATCAACGGGTTTGGTTGGTGGAGTGGAGTAGGCCTCGCGTTTGGAGGACCGAACCACTTTAAATCTCGGGTGCACTCTCTCTTATCTTATTGCTTTATATTTGCATTTGCACCTTTAGATTTAACTTGTGTGCTTGAATTTCATCTTGATCTCTTAATCTTCAAAATTAGGTTGAGTTTTTAAAAAGGTTAAAACTTGTTAGCAACCTAATTTTTTACCTCCTCATTAGTTGCTAATTCGGGACCCTTGTAATTTCACTTGGTATCAGAGCCTTGGCTCTTAAAAGATTTTCTTTTCTTAAAAATCTTTGGTAAATTTTTCTTTAAAATTTCAAACAAGGGAAAGATCATAAGATCTTTGGCAACTTTCTATTTCTGAAATTGCAAACATAAATGGAACCGGACTTCTGGAAGGCCATTCCACAACTACCCCTCCTTTCTTTAATGGGTCCAACTATGGACATTGGAAGACAAGTATGCGCATCTATCTTCTTTCGATAGATGTGGAACTTTGGCATATTGTTGAAAATTGATACATTTTGCCTTCCAAGCCATTTGAAGAATGGAATGTTGAAGATAAAAGGCATGTAAATTTAAATTACAAAGCTATAAACTCTTTGTTTTGCGCCTTATCTACGGAGGAGTTCAATAGAGTAGCTCTTTTTTATTCCGCCAAGCTTATTTGGGATACACTTGCCGTTACCCATGAGGAAACATCACAAGTTAAGGATTCCAAAATAAACTTATTAAAGAGCAAATATGAAATGTTTAGAATGGGTCAAAATGAAAGTATTTCCGAAATGTGTACCCGATTTTCTAAAATATCTAATGAATTAGCAAATCTTGGTAAATCTTATCCTACTGATGAGCTTGTGAGTAAATTGCTTAGGTCACTTCCTCCTTATTGGGACCCAAAAGTCACCGCCATCCAAGAATTAAAAGATCTCAAGACTCTAACTATGGAGGAGCTTGTAGGATCTCTCATCACCCATGAGATGCTCCTCACTAGCCGACAAGAGGAGAATAAGCAAAAGAGAAAGAAAGAAAAAAGTCGTTCTCTAGCTCTAAAGGCCTCCAAGACGGACTCATCATCAAGTGATGCGGATAGCGATGAGGAAGAAGCTTTAAGGAAATTTAAAAGCTTACGGAGAAAGAAGCATAAAAAGGATAAAAAGAAGAAGAAAGAAGAAAGTGAAGTTGAGGGAGCTTTAAGATGCTACAATTGCAAGAAGATTGGACACAAAAGACCGGATTGTCCACTTCTCAAGTCATCTTCCTCAAAGTACAAGGGAAAGAAGGATTGGAAGAAGAACAAGGCTCTTGCCGCCAGTTGGGATGCTACTAGCACCTCTGACAAAAGTTCAAGCGAAGGGGAAGATAAAAAAGATGATATTTGCCTCATGGCATTCACCCATGAAGAAGAGGTAAATTCTCATCCCTCTTGTAGTTCATCAAGTAGTGATAGTGAAAAAATATCTTTTGATGAATTATCCTTAACCTTGCATTCTCAAATTTCAAAAAATAAAGTTCAAAAGAAATCTATTTCCAAATTAGAAAATGAACTTGATGTTTTGAGAAATGAATCTTCCTCTTCCATATCTCAAGCTAAAGTAAAAATTGAAAATTTTAAACTTGAGATTGAAATCCTTAAGGGTATTTTGGATGAGAAATCTTGCCAATTACAAAATGTGGCAAGCTCTTCCAAATCTTATGAAGATGAAACTAATGATTTTTTAAATCAAATAACACATCTTCATAATGAAAATGAAAGGTTAAGATTATGTCTCCATGGATTCCTAAATGGTGACAAAATTATTGACATAATCTTAAAGAATACTAGTCAAAGACCTAATCATGCAATTTATGATAGGACTAGTCTATCTAACTGTGGACCCCGATCCGAGAGAGGCGGGGGACTAGCCTCCACGAGACAGAAAGTCTCTCTCTACAGATCATCCACGTGAATGGAGAGCTCTACCAAGGAACTCTCGAAAGAAGTGCCCCTCACAGCATGAGTGGCGATGCAAAGGTGAGATACCTCTCGATTCGGGGACTAGCCCAGATTCGAGGCGTTCTTTAAACAAAGAAGAGTCGTCATCCAAGGAAGTAGGCCCAGGATCCCATACTATGCTCTGTTGCAACAGATAACCAGAGATATAAAATAAGGTTCGTGCCTGATTACGAATTTGGAAGGTCCGAAGAGCACCTCATCCGCCCAAATGCAAACACCTGGTCTCTTATGCCATTTACTTATTGATTTTGAAGAGTTTTGGGCGAAAATCATATGAAATGGGAACGAATATCTCCGAGAAGACGTCTATCTAATCATGCGTGTCTCGGAGATAAAAATAATAAGCATACATAAAAGAAATGAAATAAGTGTCACTTGAGAATAACTAGGTTAAGAGTGTCATACCTAATTGGTGTCTAAGTTCTGGTGTGCAAACACATGCATGCTACAGCTAAAAGTATAAGATCTGTACATGAAAGTAAGAAAGCATAGCAAAACATACAACACAATTCAATTCGATACATGACTGTGGAACCCGATCCGAGAGGGGCGGGGGGACGTGCCCCCACGCGAGTCTCAGGATCATCCACGTGAAGGAGAGCTCCGCCAAGGAACTCTCGAAAGAGTGCCCCTCACAGCATGAGCGGCGATGTGAAGTGAGATACCTCTCGATTCGGGGACTAGCCCGGATTCGAGACGCACCTTAAACAAAGAAAGAGTCGCCATCCAAGGAAGTGGGCCCTGGATCCCATGCTGTGCTCTGTCGCAACAGATAACCAGAGATACAAAGGGTCCGTGCCTGATGACGAATGGGGAAGGGGTTAGGCGCCCCCAATTCGCCCAAGTGCAAGCACCTGGTCTCTTATGCCATTTATTATTAACTTTGAAGAGTTTTGGGCAAAAATCATGTGAAATGGGAACCATCATCCCCGAGATAACGTCTATCTAAGCATGCATGACCCGGGGATGGGCAAAGAAAGTGAACATCCAAATCCTAACTCATCGCATCTAATCCTAACTCATCACATCTAAGAAAGCAATAAACAATCGCATGCATAGCTATAGCTAAACAGATAATGACAGATATAATGAGATAAGGAAAGCAAATATCTAAGTTTAGACAGATAATCAAGCTAAGACGAATGGATAAACGCTATAGCTAAGCAGTCAAAGCAGTAAGGTAAACACACTAGCATGCGAGCCTATGCAAGAGATAAGACTAAGAAAATGGCAATCGATCGCACGCTAGAAGAACAAACAAACTAGAATGCATAAGAAATATAAGATAAGCGCACAGCAAGCTAAAAGGTGTAAGAAAAGAAAGAAATCGGAAAATCAACGGCACGTGAGAACCAAAATGCCAGGGGAAAGAAGATGGAACACACGATAGGCTCAGAGGGCGATTCAAAAGGAATCAAGCCCAGCGATCCTAATCTGCTGAAGATCGGACAAGTCTCGCGATCGTCATAACCTATCGTTGGGCTCAGCGAGGGCAATCCCTGTAAAGGGGCCACGCTACGTCATCGCCCGTCCCAAAACCCGATAAAACATCAGAAAACCGATGGAAACCGAAAATCACGATGAAAACCGAAAATGGAATGAAAAGAGGGCTCCGAGTGACCGGGCAATCACCATCCTTGCCCATTTTTGCTTTTGTTTTGAAATGTTTGAAAATATTTATTAAAAATGTTTGACTGAACTTGGGTGGACGAAAAGATGAGAAATATTTGTAAAATGGTGATTTAAAAAAATGGTGACTGGACTCAGGATGCCAGCAGCACGCCTGAGCTGCCTACGTACCCCTCAGCTAGGGATCAAGCCATCCGTAGTTCGGACCAAAATTTCCTAACTACTCTTAATGACTCTAGATTTTTGAGATTTTTGATTTTTCAGATGTTTTTGATTTTTTCGACACAAGAGGACACAACCCTATCATCATAAGGGGAGGACAAACTCCTGATATCCCGCAAAGGTTGGACAGCATCCTATGCTTTGCGGGGGGAATGAACAGAATAACAACTCTGCAAGGGTTGGACAGCATCCTATACCTTGCAGGAGCGGATAAAAATCACATGACTTGATGAGGGGATGGACAGAATCCTAACCCCTATGATGACAGGACTGACTCCTGAAAGACTAAAGGACTGACTCCTATGCTAAAGACTGACTCTGAAAGATGAAGACTGACTCTGAAAGATGGAAGGACGGAATCCTAAATCTTATGAAGGGATAGGACAGAATCCTAAACTCTACAGGGGTAGGACAGACTCCTAGACCCTAGGATGGTAAGACTGACTCCTAAACTCTCTAGGACTGACTCTAAAGAGGAAGAAATCCCTTAACCTGCGAAAACTCTAAGGCAGGAAGGGAAGGGGTTGGCTCAAGATACATTCCGTCATAGCCGGCGCCCGAAAAAGACAAATTCCTTGAGGCAAAGAGTTCTAAAACCCCTGAAAAAGACTGATTCATGTTGCCACTGTACAAGGAATTTTCTCTTTTGCAATAAAACAAAAACATAACAATTCAATTGAGACCTTTGCTAATGTGCGATCTGAACCACGAACAGAACCTGTTTGGGCTTAATCAAAATATTCAACTGAATCGCGAAGACTACTAAAATGCTGAAATTCATTAGAGAGGAAACATGAAGATAAAGGTTGATCATCAGGAATGCAGAGAAAAGGAATGCCCTGAGGTGAGCCATTTGATAGATTTTCAACTAAAAATAAAGAAACTCACCATCTAAAGATGACTACTATAAGCTCAAGCTTATGAATCAAGGTGCATTGGATCATAAAGCACTGAGAATAGATGTGACAAAAAGAAAACCTGAGAACTGAATTTCGACAAATAAGCTAAAAGAATTTCCAGAGATCATACTTAAACTTCAAAACGTAACCAGACAACTAATCCCTACTTCGAATTCAGACCAAAATGCCTAAGAGGATGAGAAATTACCTGAGTTGGGCTAGTTACTCTTTAATTTTCCATTGCCGGTGCCGCACAAAGTTGTCGATCTGGAGACAATCCCCGCGCCGCGAGGACGCAATGCATGTACAGAACCTCTCTTGGGTTGAATGCAATACCAGCGATGACGATGATGAAAGATCCGAGATCAGAGAGGAAACGGTCGGATTCCGACCAAATTGCCGGAATCGATGAAGGTAATCTCGGCAGCTGCTGGGTTGGATCGGATATGGGGTCGGGTTACGGGTTCGAGTTGGGGCTGAATTGGATTAAGGCTGAACCGAGTTAGATTGGGGATGGAACTGGGCTCACTCGGGGTGGACACTGCCCGGCGTGGGAGGCCGGAACTCCGGCGAGACACCGGAGAAGACTCGGTCGGGCCGAGCCTCCCTCTCTCTGTCTATATATATATATATATATATATATATATATATATATATATATATATATATATATCTCTCTCTAGTTTTTTTTTTTTCTTTCTTTCTTTCTTTCTCTTTTTTTTTGGGTTTTTTTGGGTGACAGAGGGGTGGCGGTGGAGGAGGATATGGTGGTGGAACCGCAGAGGTGGCGTTTCGGGGCATGGCTGCCGTGGAAGAGAGGGTGGCCGACGAAGGTGGCGGTTCGGGGTTGAATGGTGTTGGAGGAGGGTGGATTGGGTTTTCGAAAAAGGGGTTAAGGATGGTGGCTGGTGGCTATGGGTTTCGGTTTTTGGGAGGTGTAGAGAGTGGGTTTGGCTTTGGGGGTTGTGGAAGGTGGAGGTGGAGGATGGTGGAGGATTTTCGAAGGGTTTCGGTGGCTGTTAGTGGTGTGGGTGGTGGCGATCGGCGGTTTTTTTTTTCTTTCGAAATGGGTTTGGGTTTTAATGGGGGCTTGGGTTGGGGATTGGTGGGGGTTGAAGATGGAGAGGGTGGTGGCTGTTGATGTGGGTTTGAGAGGTGGGTTTAAATGCGGTTGGGTGAAGGCCGGCCGTAGATGGTGGTTGGTTTGCAGGTTTTTATGGTGTGGTGGTGGTGGTGGTGGTGCCGGTGGGGGGAGATCTGGCGGCAGAGAGGGTGGCTGGTAGGGATGGTGGAGGTGCGGTGGTAGCCGGAGGAAGTGGAAACGGGTTGCAGGTTTTTATGGTGTGGTGGTGGTGGTGGTGGTGCCAGTGGGGAGAGATCTGGCGGCAAAAGGGGTGGCTGGTAGGGATGGTGGCTGATTGAAGGGTTTGGTAGTGGTGATGGTGGTGGTGGTGCCGGCGGGGAGAGAACTGGCGGCAGAGAGGGTGGCTGGTAGGGATGGTGGTGGTTGTTGAAGGAGAAATGGTGATTGTGGAGGAGGTAAGGTGGTGGTTGGGAGGTTGATGGTGGCTGTTGAAGGAGAAATGGTGTTGGAGGAGGTGTAGTGGTGGCCGGATTTCAACAGGGGTTTGGGTGGTGGGATTTCGGTGGAGGTTGGAGGAGATGGAGAAGATGGAGTGGATTTTTGGTGGGTTGCTGGCCGGAGATGGGTTTGGCCTCGCCAGATTCCGGCTGACGGTGGAGGTGGAGAAAAGAAGGAGAAGAGGAAGAAAGCAAGGTGGAGGGGAATCGGCTTGCCGGAATCCGGCAAGCCTGCCGGAGAAGAAGATGAAATTTTTTTGTTTTTTGTTTTGTTTTTGAAATGGGTTTTGCTGATGGAGGCTAGGTGGAGCTGAGTTTGTTCTTCTCTCCCTCCCTCATTTTCTTCCTCCCTCTGTTGCAAGAGAAAAAAATGAAAACCCTTCCTTCCAAGGAAAAAAAATAATGAAAAACCCTCCCCAAACCCTAATCAATTTGGGTTTTTTTAAAGGAAATGGGTGATAAATTTGTACCCCTCTTCTTTACCTGGACAGCCCTTCCTAATGTATTTGTGAAGAAATTTTAACCAAAGGGGGGGGGCCAAGTAGAAAACAGGGTGAAGATTCTTCTTTCTCCAAATGATCCTCACCCTTAGATTTGATCCAAGGGTCCCTAGGGATTGCTTACACCCTAAGTATTATGAGAATTCCCAAAAATACCCTTATAAAAGTGACAAACCACCATTTTACCAACAAAAATATCTTGTCTTTTTTGGAAAAAGGGGGGGGGGATATCCACACAACCATGCTTTGATAGTTCACCCTACCACAGCCCAACTTTAATTATCGCACATACTTCGCTTGTCTTATTCTTCATTTTTTGCCCGATTGCCCTGAAATTTTACAGGGGGATTCTCGAGAATACTAACAACCTCCTGGGGAATTTGTACCCAGGAATATGCGTAATAAGGTGCTCCAAGACTCAAACATTCTTCTCATTCTGGGCCCAGTCCCCAGGAATTTTTGAGATTAACTTCGGAATACTTGGGACTCGGAATTTGGGAATTTTATTCAATTTTGGGGATTTTTAGGGCCTTGTCAAAATGGGGTGTCTACAGATGCCCCTCTTTGGCAGAGTGTGCTTGTCGCACGGAAGCCAAAGCCGAGCAGACAACACATTTTGACTGGCCCAAGATTTCGAACGGAAGGGATACAAGGGGGCGACGAGATGGATCGACGAGACAGATTCTCATCGAGAGGGAATGATAAGATGAATTGACGAGACAGATTCTCGAAAAGAAAACCGAGATGGACTCTCAAGGGGGAGTGAGACAGACTCTCACAAATTGCAGAATGGAATAATTAGACAGCCTCTAATTAAACCACTCAGGGATTTGGAGATTATAAAGCGGAATGATTAGACAGCATCATGATCAAACCGAAATTAGGATCTGAGAATACAGCATCTTGACAGATGTACACAGCGGAATGATTAGACAGCATCATGATCAAACCTAAATTGGGATCTGAGAAGACAGCATCTTGACATAAAAACACAGCGGAATGATTAGACAGCATCATGATCAAACCTAAATTGGGATCTGAGAAGACAGCATCTTGACAGAAAAACACAGCGGAATGATTAGACAGCATCATGATCAAACCTGAATTGGGATCTGAGAAGACAGCATCTTGACAGATGAACACAGCGGAATGATTAGACAGCATCATGATCATTCCTAAATTGGGATCTGAAAAGACAGCATCTTGACAGATGAACACAGCGGAATGATTAGACAGCATCATGATCAAACCTGAATCGGGATCTGAAAAGACAGCATCTTGACAGATGAACACATCGGAATGATTAGACAGCATCATGATCATTCCTAAATTGGGATCTGAGAAGACAGCATCTTGACAGAAAAACACAGCGGAATGATTAGACAGCATCATGATCAAACCTGAATTGGGATTTGAGAAGACAGCATCTTGACAGATGAACGAAGCGGAATGATTAGACAGCATCATGATCATTCCTGAATTGGGATCTGAGAAGACAGCATCTTGACAGATGAACACAGCGGAATGATTGGACAGCATCATGATCAAACCGAAATTTGGATCTGAGAAGACAGCATCTTGACAGATGAACAGAGCGGAATGATTAGACAGCATCATGATCAAACCGAAATTTGGATCTGAAAAGACAGCATCTTGACAGATGAACACAGCGGAATGATTAGACAGCATCATGATCAAACCTAAATTGGGATCTGAGAAGACAGCATCTTGACAGAAAAACACAGCGGAATGATTAGACAGCATCATGATCAAACCTAAATTGGGATCTGAGAAGACAGCATCTTGACAGATGAATACAGCGGAATGATTAGACAGCATCATGATCAAACCTGAATCGGGATCTGAGAAGACAGCATCTTGACAGATGAACAAAGCGGAATGATTAGACAGCATCATGATCAAACCTAAATTGGGATCTGAGAAGACAGCATCTTGACAGATGAACAAAGCGGTATGATTAGACAGCATCATGATCAAACCTGAATTGGGATCTGAGAAGACAGCATCTTGACAGATGAACGAAGCGGAATGATTAGACAGCATCATGATCATTCCTGAATTGTGATCTGAGAAGACAGCATCTTGACAGATGAATACAGCGGAATGATTAGACAGCATCATGATCAAACCGAAATTTGGATCTG
This sequence comes from Tasmannia lanceolata, assembly GCF_043159265.1. Lineage (NCBI taxonomy): Eukaryota > Viridiplantae > Streptophyta > Magnoliopsida > Canellales > Winteraceae > Tasmannia > Tasmannia lanceolata. The sequence continues at coordinate 3,007,746 of NW_027518715.1, forward strand.
AAAAGACAGCATCTTGACAGATGAACACAGCGGAATGATTAGACAGCATCATGATCATTCCTGAATTGGGATATGAGAAGACAGCATCTTGACAGATGAACACAGCGGAATGATTGGACAGTATCATGATCAAACCGAAATTTGGATCTGAGAAGACATCATCTTGACAGATGAACACAGCGGAATGATTAGACAATCATCATGATCAAACCACTATAGGAATCAAGAACACGAAACTCAAGGAGGAACAATTTTGATTCAAGAAATCGAGATTTCGATCGATTCCATTACAGGATTGATTGTCTCTTGCCGAGAACTTTAGGAGTGCACGATCTCTGTTGAGAACCAGACACAAGTAACCTGCTGAGGCTCTGAGTATTGATCATTTCTCTGAGAGAATTGAATTCGGCAGGGGATTGAAGGTTGTGAGAGCAAATTCTAGACTCCGCTGGGAAAACTGATTTTCTTGGAGAATTGACTCTTCTGAAGGGTGGACTCAACTGAGGAGTTTAGAGGTTTGGTTTGAGATGTGCTCGTACCCCTCTTATCTTAACTTGCTGGGGACATTGTTACTAATTGCCTTTGTGTGCTTGACATCTTTTATGACGCAAGTCATAAAAGATGCCCCTAGTATATTGTGTTTCCATGACAGGAGTTTTAAGGAGGCAGGATAATGATGGTTGAAGAAAAGATGCTTCGTTTCATGAAGGCTTGAGGTTGCACAGTTTTTTTTTTGTATGGAGAGAGTAGGACAATCACCATGATGGCTGGGTCTGAGAATCCCTTCTTTCGCATTGCTCACTTTTGGAGGCTTAAGGTCTCTCGTAAGTTTGAACAAGATGTCTCTCGCCCCTTCTGATACCTAAACTAGGATTTACTCTGAATTTTCTTTGCATTTTGGAGGACATGCTCCCATTCTTCCAGCACCCAACAGTTTGGACTTTGCAAGGAGAGGGAACACAAATATGAAGGAGGAACAGATTTCCAAGGACTCAATCAAAGAAGACTCTTATTGCTTTAAGGACTCGACTCGCTTTCGACTCACTCTTGGATCTGATGTGTTATTTTTCAAGGGTATGGCTTAGCCACTCTTAGAGTATTTTGAAGACCGTGTCAAGAGGCACTACTCTCCTTTTTCGGTGTTTATGTCATGGTTATTATCCCTTTCGGATTGCTCGGTTTCAATGCCCCCAGTTTAGAGGAATGTTAAAGTAAGCTTGCTGGCACTACTTGGACTCCGAGATTTTACCCTGGTTGAAGATTGTTTCTCCATCTCGATGATTCGCTTTTCGTTGGAAGTCATTGCCATTGACCAGATTGCCTTTTCAGGTTTTTAATCTGACGGACCGCTTGCCCTAACTTTTGCCTGGTTCGCCCTTTCGGGTTTTCAATCCAGCGGGCTTGATACCCTAACTTTTGCCTAAGCTGACTTTTCAGTTGTCAACTTAGCGGGTGAATGACCCTAAATTTTGCCTAGACCGCCCTCTCGGGTTTTCAGCCTAGCGGGTCTTCAGACTTCGTCATTTTTTTATTTTTTTTTTCTTGACTTTGAACCTCTGCTTGTTCACCAGAAGGACTTTCTAGGCGGGCTTAGGTTCAAAAGGGTTGGATATTTCTTTTGGATCTCAAAGTTTCGACTGAACCTGGATTTGCCAGGTTGCCTAAAGTACCCCAAAAATGGAGGATCAGGTCCGCGCAGTTCGCTGGGGTTTGGAACAGAATGATTTGGCTTTAAGCTCAAAAGTTGAAAGGAAATATTTTGATTTTTATTCCAAAGGTTGAAAGGGAATAATTTGACTTTTACTCCAAAGGTTGACCGAACCTGAATTGATCAGGTTGCCTACGTACCCTGTAGAAAGGGATCAGGTCAGACGTAGTTCGGACGAACTACCCCTGGTTTGTGGGTGCTTGAAAATAATGTTTGATTTTGTTGAGGCTCGAAGGTGTTTGCAAAAGGATTTTTTTTTTTAAATTGGGATTTTGGCATTTAAGGCTCAGGCGTCCAAGGATGGCCTTCTGATGTTTTGGCATACAGGCTTCTTGAATGGCCAAGGTTCAATGGCTTTGAACTTTTTCTCTTTTTTTTTTAGGAGTCTGGCGGCATTTCCTGGCAAGACTTCATATGCACTGTGCAAGCTAGACTGATTGAATTCCCACTTTGTCTTTGAGATCTCGCACTGATATTCGGGATTCTACGACTCTGGGTCTTCTCTAAATGCTGAAGATGATTTTGAAATTTTCAATCTATTTATCAGCTCTGCTTTTTGAGATTTTGACGTTCTGAGGAGTTAACGTGGGGCATGCTCCCTTCTTCTTTCGTCTCTGGATTCTATCCTTTTTTTTTCTTTGTTCATTCTTCTTCTTTTTTCACTTGAAATGCGGGAATGCCCTTACCCTTTGATTACTTTGACTTAGAATTCCATCGTAATGTATAGCCCAAGTATTCTTTTTGGGGTTCATGTTTTATGCTCATGACTTTGTTGTCCGAAAGTCTTCTCTCAATTTTTCATTAACTTCACTTGATGTCTGGTATTCTTCGTTTGAAATTTTCGCTTTTTTCGACCTGATGTCTGAAGCTGAGGGTGACTTACGTTGAACAGTGCCAAGGCACGCTTCCGGTTTATCCTCATAGGACCAAGCAACACTTCTTTGAACCCTCTAAATAGGTTTATCGATTCTTTGCGCTCTTCGGGAGATAAAATTTTGCCAATTCTTATTTCCCAAGTTTCGGATTTGGATACCACTATCCACGGTATCGATTTCATCTTCAAGTGGCTTTGCTCGACGCTCTTCCTCTCGTCTGATCATCTTTCAAATCTCGAGGAGAATTTCATCGGCATCCTCGTCCGAGGAGGGTGTCTTAATTTGTTTATTAACATTAGATCCAAGAGTGAACATATACAAGAATACTGACGACACTGGAATCAAATGTTCGTTGCATTGAATGTTTGAAGTACATACATTGATTTTTGACGCGCCACGATAGGCTCTTCATCAAATTCAACAAAAGATTGGACATTGGCTCAGAATGAGAGAGCCCAATAAACACAACATACTTAGAATTGATATTGGCATGGTTAGACTTACCAACTTTGACAGGAAGGCTGGTATACACACTTCAAAGCAAATTTCAAAGATGCGACACTTCATCGGAGGCAACGGATTGGCGCTGAAAGTTCAAGGACAACGTGCCTTCATTAATGATGATAATGATTGGAGAGAACAATCCTGGAGTTAGAATCTCAGAAGGGAGGGCCTCTTTGGTTTCTGTTGACCCAGCTCAAATTGTTCTTTAGTACCTGACCATGGCAAGGCTTTCCCTGGTATGATGTTTTCAAGGAGTTCAAGCTCTGACATTTTTCTTTTTCCTTCTCAATCATTTCCAGCCCAGAGGTGGTACAGGTAAAGGTGGCGAGATCCATGAAGGGTTGAATGGGTGAAATGGTTCCCATGGTGGGTGTAGAAGGTGCAACACGGTTAGGTGTAGGGTTCTCGGAAGCATTTGAGTTCAAGAAGAATGAGGGTTTTCCTGTCTATCGGGTCATGGATATCATCATCATCTCTCTCATTTCTCTCAAGACGAGACTTTCAGCATACTCAGCCATCTGGGCAATGTGAGAGGAAAAAGGTATAGCGGGCTAGACCAAGCGAGTTTAGAGATGAAAGTTTTTTTTTGGGGTTGATGGTAGACGAGTGACTAAGACTCCTGTCATGGACATCATAAACACTAGGCTCAATGAGAATTAATCACATAGCAATGTAATGTGCAAGTTGAGACAAAAGGCAGCACAAAGACATCCTCCCCTTGGATAAAAATCCGACAGCATAACAACTGTACATGAAGATGTGGTACGGCAAGTACATGGTTCGTCAACAAGCCTAAAAGGATGATGACCACACTCAAAGTATTCGGAGAAAATTCGACAGCATAACAGCTATACTAGGAGATGTGGTAAGGTAAGCACATGGTTGTCAACGAACCCAAAAGGATAATGATTACGCTCAAGGGTTCTGAAAAAAAAATCGGCAGCATGACGGCTATACTAGGAGGGTCTCAGCAACTAAACATGAAGAGTATGCCGTCATGGTCAAGATAAAGCAGGGCTCTCAGCAAGAACACACACTCCAGTAATGATAATGGCAAGATAGACTCATAATCGACATGCGGAGTACATCTGATCAGAATCAATCAAATGATCAAGCTCACGGAAGACAGATCATGACTAAAAGAGCCAAGAATCTGATGATAATCCACAGAATGGATAGAGATGAATAATTGATTAGATTATGAAGGAAAACTTAACTATGAAGCAAGTCCTAATCTAATAATAAATATATACATATATATATATATATCCTAACCAGGGGCACCAACCCTAGTCTAATCTAGCGGAGCCAAGGAGGTCTCGACTCGTGACAGACTGATGAGTGTACTAGGACCGCGCTATAGCCACGCCAGGTGAGCTACGCTTGTCTACAAATTGGACAAGGCTCCTAACTCTAGGCTTCACATGCGTAAGCAACATATGTTCGTCCTATATGAGTATATATATATATATATATATAGTGTCCTAGCAAGGGTTCCCTAATTTTGGTTCTAAAGGGAGCAACTAATATATATATATACATAATATAATGAAATCAAAGTAGGGCCCAGGCATTTCTGCAGGGTACTATGCTTATGACCATACCCTTGATGTATAACGCCAGCACACCCAGCATTATACAAAGTATGTTCATTGCTCATCGGCTGCTGTAGAACACCAGCACACCCAGTGTCTACGGCTGCAGCTCCGGCGCATAGCTCGGAAATAGATACAACGACTCCCATCTGGTGCGCGTCATATCTATTCCCTGAGGCCAATAATGAAAATAATGAAAGAAATAAAGAATATGACAATGTATGATGTGCAGTGTGTGAATCCCTTGTTTTATTTACGCACCTACTTGGTGCCCCTGGATTTCTAACGATAAAGTTCCCATTTAACTTGGTTTTGACCCAAATTTCTTCAAAATTAATAAAAATGGCATTTTTACAGAGTTAGGCAATGTTCCAAGAACTCCCCAGCAGAGTCGCCAGTCTGTGGAACCCGATCCGAGAGGGGCGGGGGGACGTGCCCCCACGCGAGTCTCAGGATCATCCACGTGAAGGAGAGCTCCGCCAAGGAACTCTCGAAAGAGTGCCCCTCACAGCATGAGCGGCGATGTGAAGTGAGATACCTCTCGATTCGGGGACTAGCCCGGATTCGAGACGCACCTTAAACAAAGAAAGAGTCGCCATCCAAGGAAGTGGGCCCTGGATCCCATGCTGTGCTCTGTCGCAACAGATAACCAGAGATACAAAGGGTCCGTGCCTGATGACGAATGGGGAAGGGGTTAGGCGCCCCCAATTCGCCCAAGTGCAAGCACCTGGTCTCTTATGCCATTTATTATTAACTTTGAAGAGTTTTGGGCAAAAATCATGTGAAATGGGAACCATCATCCCCGAGATAACGTCTATCTAAGCATGCATGACCCGGGGATGGGCAAAGAAAGTGAACATCCAAATCCTAACTCATCGCATCTAATCCTAACTCATCACATCTAAGAAAGCAATAAACAATCGCATGCATAGCTATAGCTAAACAGATAATGACAGATATAATGAGATAAGGAAAGCAAATATCTAAGTTTAGACAGATAATCAAGCTAAGACGAATGGATAAACGCTATAGCTAAGCAGTCAAAGCAGTAAGGTAAACACACTAGCATGCGAGCCTATGCAAGAGATAAGACTAAGAAAATGGCAATCGATCGCACGCTAGAAGAACAAACAAACTAGAATGCATAAGAAATATAAGATAAGCGCACAGCAAGCTAAAAGGTGTAAGAAAAGAAAGAAATCGGAAAATCAACGGCACGTGAGAACCAAAATGCCAGGGGAAAGAAGATGGAACACACGATAGGCTCAGAGGGCGATTCAAAAGGAATCAAGCCCAGCGATCCTAATCTGCTGAAGATCGGACAAGTCTCGCGATCGTCATAACCTATCGTTGGGCTCAGCGAGGGCAATCCCTGTAAAGGGGCCACGCTACGTCATCGCCCGTCCCAAAACCCGATAAAACATCAGAAAACCGATGGAAACCGAAAATCACGATGAAAACCGAAAATGGAATGAAAAGAGGGCTCCGAGTGACCGGGCAATCACCATCCTTGCCCATTTTTGCTTTTGTTTTGAAATGTTTGAAAATATTTATTAAAAATGTTTGACTGAACTTGGGTGGACGAAAAGATGAGAAATATTTGTAAAATGGTGATTTAAAAAAATGGTGACTGGACTCAGGATGCCAGCAGCACGCCTGAGCTGCCTACGTACCCCTCAGCTAGGGATCAAGCCATCCGTAGTTCGGACCAAAATTTCCTAACTACTCTTAATGACTCTAGATTTTTGAGATTTTTGATTTTTCAGATGTTTTTGATTTTTTCGACACAAGAGGACACAACCCTATCATCATAAGGGGAGGACAAACTCCTGATATCCCGCAAAGGTTGGACAGCATCCTATGCTTTGCGGGGGGAATGAACAGAATAACAACTCTGCAAGGGTTGGACAGCATCCTATACCTTGCAGGAGCGGATAAAAATCACATGACTTGATGAGGGGATGGACAGAATCCTAACCCCTATGATGACAGGACTGACTCCTGAAAGACTAAAGGACTGACTCCTATGCTAAAGACTGACTCTGAAAGATGAAGACTGACTCTGAAAGATGGAAGGACGGAATCCTAAATCTTATGAAGGGATAGGACAGAATCCTAAACTCTACAGGGGTAGGACAGACTCCTAGACCCTAGGATGGTAAGACTGACTCCTAAACTCTCTAGGACTGACTCTAAAGAGGAAGAAATCCCTTAACCTGCGAAAACTCTAAGGCAGGAAGGGAAGGGGTTGGCTCAAGATACATTCCGTCATAGCCGGCGCCCGAAAAAGACAAATTCCTTGAGGCAAAGAGTTCTAAAACCCCTGAAAAAGACTGATTCATGTTGCCACTGTACAAGGAATTTTCTCTTTTGCAATAAAACAAAAACATAACAATTCAATTGAGACCTTTGCTAATGTGCGATCTGAACCACGAACAGAACCTGTTTGGGCTTAATCAAAATATTCAACTGAATCGCGAAGACTACTAAAATGCTGAAATTCATTAGAGAGGAAACATGAAGATAAAGGTTGATCATCAGGAATGCAGAGAAAAGGAATGCCCTGAGGTGAGCCATTTGATAGATTTTCAACTAAAAATAAAGAAACTCACCATCTAAAGATGACTACTATAAGCTCAAGCTTATGAATCAAGGTGCATTGGATCATAAAGCACTGAGAATAGATGTGACAAAAAGAAAACCTGAGAACTGAATTTCGACAAATAAGCCAAAAGAATTTCCAGAGATCATACTTAAACTTCAAAACGTAACCAGACAACTAATCCCTACTTCGAATTCAGACCAAAATGCCTAAGAGGATGAGAAATTACCTGAGTTGGGCTAGTTACTCTTTAATTTTCCATTGCCGGTGCCGCACAAAGTTGTCGATCTGGAGACAATCCCCGCGCCGCGAGGACGCAATGCATGTACAGAACCTCTCTTGGGTTGAATGCAATACCAGCGATGACGATGATGAAAGATCCGAGATCAGAGAGGAAACGGTCGGATTCCGACAAAATTGCCGGAATCGATGAAGGTAATCTCGGCAGCTGCTGGGTTGGATCGGATATGGGGTCGGGTTACGGGTTCGAGTTGGGGCTGAATTGGATTAAGGCTGAACCGAGTTAGATTGGGGATGGAACTGGGCTCACTCGGGGTGGACACTGCCCGGCGTGGGAGGCCGGAACTCCGGCGAGACACCGGAGAAGACTCGGTCGGGCCGAGCCTCCCTCTCTCTGTCTATATATATATATATATATATATATATATATATATATATATATATCTCTCTAGTTTTTTTTTTTTCTTTCTTTCTTTCTTTCTCTTTTTTTTTGGGTTTTTTTGGGTGACAGAGGGGTGGCGGTGGAGGAGGATATGGTGGTGGAACCGCAGAGGTGGCGTTTCGGGGCATGGCTGCCGTGGAAGAGAGGGTGGCCGACGAAGGTGGCGGTTCGGGGTTGAATGGTGTTGGAGGAGGGTGGATTGGGTTTTCGAAAAAGGGGTTAAGGATGGTGGCTGGTGGCTATGGGTTTCGGTTTTTGGGAGGTGTAGAGAGTGGGTTTGGCTTTGGGGGTTGTGGAAGGTGGAGGTGGAGGATGGTGGAGGATTTTCGAAGGGTTTCGGTGGCTGTTAGTGGTGTGGGTGGTGGCGATCGGCGGTTTTTTTTTTCTTTCGAAATGGGTTTGGGTTTTAATGGGGGCTTGGGTTGGGGATTGGTGGGGGTTGAAGATGGAGAGGGTGGTGGCTGTTGATGTGGGTTTGAGAGGTGGGTTTAAATGCGGTTGGGTGAAGGTCGGCCGTAGATGGTGGTTGGTTTGCAGGTTTTTATGGTGTGGTGGTGGTGGTGGTGGTGCCGGTGGGGGGAGATCTGGCGGCAGAGAGGGTGGCTGGTAGGGATGGTGGAGGTGCGGTGGTAGCCGGAGGAAGTGGAAACGGGTTGCAGGTTTTTATGGTGTGGTGGTGGTGGTGGTGGTGCCAGTGGGGAGAGATATGGCGGCAAAAGGGGTGGCTGGTAGGGATGGTGGCTGATTGAAGGGTTTGGTAGTGGTGATGGTGGTGGTGGTGCCGGCGGGGAGAGAACTGGCGGCAGAGAGGGTGGCTGGTAGGGATGGTGGTGGTTGTTGAAGGAGAAATGGTGATTGTGGAGGAGGTAAGGTGGTGGTTGGGAGGTTGATGGTGGCTGTTGAAGGAGAAATGGTGTTGGAGGAGGTGTAGTGGTGGCCGGATTTCAACAGGGGTTTGGGTGGTGGGATTTCGGTGGAGGTTGGAGGAGATGGAGAAGATGGAGTGGATTTTTGGTGGGTTGCTGGCCGGAGATGGGTTTGGCCTCGCCAGATTCCGGCTGACGGTGGAGGTGGAGAAAAGAAGGAGAAGAGGAAGAAAGCAAGGTGGAGGGGAATCGGCTTGCCGGAATCCGGCAAGCCTGCCGGAGAAGAAGATGAAATTTTTTTGTTTTTTGTTTTGTTTTTGAAATGGGTTTTGCTGATGGAGGCTAGGTGGAGCTGAGTTTGTTCTTCTCTCCCTCCCTCATTTTCTTCCTCCCTCTGTTGCAAGAGAAAAAAATGAAAACCCTTCCTTCCAAGGAAAAAAAATAATGAAAAACCCTCCCCAAACCCTAATCAATTTGGGTTTTTTTAAAGGAAATGGGTGATAAATTTGTACCCCTCTTCTTTACCTGGACAGCCCTTCCTAATGTATTTGTGAAGAAATTTTAACCAAAGGGGGGGGGCCAAGTAGAAAACAGGGTGAAGATTCTTCTTTCTCCAAATGATCCTCACCCTTAGATTTGATCCAAGGGTCCCTAGGGATTGCTTACACCCTAAGTATTATGAGAATTCCCAAAAATACCCTTATAAAAGTGACAAACCACCATTTTACCAACAAAAATATCTTGTCTTTTTTGGAAAAAGGGGGGGGGGGGGATATCCACACAACCATGCTTTGATAGTTCACCCTACCACAGCCCAACTTTAATTATCGCACATACTTCGCTTGTCTTATTCTTCATTTTTCGCCCGATTGCCCTGAAATTTTACAGGGGGATTCTCGAGAATACTAACAACCTCCTGGGGAATTTGTACCCAGGAATATGCGTAATAAGGTGCTCCAAGACTCAAACATTCTTCTCATTCTGGGCCCAGTCCCCAGGAATTTTTGAGATTAACTTCGGAATACTTGGGACTCGGAATTTGGGAATTTTATTCAATTTTGGGGATTTTTAGGGCCTTGTCAAAATGGGGTGTCTACAATGACTGGACAAAAAGAATCCTAAAACTCTAATGCAAGACTTGACTCGGACCAAGATGGCCGTCCATCCCAGCTGCTCTACGTATCCCGGCCTCGGGAAGAATCAGAGTCGACATAGTTCGATGACCTATTCTATACTACGATGCCTAACCATCTAGAACCGCTATCCTAGACTCGATCCACTAGACTCGACTGATTTTTAAAGCTTTTTGTACAATTGCTTAAGTTCATGTGAATTGTAATTTTTAGGACTCTCTATATGCCCTAACTAATGCAAGTTGATTAGCCTTAAGCTAATGCAGGTGGGCCCTACATCCTATATGTAACTAAGCTGTGCATCCTAAAGAAAACCACGGGCTGACTATATGCTTCATAGTCTAGCCATCGGTTCGACTAAATATCTAACCGAACAACTCGAGGCCTCCTAACTCTAGGGACACTCACACGACAGGACACACCATATTAATACAAATCAGGATAAACTCCTAACTCTAAAACATCCCATATATCTAGGACAAAATCTAACTCTAGGGGAAGATATTTTTGAAAAGGTTTTGAAGAATTTTTGTATTTTTAGAAGGTTTGAAATGCTTATTTTTAAAGGTTTGGCTGGACTTGGGATAAAGATCTCAAGCTGCACTACGTACCCTATGGGAAGGGATCAAGCCAACATAGTTCGAAAACAGACTTTCCTAATACTCTCCTAATGACTAGACATTTAGAATGTTTTTGGATTTTTCAGATGTTTTTGATGTTTTTGACTCAACAGGACAGAATCCTATCATCATAAGGGTAGGACAGACTCCTGATATCTCGCAGAGGTTGGACAGCATCCTATGCTTTGCGAGGGAATTGGACAAAATCACTGCTCTGCAAGGATTGGACAGCATCCTATACCTTGCAAGAGTGGATAAGATCACATGATTTAATGAGAGGTTGAGAAGAATCCTAACCCCTATGATGATAGGACTGACTCCTGAAACTGAAAGACTGCTCTAGCTAAGGACGGATTCCTATGCTAAAGGACTGACTCTCAAACAAATGACTCTAAGAGATGTACTAATGAGACATGGCATGTCTCCTAGGGATGGACTCACTAATGAGACAAAGCTTGTCTCTAAAGGATAGAACTATCTATTGAGACATAGCTTGTCTCCCTAAAGGGTATTGACTATCTGCTGAGACATAGCTTGTCTCCTTAAAAGGTGGGCTCAAGATGTCTCTTTCATTGCCCTTGCAATGAATGGGGACCTAAGATTTAATGAATGAACATCTAAAAGACTAGGCGAGTCTTTCAAACAAAAGAGGGGAGTGTTACTTAGACTAAGCAAGTCCCCTAATGATGGGCTTGGGCTATCGCCTTCATCGCCCCTGCGATGAATGAATTACCTAAAGTATAAGGGCATCTAAAAGATTACAAACTCTATACCTAAAGAAATGGAGATAAGAGCAGAGGGTACTACCACATCAGGTAAATTTCTCTAAGACTGGGCTTGGGCTAACGCCTTCATCGCCCTCACAAGGTTATTTGTATTTTTTTACATAGAGTTTCCAAAACCTATATGTAACTAAAGAAAGGGACCGAATTTATATGATGGTTAAAAATTAAAGAAGTTCATTCTCTTTTTTCTAAAAAAAAAGTAATGTATGAATACATCAATATTACCTAATTCACCTAATAAGATTCACCTTTCACCTATTCACTTCTGACCCAAAATAAACAGCATTCATAAACACATTTTACTAACCATAAAGTTTCTAAAAAAAAATCAATTATAACTACCCTGGAGAAAGATTATATAATATTATGAACATCTTATAAACAAGTCTCTGTCAACATTATTTATGTTACAACAGAAGTGCAAATATGAATTAGGACATACGATTAGCTGAAAATTGAAGCCATAATGATTCGATAGTGAAGTACAAAATCATTCTAACTGTGACCAATAAGGTATGACGACAAACATTTCAGAGCATGTATAAATTCCAGCATTTATAAACATATGATATCTCCTATCAGTAATAACCCATTTTACACATATCAATGGAACCATTCAGCCAATTACAATATTCAACTACTGGGAATATGATCATATCTCCATTAAAGTATTAATATTATGTATGTAAAAAGACCTGGAAGAACAACTACTAAAGAACACAGTAACAGAATACTGCTACCTTCGAACTGTGATGATGTGAACACCAGAGTATTATGATATATATAATTAAACCACATTTTGTACTGATTGCGCAAAAAAGAATCTCATGAAAGGCTCTCATAAATGAGGTCAAAGCATGACAATGCTAGTGCTTAGCTTCAAATCCCTTCTACACAATATATACTATACAAAGGCCAAAACAAGGATACTAGGATAACTGATACAAACACCACTATATTTGCTAAATGCCATTAAGAAAACCAAAATCTGCCAATTGTACACAAATTTCAGTGATGAAGTGATTAAAAAGGAACAATTTCTATACAAATCATAGCAAAGCCTTATAAGATAAACACTCAAAAGTAGATTTTATTATGTCACAAAAGACCACTATTGATTCTTAACAGTATTAGAATCAAACACAAATAGATAAATTTTTAAGGAAAACTGTGTTTCATTAGATGGAACATCAAAGCAATATTATGAAGACATAGAGAAAATTTTTGCTAATCACAAAAGATTTACACTCATAACATTAATGAAAACCTATCAACAGTTCTTAAATCAATCAAAATCCTACACAACCAAATTAGCTCCAAAACAATTTATACAAATTATGATAATTAATCAAAATTGAATAACATTAAGTCAACTACTTACCTAAATGAGAAATTGTCAATTTGCACCTTTTCTTTTCTAACAGAGGATAATGAAATAGACGAACCAGTTGTTGTCGTAATGAGGCTAGCAATCTCTTTCTTGCTTTGCAGATCACAGATTTATCTCAGTAATAGTTGGATCTATGGCCCGAAGTTGCAGATCGGAGAGACAGAATTCGAGGCCTCATCTTAAAGGTGTAATCCAATCCAGGTAAAGGTGATAACAGAACAACTCAAATCTGAGGCTTATAGTTGCTACTCTAGGGTTTTAATCAAAGTATAAGAGAAGATTGTGGACAGAATAAAGAGCAAGGGAGAACAAAAGTGAAAATCAAGCAATCAAGTGAAAGAAACTTGGCTGGAGATTGTCGGAATCCGGGAGAATCCATCGAGAAAGACGATCGGAAAAGAGAAATTTCATGAGAAAGTTAGGGTTTGGTTCTTAGATCTAGGTTTTCTTCCTCAAATCTAGGGTTTCTAATAAAGTAGATCTAAGATCTTGTGTGAAGAAACAAACTAACAACAACGACAGGTTGTTGATGAGAGAAGAGGAAGGTTGGCCAGAGGTAATCGGAGAAGAAGGTAGGGGAAGCTCCTTTCTGCCATTTTTTTTCTCGATCCCCTTTTTAAAAAATGAAAATCCCCTCTCAAAGAACTCAATCGAGTTTTTTTTATAGATGAAGATGGGGTGCGATCGAGGAAGGTGAAGTTTGGGAGATCGGAGATATCAAGATAAAGGAAAATACTGACCTATATGCTCGGAACTTGACCGGATTTCTGCAGAGGATGATCGGAGAAGACGATGATCGGAATAGGGCTTGAGCGAGATCTGTTTTCTCTCACTAGAAAACCGAGAGCTTCTCTCTCTAGAAAATGAATTTTTCTTCTTCTTTTCTTAGAAAATGAGCTTAAACAAAATATTTATATCAAAAATAGGGTGCGGATATTGGCACTACTATTGGATGGGCGCGCGGTTGCACAAATTTTGATGAGCGCGCCGCGGAATCATGTCCCATTCGGATGAAAATTGCACCGTTCCAGGATAAATTTGCCCCCTCTCAGGATAAACTCACCCCCCTTCTGAACTTGCACCACGACACCTCTTTGGTTCGTTCTCTAGGCAAACGCGCTCGGATTCCGACGAAATTTTGCAGGGACCTTGGTGGGATCCTACCCTAGCTTAGGGTGAATTTTGGGACCCTAATTCAATCATTTGATGAGGTTTTTGCACAAAATTGGAAGGTTTATGGCACTGTCAAAATGGGGTGTCTACACTAACCCTCATGTTAGATGCCATTATTGTGGAATTAATGGTCATTACCAATTCCAATGTGCATCTAAGATTAGGGATTGTGGTGGAACCAAGAAATCTTGGGTTCCCAAAGCCCCCATATGATTCTATTCATATGTGTTTAGATTAGGGGTTAACTCTTAAAATTGAATATTCTTTTATAGTTATTTAAATATCCCCTCTTGTATTGAATTTGTTTTCCAAATAGGGGGAGTTCTTTGTTTGTCTTTTTTCTTGAAAAAGGGGGAGCTTAAAAATTGAAAATTTTATCCCTTTGTTTTTATTTTACCCCATCTTTTTTATAGATGCCAAAGGGGGAGAGAAATCTAGTGTAAGGAAATTAATGTGTGCATTGGAAAATTCTTGTGCTTGTCATCATCAAAAAGGGGGAGATTGTAAGCCCAATGGTTCCCACCTTGGCAATTCCCATCTTATTTTGATGATTCCAATACACAAGTGATTTAAGATCACTAATGTGTTTGATTGTCTAAGTTGTAGATCATAATTGTTTAAAGTCAAGATTGTTTGGATTGAGGCCAAGAAGCACTCATTTGACCACATTCGGAAGGCCAAAGTCATCGGACATCCAAGACGCATGAAGACTTGAAGAATCTATTGAAGATCGAAATCTATTAGAATGTATAAGATCCAATCTTAGTATTAGATTTTAAGAGGCATAAATTAAGTAAATCTCACACACCCTAAATGTTTAAGTGATTGTCTTTGTGGTGTTCCAACACTTTGGAACCCTCATAATAATCCCAACTTGGTGTAAAGTTGGAAGCCCAAGAAACAGAATTGAAAATCTGCTGAACATAGGCTTCTTAGAACTCCGAGAGAATTCTCGGAGCTCCGAGAGATTCCTCGGAGCTCTGAGAAATGGTCCAGTAGCTTTTTTCCAACTTCTGTTTGTATTCCCGGAACTCCAAGATTTTTTCTCGGAACTCCGAGAAATATTCTCGAAACTCCGAGAACACTATAACGGTCAAAATTATAGCCGTTGGGAATTTTCGCATGAATTACCACTATGCCCTTGAACGGTCATATTTGGGTTTTTCTATAAATATGGGCATTCCAAACTTCCCAAACCTAGATCCTAACACTCTAAAACTCTACTTGAACATCCAAAGAGTGAATCAAAGCTTGTTTATGCCTCTCATCCTCTAAGGCTAGGATTTGGATCATTAGGCTCAATTTGTACATCTTCTACAATTTGTAAACCCTTGTGAGGGATTATTTTTTATTCTTTCTTTCTTATCAAGAACTTGTATTGGGCGAGTGTTTGGAGAAGCAGAGCCCACTCTCCGTGGTGAAGATTGCCACCAAGGTTAAAGGCAATCGGAATTCTAATCGGCATTGATCTTCGCCGAAGTTAAGAAGATCACATAGTGAAGCCATCAACGGGTTTGGTTGGTGGAGTGGAGTAGGCCTAGCGTTTGGAGGACTGAACCACTTTAAATCTCGGGTGCACTCTCTCTTATCTTATTGCTTTATATTTGCATTTGCACCTTTAGATTTAACTTGTGTGCTTGAATTTCATCTTGATCTCTTAATCTTCAAAATTGGGTTGAGTTTTTAAAAAGGTTAAAACTTGTTAGCAACCTAATTTTGTACCTTCTCATTAGTTGCCAATTCGGGACCACCCTTGTAATTTCAATCTTCGACGGATAAGCGTTATACAAGCGGTACTTCTCGTGGCCACTATTGAAATGTCTCTAACCCTCGGCTGCGGAACTCGACATGAGATAGGTCCACGAAGGAATCTGTGATGATCACTCGGGCAGGAACGCATTAGCTCACAAGATTCTCCGCCGAGGTTTCTTCTGGCTGACTCTCCAACAAGAGGCATCAGATTTTGTCAGGAAATGCGAACAGTGCCAGAAGTTCACTACCGTACCTCGTCTCCCTACAGTTCCCTACAAACCCATCTCCAACCCTGTCCCGTTTGCCATGTGGGGAATGGACTTACTAGGACCTTTTCCAAACTCGACCAAGGGGCACCAAATGATGTATGTCGCTATCGATTATTTCACCAAATGGGTCGAGGCCAAAGCAGTGAAAAAGATCACTTCTAAAGAAACAGAAAACTTCTTCCACCATGATACTATTTGTAGGTTCGGAATTCCGCGGGTCCTCGTAACCGACAATGGAACCCAGTTTGCAAGTCGGCAGTTCAAGGACTTTTGTGGGCAACTCGGCATCGAACAACGATTCACATCGGTTGGCCATCCACATGCTAATGGACAGGTTGAAGTAACCAACCGGACACTCTTGCAAGGATTAAAAAAGCGCGTAGAAAACGCCCGAGGCTTATGGGCAGAAGAATTACCAAATCTCCTCTGGGCTTATAGAACCACCCCGAGGACCGCAACAGGAGAATCACCATTTAGCCAACCATTGGAGTAGATGTTGTTATACCGGTCGAGATTGGTGCCCGGTCCCCAAGGCTCGAAGCATACAAAGAACAGGCGAACCCCAAACACCTGAGAAGTAGTGTCGACCTTGTAGAAGAAACCCGAGAAAATGCCCGAGTCTGAATGGCCGCATATCAACAGAGAGTCGCCTGATACTACAACTCCAAAATGAAAGAGAGGGCAGTGAAAATAGGAGACTTGGTACTACGACGAGCCGAAGTCTCTAACCCTCGCAACTCGAGGAAGTTGGCTCCTACTTGGGAAGGGCCCTACCGCGTCTTCTGCATACTCCAACCAGGGTCATATCAGTTGGAGAGTCTGGAAGGCGACCCTATTCCCCGCACTTGGCATATATCAAACTTTAAGAAATTCTACCAATAGGCAAGAATGTAATTCTTTTTCATTTTATGTGTTTTCAATAAATCTATGTGTTTGTTTTTGTCTTTGTGATATTGCAGACATGTATTCTCCATTCATAGAGCGATTACTCCCCAACAATAATAAATCTCTAAGACGAACAAGCTACGAACTAAGGTCGAAATTCAAAAAGATATGACGCATAAACCGATGCCCCAAGAGGCTCGGTAGATAGTCTATCTACTTAAAAGATATGACCCATAAACCGATGCCCCAAGAGGCTCGGTAGAGAGTCTATCTACTTAAAAGATATGACCCATAAACCTATGCCCCAAGAGGCTTGGTAGAGAGTCTATTTACTTCAAAAAAATAAACCAATATCCTATGAGGGTCGGTAGAGAACTTACCACCACCAATAAGAGGTAAAAACGTCTCAATTACATCATCCTAAAAATGGATTGCCTCGAAGGACAAACCCTTCCGTCTACACCAAAATAAAATTAAGTTTTTACAAAACAAGTTCATGAGAAAAGCAAAAAGAAAATCATTAAGTCCCGACCCTTAAACTTCCTTCTCCAAGTTTCCTTCTGCACGCAACTCGGTGTGGGACCCGATCCCGCGAGAGGGGCGTGGGGCGCGAGCCGCCGCGCTCTCTTCTCTTGGTCTCTCGTACCCACGCGATTGGCGTGTGCCTTTCATTATTGATTTTAATTCGTCTTTTATGTGAACTTGGGATCACTAAGACAATCCGAATTCCACACAAAAGAGACTGACAGAGTCGCCACCTAGATGTGGGATCTAGGACCCATAATTAACCAGAAATCTAGACTCGCTACCTGGTTACAAGAATGGAAGGTATGGGGATTTATCCACCATATGCACCATTCCTGCCCGATAATCGGTCTTCAATTCTAAAAGTTAACTCTTTTAAATTTATTTTAAATGGCTCATTCAACCCTATGTTAATGTGCGAACTAAGTGACATGCATCCTAAAATCTAGTTTCAATGGGAATCCTAAATGTGTATCTTGATTTATTAATTTGTCTGGGTTCAATCTAAGTGAAAGTTCTCCTAGAATTCTAATTTCATGGAAAGCCCTAAATGATTTGATTAAGCATTTATAAGAAAATTAATATCCAAAACACCACAATTTGTTGTGGTGCCGACTCGCGGGTGGTATGCCGTCAGACATCCAAGCTGCCTACGTACCCAAGCCTCACTGGGATCAGAGTCGACGTAGTTCGGTGCACCTAAGCTAAGCTACTTATGCCTAACTCAACTAGGACACCGACCTAGACAGAACTGACTGTTTCAACAGTTTTGAGAGAAGTTATTTAATTCAAGTTGAGGATTTTATTATCTTAGGATTTCATCTGAGATGCTATATGATTCTTATCTAAATGCAAGTTGTTCCTTAGACTAATGTAAGTTAACCTACACCATAGTTTACTAGGCTCGTCTTAAGGAAAGATTGGGCAACTAGTGTAACGAGACCTATGGCACGGTTGCTATACATAACAAACGTCCGTGATGAGGCTGGACTCCTAACTCTAGGACTCCCTAAAACCTAGGACACGACCTGACACCAGGGTTCCTAAATTGGGCTCTAATGTTTCTTAGATCGGAAACCATGATCCAATGGTTCCGAAAGATACAAGCTGAATCGATTTAAGTTCTTGAGGTTAACGAATTTCAGATTTTAAGGATTTTCCGTTTTTGGGCACTTAAGGAATACCAATGGTTCTAGGGTTCACCAATTTCGGCCCAGAATGGCATCCAAGGGAGGGAATCGTGCGCTCTTTCCTTGTGCAATTTAATACTTAGGTTATAGCATCTTATTGCCTGGCAGATCTCAGGATTTTCGTGGACAGTAACCTCGGAGCCAACAACATGCTATAGCTTAAATATTCAAATTGTCAAAGATCAAGTTGCAATTGGGATACGATTATGGATGCACTTGCCATTTTTCCAGGAAAATCTAAAGATCCTAAAATTTCCGTTTCAATGGATTAAGGAGTGAACATGTGACAGAATTTTAAAGTTCTTTAGGAATTTTTATATGATTTTCAATTAATTTCGAATTTTCCATGGATTTTATCAATTTTAAGCATATGAGTGGTTTTACAAGTGAAATTGTTGCAAACAAATTCGAAATGAGTTGAAATTTTTACAGCAGCAATATGGGAATGTATGTAGCTTACTGTATGAGTTTTGCAGATTTTTACATTAATTTCACATTTAATCTGGATTAAACAATTAAATGACCAGATTGCACAATTAACACAGAAACTAGTAGAAATATAAATCTAAATTCTATGAAATTTCTACAGAAATAAAATATGAATATAAATAGCATGCAGTGAGATTTTCATGAATTTTAGAAATTATTTACTACTGACTTCGGATTTTTCAATTTTCAGCCCAGATTATGAATTAACACTACACCACACATGAAACAAGATCCAAATCACTTGAAACTTTTACAGCAGAAAGAAATGTGAAATATAAGACTTATGTAAAAATGTTATGAATTTTAATGATGATCTGATGTTAGTAAAAATTCTCCCAAAATCTGATAATTTTCAAAGAAAGCATAAAATAATAACCAAACAAAGTCCAAAATTTATGAAAAACTCATGGTAGAATGTATTAGTACCATATTAGTTTTCCATGAAGTTTCATTAATTTTGGAATCCGTTTAATATATATTTTATTTTTCTTGGTCAAAAAGATATTTTTGAAGAGTTTTCTATTTTTAAAACACGCTTTTCGAGAAAATTATGATTTCGGAAAACATCCTCCAACCTTGTTCCGATGTGATGAACACAAGAAAAATTTAAAATTCCAAAAAATAGATCATCCTGAGATGACTATTTTTTCGAATTTCATAATTTCTCAGCCCATATTTTAAATAAAATACCACTCTTCACTCAAACTCGAAAGAACTGTTGATCCAATGCCCGATCTGATCCGATAGTTATGGTACTCTATTTAGATCAAACATTGTATTAACTTTCGGGATGAAACGGATTTGGAAAGCTTACGCAGATCATGACTTTAAGCACACGCAATTAATATTCAATTAAATTCAATTAAATGCTTAAAAATCATGTAAAATACATAAAAAATACCAAACGATCCTGAAAAATCCGAGAACAGTGTACTTACCTCTGATGGAGTCTTCGCCGAATCCGAAAGCCGCGGAGTCCGAAAAACCTCGCCGTTGTACGATTCGCCTTGCTTTCTTCTTCTTCTCTTTTTCTTTGCTTTTTATTAGATGAGCCACACTCCTTTTTTCTCCCCCTTGTTTTTGAGAATACAAGCCATATTTATAGCTGCATATAGGAACACTATTTGAGATAAAAAGACATTTTTAATAGCCATCATAAATGACTAAATTTTAAACATGTGTGGTATTGGTAGCCACCATGGGTGACCATGACCAACCACCATAGATGACCATGACTAGCCATCATTGATGACCAAGGAAAGAAGGGAGAGAGAGAGAGAGGGGCCTCCAAAAAAGATTAAATTTTTTTCTTTTGTTGACTTGGTGTGGGAACATGAGGTGTGGGAACATGAATGGCAACTTTGGAAACAATATAGTTTCTTCCCTGGTGGGTCCCACTTATATTGCATGTGTATGGTTGTAATAATTAGAAATTACTATTTTCCATATGAGAACACATGGGCTGCTGTTGTGTAGAGAACAAGCTTGCACGTAAATGCAAATCCAAGTGGGTCCCATTTTTCTCAAGCTTGCACGAATTGGTCAAGGCACTCCTCCAAAAATTCCACTTGTCCAATTGATATGTGTAGCCAAATCATTTCCTCAATATAATCCGGATCTTCCAATTAATGGGCCACAATGATAATTGACCATGCTTTCTAATTTATTCCATAATTTGATCCAAACCGTTCATTTAATGGGTAAGGGGGAAAGAGAAAGAAACGACCAAGGGAATCCAACAAGGGAAGTGAACTAACCAAATATGGGGGTGGTTTTACCAAAAATAAATTTCGATTTCCTCCCTCTTGCTTTGTTGATTTCAATCTCAACCATTGAATTTAGGAATTTCACTCTTCTTTGTTCTTTATCTAACCTTTGAAATGCTTGAAACTTTCAAAGAAAAATAACGGTGTGACGTTTTCAACTTGGACCCAAAAAGAATTCTTAAATATTTGGCCTACTAAGATATCTTGAAAATTTTGGATTTTCTTCTTTGATCTTGACCATCCAAATTGGAACCCACACACAATTTTCTACTTAGATTGTTCCACAATTGCAATTTTTCGTAAAATTTCATCCTTTTAGCATATTTTCCTCGGAATTCCCTCAATATAAACCTGAAATACCAGAAACAAAGAAAATACCTTAGTAGTACGGCTTTAAATGAGAAAAATAAATGCGCTCATCAACATGTTCATGGTGGGCCCACTTAGTGGGTACAAACTCTCTCTCGCCTGGCTAATATAACCATTCTCAACACTTGGCGAAAAGAAAATGCGGAACATTGCAGAATAGATCGGAACGATTGAGAAAGCATAAGGGACGAACACGGGAATGAAAAACATTAGACTCCGACAACATCACACTAACTTCTTTGTTGATTAAAACGAATCAAAATGGGGTGTCTACAATAGCGAACTTGGGTCCGATCAAAATGGGGTGTCTACACTCGGACACAGGCGGAACTAGACCTGGCAAACGGGTGGGTCGGGCCGGGTCAACCCGCGGGTGATGCGGGTGCGGGTCATACGGGTCGGGTTATCAAATGACCCGCATTTTTGCGAGTCAAAATTCTCGTGACCCGCGGGCACCCGCAAATATGCCGCAAATATGGGATTGTAATCACTATTTTGATTTGACAGCATATAATTTTCCTGTAATTGTCATAACATTCTACAGGTTATTTGTATTTTTTTGTAATTTTACAATCTATCACCATTTCTACGTAATTTTTCATTTAAAACTTTATAGTTTCGCTATTTTACTTTTTTCTGGTGTAATGATTACTTTTTTTTACCTTTTTACATTTGCTACCAACATTTTCGATGAGCGTATATGTGCACCCACAATGCCCACTTGCCGAGAAATTACCAAAAGAGAAGCTTGATAGCAAATTATAATAAAATAAAAATCACATTGAAATGTTAACAACACTACTGGGCACTCTCACTTTATTAAAAGTATGCTATGGCCCACACCATAGGATGATCCAAACCGTCCATTAGATGGGCCATAGCCTAAATAGGTTATGCTCCAAAAATCATTTCCATAGGATGATCCTATCCCTCCAATCTTGATGTTAGAGGGTTGATCCTAACCCTCTATAGATCGGAGGGTTAGAATCAACCGATGGAAATAATTTTGGAGCATAACCTATTTAGGGTACGGCCCATCTAATGGACGGTTTGGATAATCCTAGGGTGCCGGACATACCGTACTTTTTATAAAGTGAGGAGTTCCCTCATAAAAAAACAAACAGCGTGAGTGATGATAACATTCTCACAAAAATTTAAACATACTGTAAAAATGCGGGTGCCCGCGGGTGCCCGCGGGTTGACCCGACCCGTGTTTTTGCGGGTTGGGTCACCCGCGGGTTGATTTTTCACGGGTCACGAAAACTTAGACCCGTGCCCGCAAATTTGCGGGTGGGCCGGGTCAACCCGCGGGCACGGGTCACTTTTGCCAGGTCTAGGCGGAACGGAAGATTCCACTCAAGGAGATGCAACCACAGGATCCGCGACATTCGCTTCAGTCGCCTCAGAATCCTCTCCCTCAGAAAGTTCGGTCCCTGGTGGTCCCTCCAGCCTTTTGATAGGAAATTCAGAGTCAATGGCCTTAACGTAATTCCGACAATCAAGGAACCCCTTTGCTTCAAATTCCAGGACATGAAGGGCCATATCCGTCTGGTACTCCTGGGACTGTCGAAACTCCGCAATTGCCCTGGACCGAATCTCTCCTTGTCGCTGCGCAACCACATTCAGCTCCTTCTCGAGGTTATCACGGATCTCCCTTTCCTGGTTAAGTTCATCCTTAACCCTCTGAAGGTTGGCCTGAGCATCTGTATAAAGCTTCTTTGCATCCACCAAGGACTCCTCGAACACTCTCCTATTCTCCGCCTGCGAATCCGCATAATTCTTCACCTCTTTGGATGCATGAGCATAAAGAGATTGATACTTTTCATGGGTCAGATCCGATGACCAAAAGATCGAAGGATAGATCATGGCCATGATAACGGTAAGTAAGCCACAAACCAGATCCGGATCAGAAAAACGAATGGATATGATTGATTGAATTAGATAAGGAACCCTAACTAAGAGGAGAGCCCTATTCTACTAATCAGTATAGATATATATATATATATATATATATATATATATATATATATATAGAGAGAGAGAGAGAGAAAACGGTTCCTACACATATGTGTAGATAACTTATCTACACACTAGCTTAAAATACAGTGGGGGCCACATTATTTGGGTGATTCAAACCATTCATTTTTAAGGCCCTCACATAGATAGGGTGTCCACAAAAAATCAGATCCATAGGATCATCCTAACCATTCGAACTGTGAAGGCAAAAAATGGACTAATTTGTAATGGTTTAAAGACATCCATTTTACCTCCACAAATCGTAGGGTTGGGATGATCCTATGGATCTGATTTTTTGTAGACACCCTATCTATGTGAGGGCCTTTAAAATGGATGGCTTGGATCACCCAAACAATGTGGGCCCCCACTGTATTTTAAGCTAGTGTGTAGAGAACTCTCTACACATATGTGTAGGAACCGTTTTCTCATATATATATATATATATATATATATATATATATATATATATATATATATATACATACATACATATACGTATATCCTAACCAGGGGCACCAGCCCTAAATATAGTCTAGCGGAGTCAAGGAGATCTTGACTCAAGAAAGACTTGTGAGTGTACTAGGACATTATTTGTAGCCACAAAAAGAGAGCTACCCTAGTCTTTAGATGGGACAAAGGCTCCTAACTCTAGGCTCTACATGTGTAAGCAACACACGTTCGTACCTATATGAATGTAATATACATAAACACTTGCACCTCCTAGTTGAGTTTCACTAAGTCAAATAGATATATACATAATATATAAAACAAAGTATGGCTCCTGACTCAATCTATCGGGCACTACGCATATGATCCATACTTAATATGTATAACACAGGTACACCAAATATTATGCATAGTATGCTTCATTGCTCATCGGCTGCTGTAAACACGGGTACACTGAGTGTTTACGGCTGCAGCACTAGCTCGTAGCTTGGAAATAGATCCAGTAGGCCATCAGGGTAATGACCTCCCATTCGGGCACGTACTGTATCTATACCGTGGAGCCAATAATAATGAAAAATAATAAAAAGAAATAAAGAATATGATAATGCATGTTGTGCAGTGTGTGAATCCCTTGCTTTATTTACGCACCTATCTGGTGCCCCTGGATTTAAGAGAAAAGGTTCCCATTTATAATGATTTTAACCCAAATTTCTTTAAAATTGGTAAAAATAGCATTTTTACAGAGTTAAGCAATGTTTTAAGAACTCCCCAGCAGAGTCGCCAGCCTATGGACCCCGATCCTGAGGGAATAGTGCTGAGGAACGAGTCCCCTGCAATCCTCAAAGATCTCCACATGAAGGAGGGCTCTACCGAGGAACTCTCGAAATGGTGCCACCCTCACAGCATAGCACGAGTGGCAATATAAAGGAGATACCTCTTTATCCGGAGCCAGGGCTCGAAACCAAGACGTACCTGAAACAACTCAGAGTCGCTATCCATGGATAGGCCATGGAACCCCAAAAACAAATCCTATGTGCAATGGATAATCAGAAATATATGTGGCTCCATGCCTAATTACCGATGAGGAAGGTCCGAAGAGCATCTCAATCCGCCCGAGTGCAAGCACTTGGTCTCTTACGCCATTTATTTATTAACTTTGAAGAGTCTTGGGCGAAAATCATGTGAAATGGGGACAAATATCCCCTAAAAAATGTGTACCTAAAGCATTGTGGGACCTGATCCCGCGAGAGGGGCGGCGCGGCCCCCCACACCCTCTCTTGGTCTCTTGTACCCACGCGGTTGGTGTGTGTCGTTTATTATTGATTTAATTCGTCTTTTCCGTGAACTTGGGATCACTAAAGCAATCCGAACTCCACGCAAAAGAGAATGACAGAATCGCCACCTAGATGAGGGATCTGGGACCCGTAAATGACTAAAAATCTAGATTCGCTACCTGACTACGAGAATGGAAGGTATGTGCAGTTCCACCACAAGCATCATTCTTGCCCGATAATCCGGTCTTCAATTCCAAAAGTTAACTCTCTTGAATATCTTTTAAATTGCTCATTTAACTCTTTATTAATGTGTGAACTATATGACATGCATCCTAAAATCTAATTTTAGTGTATTCCCTAATGTGTATCATGATTTTCTTGATTCGTTTGGATTCAATCTAAGTGAATGTTCTCCTAAAATTCTAATTTGAGGAAAATCCTATATATTTAGTTAAAAATAATATACAAAACCCCACCATTTGTGGTGGGCCGACTCGTGCTTAGTATGTCATTCAAAGCATCCAAAGCTGCCTACGTATCCAAGCCTCACTGAAATCAGAGTCGATCGTAGTTCTCAGTGCCTGAACTAAGCTACATGGCCTAAGACATCTAGGACACCAATCTAGACTGGATTGACTATTTCAACAGTTTTCAAGAGATTATTTAATTCAAGTTGAGTAGATTTTATTATCCTATGACTTCATCTAAGATGTTATATGGTCCTATCTAAGTGCAAGACATCCCTTATACTAATGCAAGTGAACCTAAATCCTAGGTAACTAGGCTTGTCCTATGAGAAAAAGGGGTAACTAGTGTAACTAGATCTATGACTCAATTACTATTAATAGCAATCGGTCGTGATGAGGCTGAACTCCCTAACTCTAGGACACCCTAAAACCTAGGACATAACATGACGTAAGTGTTCCTAAGGGGCCCTAAAGGTTCCTACGATGGGAGACTGCAATCCAACGGTTCCCAAAAGACATGGAGTACATTAATTCAATTTGTTGAAGATAATGATTCCAGATTTTAAAGGTTAATGATTCCTAAAATCTAAGGAATATCAATGGCTCTAATACTGGAAAGTTTTCGCCTTGAATTACATCCATGGAAGGGAATCGTGCTTTCCACCCTTGCATAATTTAGCACGCAAGTTATAGTATGTTATTGCCTGGCATATTTCTTAGGATTTTCGTAGACAGTTGACCTCAAAGCCAACAACATACTATAATTTAAATGCTCAAATCATTAAGGATTTATCGCAATTAAGATACAATTATGAACGCAATCTTGGTGGTAAAATTATCATAGTATAGCAAATTTGAAAAGAAAATCAATGATTCCTAGGGTTTCTATTTTGATAGTTTAAAGATTGAATAAATGATGAAAATTCAGAATTTTCTAAAAAATTTTATGACAATTTGAATTAATTTCAATTTTCTTAAGGATTTTAAAGATTTTAGACCAGATTATAGATGTTCAAGGCAACCTATAGCAATTCAAATTCAATTAAGCTCAAATTTTTACAGTAGCTTTCTCTTGATTAGCGAAGGTCACTGTATAATGTTTATGAATTATCAAGGTGATTGCCTATCATTTTTTGAATTTTGAAGATATTTGTCCAGATTATAGATTTACACAGTAACTTATAGCAAATCTAATCTATATAAGTTTACATTTTTACAGTAACTTAAGCTCCATTAGAAAAGGTTACTGCACAATTTTCATGAATTGTAAATGTGTTTTATTATCAGTTTTCTCATGTTGAAGATTTTTGTCCAGAATATAAATTTACACATAAACTCATAGAAAATTTAATCAAAATAAAATGAAAGTTTTACAGTAGCTTGCTCGTGACCAGAGAAGATTACTGTAAAATTGTCATGGAGTTTAAAGATGATTTACGATCAATTTTTTATTTTAACAATATGTGTCAAGATTATGAAATTACAAAGGAACACATAGTAACAATAGTCCAAATCAATCCAAACTGGGTGAACACATGTAATTCCAGTAGTAAATCTCAATAAAATATTTTTAAAATTTTTCATTGCAATTGGCTTTTTTCCGATTTAAAGCATGCTTAATTTGGCATAAAAAATCATAAACAAATATCTAACAACAACTAAAACTTTTGAAAACTTCACAGGAGATTAGATCAAGTCTTAGTTACTTCTCATCCAAATTTCATCTCTGGAAACTCTATATATTTTTCTAAAATTAGTTTTTTTCCAAAAATGCCCCTAGGATTAAATAAATTTTTAAACCCCTTAAATAAAATCTAAAATTCTTCAAAAACTTCTTACTATTCCAAAACCTTAAAATAATGTTATGTTTAAATTGTTATTGATTTCTTATCTGTTTTCACATCTTTTTAAATTCGATCTTTGAAATTTTACCCCTTTAAGGGTAAAGTTCAAAAGGTCAAATCACAGTCAAAACGAAGTCAAAATTCTTGAAAATTCCAGAGATCTATACCTTTTAATACACAAAAGACTCAGAGATTGAACAATTCAAGAAATTTCAAAGGCTTATTAAAGTTGCTTTGTAAAGTGGATTTAAACCCTCTTAATTTCAAATTTTGGATTTTAATATTAAAAATTAGATTTTCCAAGAAAAAAATTTAGATTATGAAATAACCTAAACCTGATCTTATCTCCTCAAAATTTCACATGCAAACACTTTCATCTTCATAGCTTTTCAAAGAAAATCCTAAATTTACTCCTAGCATGTTTCTAGTTTAAACTACATGAAAGAGGATTTTGGAAGACCAACCTTGCTAGCTCTCCTTGTCTCTAGGGTAAGTAATCCTTGGATATACGCTTTGACTTACCCTTTTAACCGCAAAAGAAACCTTAAAGAATCATAATATAGCCTCCAATATGTTGAATATATTGAATATGTGAAAGCACTTTGTGAAGAACCAAGTTGAAGATGAACACTAAAGCAATGGAACGAATTCCAAGAGGGAAGGAAGAGATGGACGAATTTTCAGAGAATCTCCCAAGGTTGGACGAATTTCTGAGAGAAAGAATTGCCTTGGGAAGGTTTGATTTTATAGGTAAAAGACTTAGGTTGAATGATTTTGGAAATTTTTATTGTGAGCACTCTTCTCTTTGGCTTATTTTTAATTTGTGCTTTGACTTTCTCATTCTTTGATTTTCATATTGAACTTATTTCTAAATCTTGTTTCTTGCAAGCTAAGCAATGCTAAATTATACAATGGAGATCCTTCAAGATCAATCTTTCTGCCTTCTCAAATAGGAAACTAGTTTTTGCGAACGATTTTCGTTCAAAAAGGGTTGTCCAATGTTTGAGATCATTTTTGACCTATTTATAGGCTGATTTTGGAAAAGTCAGAAACTAGAAAGCTGTAGATCTTTTTAGACGTTCGAAACAAGTATAATAGCAAAAATTTTGGACTAAAAGATAAAACGTTATGGCAATTTTAGTAACCTGATCATACAAGCCCTTTCTAATTATAACTCTTCATTTCTTTATTATTTTTTCAAAACAAATATGATGTCACCAACCACCTCATCATCCCATGTTGGAGTTTTTTTGCATGTGGCCTCCTCATGTGGGGCGCCCACTTATGTGGCCGACCCACATGGCTGGGTCCACATGGACCCCCACCTGATGGGCTTTAGCCCAATGGGTCTTATGACATGTATTTTGGGTTTTTTTCAATGAAAATTCAATAAAATCGTTTAAATTTAAAAATTTTATGGATGAACCCAACCCATATGACATTTATGGTGCACCATCGACATATGGTCGAACCATCCCCTTTAGAAAAAATAATTTTTCGGACCAAAATACCCCTATTCGACCATTACACATCCAAATGCGACCAAAATACCCTCAAATTGGTTCACCCCTTAATGGGGAAAAGTTAAAAAATGAAAGTCTTTGTGGTCAAACTTCGAAAATGGGAACTTTTAAAATTGGGTCATTTTGGTGGGCAAATCAAACAAGATCATTTGGTACCCCCTGAAAATACCCAAAATGCCCTTGACACATAAAATTTCCAAGTTAAGCGAAACCCCTGAGAAACTCTAAATTTAGCAAGCTTTCCAAAATTCATGAAATGATCTAAGATTCCTTAGACACACACTAAATGTCAGATGAAACAGATTGAAAATGACTAAATTACCCCTGAGGTGCAAATTTTGGTAAAACTAGGGAAAACCCCGAGAAATTCCAAAAATAACAGGTTTCTTAAAATTCATGAAATGACTCGAGATTTCTCAAACACGATCCAGAGATCAAATGAATCACACAGGAAAAGACCAAAATACCCCTGAAGTGCAAGAATGAGGGAAACTCTGAGAAATCTAAATTTAGCAGGTCTCCCAAAACGTACGAAATTACTCCTGATTCATCAGCCATACCCTCAAGATGATTTTGGATATATGGGAAATGATCGAAATATCCATAAGATGATGAAAATACGGATGCCCTAGGAGTTTCTAAAAATAGCAGGTTCTTTAAATCACTTGAAATTTTTGAAGATTCCTCAGTCATACCTTTAGAGATAATCTCGGGCATACTAAAACGACCAACACAACCTCAAGATACCCAAAAAATGGGTATCTTTTCAAACATACATTTATTTTCGATTTTAAATTTTCAATTTGAATTTCCAACTAGGAAATTGAATGTTTGAAAGAACTTTCTTTTGCAAAAGATTTTTGAGAAGTCTCTTTTTAACTAAAAATTTTATCATTTGAAAAGAGACAAAAATTCTTCTCAAAAATATTTTCTAATGAAATCCAAATATCTTTTGCATTGATGCAAAGAAAATGTTTAGAGTTAAACCACAACACAATAAAATCATTGCCTTTGAGTTCAAGGAAAATAATTTCATATCACTTTCACTACATTTTCTTGAAAAAGAAATTCCCTCTTCAATGACATCTAAAATGTCATGATCTATGGTTTTGAGATAGGCTTGTATTTGTGCTTTCCAAGCTCCATATTCGTTCCATCAAAGAATAGAGGATTAGGGTGGATCGGCCTTTCTCAAAATTCATATTGATTGTCACAGATCATTTCTCTTGTAGATTTTTAAGATTTAAAAACCTCTTTAAGAGCCTTAGCTCTGATACCAAATGAAAATACAAGTGTGACAACCCAAGAGGGGGGTGAATTGGTCAATTAGAAATTTTAGGCATAATTAGGGGAAGATTAAAAATTAATCCATTTAATTAATCACTAATTAGTCTAACCCTTGTTCAAATAGGTGTGTTAATGAAAGCTAGGGTTTAGACATTCTAATCATGCACATTTGTTAACCCTTGTTAAAAAAAGATATTATAATGCAATTAGGGTTTATATATTTAACTTAAGTGCATTTACTAACACTTGTTCCATTTAAAACATATTCACAAGTTAGGTTAAAGATTACCAATCACCACAGGGCATGAGAAGGAAAGGAAGAGAGAGAGAGACAATGAACACAAGATTTATAGTGGTTCGGTCTATCACAAGACCTACTCCACTCTTCACGTCCACACGCGAGTTCCACTATCTCGATCTTCCTTCAAGGCCGGATCAATGAGCCATTACATGACCAAGTGTGGACCCCGATCGGAAGAATGCTGAGGAAACGAGTCCCCAAACAGTCTCTGGACCTCCACACATGAAGGGAGAGCTCTGCCAAGGAACTCTCAAAACAAATGCCACCCTCATAGCATAACACGAGTGGCAATATAAAATGAAATACCTCTTGATCAAAGGATAAATTCCCAAATCATGAAGTACCTAAAATAACTCAGAGTCGCCATCCATGGATAGGCCATGGAACCCCAAAATCAAATCCTCTGTGCAATGGATAACCAGAAATGTATATGGGCATGTGCCTGATTACGAATGGAGAAGGTCCAAAGAGCACCCCCAATTCGTCCGAGTGCAAGCACTTGGTCTCTTATGCCATTTATTAGTAACTTCGAAGAGTTTCGGGCGAAAATCATATGAAATGGGAACAAAATATTTTCGGGAAGACGTATACCTAATCATGCATGACCAGGGGATAAAATAATAAGCACACACAAAATAAAATAAAAGATGTGTCACCTAATGACAACTAGGTTATGAGTGACATGCCTAACTGGTGTCTAAGTTCTGGTGAACAAATATATACATGTTACAGCTAAAGGTATAGGTCTGCACAAGAAAGTAAGAGAACACAACAAAATACACGACACGACAACACAACAAATCCTAAGACTCTAAACGATTTAGCCGGAGTCCTTAGATGGTCTGATGTTCATCCAAAGAAGCCTACGTATCCCCGCCTCCACGAGAATCAGAGCAACGTAGTTCTTCGCGCCTATTCTTAGCTATGATGCCTAAGACATCTAGACCTCTATCCTAGACTCGACCTAAAAAGCCGGACTAGTTATTAAAGCTTCTTGTGCGATTATTTAAATTCCCACAGATTGTGAATTTTAGGACACCCTATATGCCCTAACTAAATGCAGGTTAGCCCTAAGCTAATGCAGGTGGTTCCTACAACCTATGTGTAACTAGGCTGTATGTCCTAAGAAAAACAATGGGATCACTAACGCATCTTAGACCTAGTCATCAGTCGGCGATGTGAATCGCCAACTGACCAGACGGAGGCGTAACAGACTCCTAACTCTAACACAAATACAAACAAGACACACAACACATCAAAGACGTTTCCTAACTCTAAAACTCTCTATCTAGGAAAACTCCTAACTCTAGAGAAAGATCTTATTGAAAACAAAGTTTTTAAAAGATTTTTGTGCCTTTTTTAAAGAATTCAAATGATTTATTTACAAAGTTTGGCTGGACTTGTGTCTTTGATGTGTTGTGTGTCTTATTTGTATTTGTGTTAGAGTTAGGAGTCTGTTACGCCTCCGTCCGGTCAGTTGGCGATTCACATCGCTGACTGATGACTAGGTCTAAGATGCATTAGTAATCCCAATGTTTTTCTTAGGACGCACAGCCTAGTTACACATAGGTTGTAGGAACCACTTGCATTAGCTTAGGGCTAACCTGCATTTAGTTATGGCATATAGGGTGTCCTAAAATTCACAATCCACGGGAATTTAAATAATCGCACAAGAAGCTTTAATAACTAGTCCCCTTTTAGGTCGAGTCTAGGATAGAGGTCTAGATGTCTTAGGCATCATAGCTTAGAATAGGCGCGAAGAACTACGTTGCTCTGATTCTCGTGGAGGAGGGGATACGTAGGCTTCTTTGGATGAACATCAGACCATCTAAGGGCTCGGGCTAAATCGTTTAGAGTCTTAGGATTTGTTGTGTTGTTGTGTCGTGTATTAGAGCTCACCCTTAGGAGGGTTACCTTGATTTAGATAGAGAGTTTACTCAAAGGAGGCATGCCTTGCCTCATTTATGGAGCCCCCATTTAGAGACAAGTCTTGTCTCACTTAGAGAGAGTTCCTTTTAAGAGGCTTACTCAGCCTCATGTTAGAGTCCCCCTGTAGACACCCCATTTTGACAGGGCCCTAAACCCGCGTATTCGAATGAAATCCCAAGGTTGAACAAGGTCTCGAAGTGCGAAACCAACCCGAAAAACCTGGAAAATTTTATCGTTGCCAGGCCCTTTGATTGATGTTCATAACTCGAGAAACCCCCTTTAATTTGAAGCCCTGATCCCCACTCTCATGTCCTCGGAATTGGTAAAATTACCAATGTAACCTTCACCTCTGATATCGGCCCCCTTTTTATTTGAACCCTGAATTGTTGGTATTGATATCTGACGCTCAGGTCTATAGATTGGGTCAAGTCAGGCCAAGGTCAGGCGGAAAATGAATGGAATTAATCCGAAGCTAACCCGATTGCAAGTTGAAAATCTCAACCCGAATTTCATGAATCGACCCAAGTCGCATCCCAACCCATGTCTCGAGCTCGAGCTGGGCATAGTATAAAGAAATATGAAAAGGGAGGGTGAATTAGCAGGGCATGGGTGTGCTAATACTAGCTTACCATAGGCAAATCAAAAAAGAAGAAAATTTATTCCGCCCCCTTTTCCTACCCGAGCCCCCCTGTAAAGATAAGAGTAGTTAAGATACACTAGATGGGGCTGTCTAGAGCAAAAAGGGGGGGTCAGGTATATCATTCTTCTTTAATAAAAATCAAAATAGGGATTTGGGGAAGAACGAAATCAACCCATCTTTAAGGGTATTCTTGGATGTTCTCATTGCTTACTTGGGAAGTAATAATTCTAAGCCATAGGATCAACAAGGAAAGTGTGTGGGTAGGATGAGGTGAGAAAGAGATTTTTTATTAGGGTTTGTAAAGACAATGGAAGAAATCAAGGGTTGAAATTACACAAGGCACATGGGCTTTGCAATGAATGGCTAGGGTCATACCCATGAAAATATCTAGGTTATAAAAAGCAACTAGAGAGAGAAAGGGAGGGAGGATTTTTTTGTTTGAGAAAACAAAGAGAGAAAGAAGCAGAGAAGAGGGAAATCCACAGCCGCCCACCTTCTTCCACCTCCGGCCACCCTCCAACCTCCGGCCAAGCCGCCTACATCTCGGGCTCTTCATCTTCTCCAAACCCCCGTCCACAACCCCCATTCCTTCTCCACCCAGCCACCTTCTCTACCACCCCAAAACCCATTTTCGAGACCAAACCCACTTCGAAAAACCCAAAATCCAGCCGCCCACCGGAATCCGAGCCACCACCACCTCCTCTGTCCATCTCCCACTCCATCTTCTTCCTCCACTCCTCTGCCATTTCTCCACTCACGGGCGCCTCTCCCAACTCCGGCTATTTTCCATCATCCGAACCCCATCTCCACCACTAGCCATCATAGCCCTCGTCTTCCTGTGGACCCCGATCCAAGAGAGGCGGGGGGACGAGCCCCCCATGCGAGTCTCAGGATCATCCACGTGAAGGAGAGCTCCGCCAAAGAACTCTCGAAAGAGTGCCCCTCATAGCATGAGTGGCGATGTAAAGTGAGATACCTCTCGATTCGGGGACTAGCCCGGATTCGAGACGCACCTTAAACAAAGAAAGAGTCGCCATCCAAGGAAGTAGGCCCTGGATCCCATGCTGTGCTCTGTCGCAACAGATAACCAGAGATACAAAAGGTCCGTGCCTGATGACGAATGGGGAAGGGGTTAGGCGCCCCCAATTCGCCCAAGTGCAAGCACCTGGTCTCTTATGCCATTTATTAGTAACTTTGAAGAGTTTTGGGTGAAAATCATGCGAAATGGGAACGAATATCCCTGAGATAACGTCTAGCTAATCATGCATATCTCGGAGATGAATAAGAAGCATACACAAAAAAGAAATGAAAGACATGACACTTAAGAATAGCTAGATTGTGAGTGTCATGCCTAATTGGTGTCTATGTTCTGGTGGACAAACACATGCATGCTACAGCTAAAAGTATAGGATCCGTACATGAAAATAAGAAAACACAACAAAACATACAATATGACAAACCCTAGACTCTAATGCGATAATTGACTCGGACCAGGATGGCCATCCATCCTAGTTGCACTACGTATCCCGGCCTCGGGAAGAATCAGAGTCAACGTAGTTCGGCGACCTATGCTAAACTACAATGCCTAACCCTCTAGGACCGCTATCCTAGACTCGATCAACTAGACTTGACTAGTTTTTAAAGCTTCTTGTGCCGTTACTTATGTTCAAGTGAATGGTAATTTTTAGGACTCCCTATATGCCCTAACTAATGCAAGTGGACCCTACACCCTATGTGTGACTAGGCTGCGCGTCCTAAGGAGAACCATGGGCTATCTAAGCGCGTTCTAGTCTAGCTATCGGCTCGACTAAGTGTCTAGCCGACCACGACTCGAGGCCTCCTAACTCTGAGGACACTCACACGACAAGACTCGGCATATCAACACAAACAGGACAGACTCCTAACTCTAAGACACCCCAAATGCCTAGGACAGACTCCTAACTCTATGGGTAGATCTTTTGAAAATTGCTGATAAGGTTATTTTGAAGAATTTTTGTAGTTTTGGAAGGTTTGAAAGGTTTTGAAGCTTATAGAAGCTTTTGAAGTTGTGAAACTTGTGAAAGTTGTGAAAGTTGTGAAATTGTGAAAGTTGTAAAATTGTGACTGAACTCAGGATGCCAGTTGCACGCCTGAGCTGCCTACGTACCCCTCAGCTAGGGATCAAGCCATCCGTAGTTCGGACCAGATTTTCCTAACTACCCTCTTAATGACTCTTGATTTTTGAGATTTTTGGTTTTTCAGATGTTTTTTATTTTTTGACACAAGAGGACAGAATCCTATCATCACAAGGGGAGGACAGACTCCTGATATCCCGCAAAGGTTGGACAGCATCCTATGCTTTGCGGGGGAAAAGAACAGAATCACAGCTCTGCAAGGGTTGGACAGCATCCTATACCTTGCAAGAGACTAGATAAAATCATATGACTTGACGAGAGGTTGGAAAGAATCCTAACCCCTATGATGATAGGACAGACTTCTGAAAGACTGAAGGACTGACTCCTATGCTGAAGACGGACTCTGAAAGATGGAAAGACGGAATCCTAAACTTTATGAAGGGATAGGACAGAATCCTAAACTCTACAAGGGTAGGACAGACTCCCAAACCCTAAGACGGTAGGACAGACCCCTAAACTCTCTGCGACTGACTCTATAGAGGAAGAAATCCCTTAACCTGCGAAGACTCTAAGGCAGGAAGGGAAGGGGTTGGCTCAAGATACATCCCATCATAGCCCGAACCCCGAGGGCAGTTTCTGGGATTGATTGAGATACGCATATTGAAAATTACAGGATGATGCGGCAGGGCCAAGACCAAAATGAACTTTTCGGATCTTAAAGCAAGTAAGACTACACTAGCGACAACCATGTCCTTTATCTACAAGAAAGATAAGAGGCAGATGGAACGACCGGTAACTTGGCATGGATTTAGATCGCTTGGTCACTTAATCAACTGCCAAGAGGGTTTACATGAGAAGAATATTCACTTGAATCCAAGGGATCCTTTTACTTCATCCATTCAGGCTGATCTTTCATGCTCTCATTTGCACATTCTCATGCAGATAAAATTATTGGAGCCATATTAAGACAGAAAATCTGTATCGCGATCAAAATACCACTGATGAAGGAGGAAAGATGCAAAGACCTTAACAAATATGGCTTTAAGGGGACGAACTTTGACCGGCGAGACCCATTCTAAACCTTTTTGCCATGTCTCGACGACATTAGAAATGTCTCCCAAATGCAGCCCTTTCATTGAGATGAACACGAGCTAATAGATAAGATAAATT
Source organism: Tasmannia lanceolata (assembly GCF_043159265.1). Taxonomy (NCBI): domain Eukaryota; kingdom Viridiplantae; phylum Streptophyta; class Magnoliopsida; order Canellales; family Winteraceae; genus Tasmannia; species Tasmannia lanceolata. The sequence goes on from NW_027518715.1 coordinate 3,043,936, forward strand.
TCAGCTATACGGCTTCGAGAGCAGCTACTCCATGGGCTCACATTCTTGTCCAGTGATTACATTTTTATCCTCCAACAACATTCCCATGTTAAGGATGATATGATGGCCTACCTTTCACTCCATATACCTTTGCCATTCAAATACATCAAAATTTAAAAGAGAAGCCTTCTAAGAAATGATTGGGGAAAAAACTTAAACATGTATGGAGTTGGAACACATGAGCTCGGATGGGAGCTATGTACATGATCAGGTATTGAATTGCACTTGACAGCATCTACCGCATGGAAAAATGAGAGAACCCAAACTAATACTATGCGAGAGACACACAAAACAATAGGCATGCTGATATCACTACTAGTCTTTGAAAACCCCTTTATCAAATCTCATTACCAATTAAACAGGCATTTCACATCATGAAACATATTGCTTGCCTTAACAAGGTGGGGACTAGCCTCATACAACCATCAAGAACACCTGCTGAGTAAACCCAAACCATGTAACAGTTTCTAACACAGAGCATTGTTAAAAATAAAAATAAAAATAAAAAAAACTTAGAAATCATAGACCACCAAAATGCAAAGCAAAGCCGAAACTGATAAGAGAAATCTGTTACCACAGGTTAAAGCCATGTCAAAATAAAACGAATGGAAATCAAATCGCACATCAAACCCCATTCAGTCATGGAAGAAATTAAACAAGAGCAAACATACTAGCCTTAGATTATTATTAGAAAAGAATGCAGAGACTACCTGAATATGGAAATTCCGAGCACTCCTCTGTATCTCACCTTGACGATAGGCAGAGGCAATGAAAATGATGAGCGATTTTACTAGAGAAGGATGCTGCCGAGAAGGTCTCTTTGCTGATAGGGATAGTGGAGGTGAATATGGGTTATAGGGAAATGGTTTGAAGGAACAGATGGAGGTGGCTGCTATGGGGAGGAAAATGGGGTCGGATTTGGATTTTGGGAAGAGGATTAGCAAGGGTGTGGAGGTATAAAATGAAATGGGTTTTGTGAAGATGACGAAGATGAAAAATGAAATGGGTTTGGGCCGATTGGGTTTTAATGGGGGTTTGGGTTGATCGGTGGAAATGATGGAGAAGGGCTAGCAATGGTGGTGGGGTTCGAAGGTTGAAGATGGGAAGAGGCCGGAGAAAGGAAGAATGGCCGGTGGCTCCATCTCCCTCGTTTTCCTTCTCTCTGTTTTTTTTTTGAAATGGTTTTTTGGGCAGAGAAGATAAAAATGGGTTTGATTGGGTGGCAAAAATGGTGGTGAAGGAAGGAGAGGATGGAGAAGATGGCTGAGGAAGATGGGGATAAACGAAGGTGGTGGAGATGGAAGAAATGGGGGCGGGGGTACGGTGGCTGTGATGGGGGAAAAAACGAAATGGGTTTTGTGAAGATGGTGGAGATGACAGGGGTTTACAAATGTGGGTTTGGTGGAAACGGAATGGGCTTTGGGTAGAGGTGAGTTGTAGAGGTTGGGGTCGGAGATGGCTTGCCGGAGATGGGGTTTGTCCTTGCCGGATTCCGACTGGCGGTGGTTGCGAACGAAGGAGAAGATGAACGGCTGGGATAGGCTTGGCGGAGAAAATGGAGGAGGTGGTTGGGGTGAAAATAAAGGGGAAGGTGGAGGTGGCCGGCCGGAGATGTTTGGGCTGGCCGGAGATGGGGCCGGATTCCGGAAAAAGGTAGGATATCTGAGGTGGGTTTGGGTGGTTGGGTTGCTGAGAAAATGGTTTGGGTTTTTGAAATGGGTTTGGGGAAATGGCAGAGGATGACCGGTGGTGACGATGGGCGATGGAGATGAGGGAGGAGAGGATGGCCGCTGGGTTGGATTCCGGCAAAGTCACCGGAGTCGGTGGAGATGGGGGCGAATCTCTCTGTTCTCTGCCTCTCTCTCTCTCTCTCTCTCTCTCTCTCTCTCTCTCTGTTTAAGGGTGAAATGGGTTTTGGGTAAGGGTTTGAAGTGGTTTTGGGTAGAAATGGGGTTTGAATGGTGGTGGAGAGAATAGGCTTGCCGGAGAAGAAGGTGGGTTTGGTGGATATGGGCTTGAGGAGAGGCTTGGTGGTTTTGATGGTGTTTTAAAATGGGTTTAGGGAAGATGAAGTGGGAGAGGAATGAGGGTGGCTGGGAAGTGAAGAGATGAGGGAGGAGATGGAGGCGGCTTGCCGGTGGAGGTGGAAATGGTAGGCGGCTCTTTCTCCCTCTCTCTGCTTCTTGATTTTTCTCAAAAAAAAAATGAGCCTCTCCCCTGTTTCACGCAAGAGCTCTCTTAGTTTTATACTTAGGGTTAAATTCCTAAGTCTAATCCTAACCATCTATGTGGCATCCTCTTTCCTTGGCTGCTCTCAACCATTGATCCCCTCTTTTACTAATTCCACTTGCTTTTATTTTTTTATTTTTTTAATGCCCTGGATTATCTCAGCCCTACATCTCACCCTTCTTATCCAATAGCCCATGATCATTGCTTGTAGGGAAAGTAATGCCCACCTTATTAAATGTCCCAAGGATAAGGCGATTTTACCCTATTGCCACTATGCCCTATTTGATTTTCTTTTCATTAATGAGCACCCTCACTTGATTGTTTCACCCCCCTCTTCTGCAATAAAGAGAGATAGCATCAACACTACCCTGCTTTGATAGCTGCACTAACCTTTTTCATCTTCTTTACACTGAATGACCCGCGGGTCGACATGGGCAATCTCTAGCCTCTGTAATGCACCCCCTTTTTGTATTGAACGATGAAAATGATATGAGCACAGCCAGCTTTGATAATGGCACCAACTCGGCTCGCCTTATTCTACATTTTTTGCCTGATTGCCATGAAATTTTACCGGGGTATTCCCGAGAACACTAAAAATCTTCTGGGGAATTTGTACCCGCAAATGCGCACAACAAGATGCCCAAAACTTGAGCCTTCTTCTCATTTGGGCCCAGTCCTTTAAGAATTTTTTAGATTAATTTCAGGATATTTTGGGACTCGGAATTTGGAAATTTTATTGGATTTACGAAGTTCTTATTCGATTTGGGGGACTTTAGGGTCGGGTCAAAATGGGGTGTCTACACTTCCCCTCTTCATTTTCCACCTCAAACCCACATCCCCTGTTTTTACCATTTTTCTATTTTTATAAAAACCCATTTCATTTCATCACAAACCCATTTTAGAAAACCCACCACCATTTTCTTCCTTTTCTACCTCCACCTTCCTAGCAGCCACCTCTGCAAATCCGGCCGGCTAAACCCATCCACCACCTCTGCTATTTCCGCCAAAACCCACTTCGGTTTTCTCCACCAAAATCCATCTTCGATCCTCTGCTGCTATCCCATTCAAACCCATCTTCTATCAAAACCCATTTCGAAACCCAAACCATTTTCTCGGCCATCCACCTCCAAATCCATCGATCCCTTCGCCCATCTAGTTTTTTTTGTCATTTTTTATTTTTTTTCTAACATACACAGAGAGAGAGAGGAGCAGAGAGAAGAAAATCCTTCTTCTCCGGTGAGTTTTGCCGGAATCCGACACCCGTTCCATCTTCCCCGATCCAACCTCACGTCGGACTCATCTCTTCCCCACCCCCACAAGCCACCTCCACCACCACCATCTTCACAAAACCCACCTTCATTTCCCCACCACCATTGCTAGCCACCCTCTCCATCATCACTACCGAACCCCATTTTTATTCCTCTTCCATAATTTTCAATATATCCCCAACCCCAAATCAGTGATCTCCACTCATCCCAAAAACCAACTCTCCAATTTTGTACACAGATCAGTCCACTCAAGGTCTAATTCCAGCCACCGACCCCATATTTCCCTTTGGAATTGTTGAAAAAAAAGAAAAGAAAGGAGAAGGAGGTGATTTTGCGGACTTGCGATTCGGATCACGGAGAAATCATAGCAAGAGAAGAAGGACAAAGGCAAGAAGGTAAGACTCTCCTCATTTCTTCTTTATAGTGTTATCTAGAGCCCGTCTCTTGTTTGTGTTGTTTGGTTCTTTTCATTAGTGGCTAATTTTCTAAAAGAAAATTAGTCTGTGATAAACTGATTTCTTTTGGGTTCTTTAAAACTGTTGTTCCCAAAATATTTTAAAATTTGCAAAAACATGTCCATTTTAACTCTTTCAAGTGTTCTATGATTTTAGGGTTAGCTAGTCCTCCTTGAATTTTGTTGATTACTCTCCTTTTGGGTGTTTGTTTTAGACATCTCATTGCAGAAAAGGGGTGGGATGCAGATTCTTCCTTGGTTGTGATTTATGTTTGGTTTGTTAATCTGAAGTGTGTATCCGGATAGCCTGCAGTTTGATATGAGGTCCTCTCTATTTGGTCTTTTTCTTTCCCAAAGTAAAAAATCGGTTTCATCTCTTTTGTTCATCTACTGAGAGTTTCATTTTGTGACATGGGTGTATTTGTCTAAAGGATAATGAGTATGAATTACTTAGCAACCTTGCACCAAATTGAAATCATGTATTTCACATTTGAAGAAATGCTTCACGAGGCTTGTAGAATCTGAAATTTTGGAAATACCCCTAGTTTAGTGGTTGTAGGATTCATGCCCATTTGAAACTAAACAGGGAGCTTTTATATGATTGTTGCTATTATCGCTTAGACTGTTGTCTTGTACAAGTTGTCAGATAGATGGATGTTGGTCAGTTGTTACCCCTTCTTTTCATCTGATCTGAGGAATCAAAATGGAGCTACCATCATCCAGACAAGGCGCTGATGTTGACATTATCATGTCTTAATAATCGCACGAATCCAGCTTGTCTCCTCCATTAAAACTGCGACAATTTTTTATATTTGTGTTGGGTGAAGGAGGCAAGAAGGCATTAGTGCGAAGGTTAACACATAGTGGTGTGAATGTCGAGGGATCATATTATGCGATTTTAAACAACAAGATGGTTTGTATCATTGTTTTCTGCTTGCTAAAATTCTGTCCACGAATAATTGTAGAACCCACTTTGGTTAACCTCATCGATTTTGGAAAATTACATAGGTGGAACCCTGTTTTAGAAACTTGTAAAGCTCTAAATTGCATAACCGCAGAACAATGTTAATTCAACCATGGTTCGATAGTTGTACATGCATCGTTTGAAAGCTCAATTCTCTTCTCTTGCCTCTGTTCCATGAGCAGTAGCACTTTATTTTGCTATAATGGTATCATAATTTCAAACTTGTTTGCTCACAAGATTCCAAAGCCCCATATGGGTTTTAAGCATTCGGAAGGATCATGGTGGACAGTAGGCTTCTTCTAGTTCTCTTACTCGATTAAATAATGTTTCCCTGTTGGATAAAATTTGATACCAAGTTGTCTATTCGAAGTTAGTTTGGGGACAAAACTGCCAATGCCTTTGATATTTGCGATCCCCGTCTTGATGATTCATGATGGTTCGACACTTGATTTTCATTTTGAAATCCTCTTTCCCTCTCCTTCGAGATCATCATTTCCTACAGGGTTTAGGGGGTCTTCTTCAGGTTCACTCTCCTCACGTTCCTAGGGATCCTACTCAGGCTTCGGGATTCCATCGATTATAGGGACATTTTCTCGGGTTTATTCTCCATTAAGAGTCATTCTCCTGACGTTCCTTGGGATACTCTTTGTGTTTCGAGATTCCATCGATCATGGGAGCGCCTCGTCGGGTCAAGGCTATGACGGAATGTATCTTGAGCCACCCCCTTCCCTTCCTGCCTTAGAGTCTTTGCAGGTTAAGGGATTTCTTCCTCTTTAGAGTCAGTCATGGAGAGTTTAGGAGTCTGTCCTACCATCCTAGGGTTTAGGAGTCTGTCCTACCCTTGTAGAGTTTAGAATTTTGTCCCATCCCTTCATAAAGTTTAGGATTCTGTCCTTCCATCTTTCAGAGTCAGTCCTTTAGCATAGGAGTCTGTCCTTACTTAGAGAGTCAATCTTTTAGGAGTCGGTCCTATCATCATAAGGGTTAGGATTCTGTCCACCCTCTCATCAAGTCATGTGATTTTTATCCGCTCTTGCAGGGTATAGGATGCTGTCCAACCCTTGCAGAGTCGTGATTCTGTCCAATTCCCCCGCAAAGCATAGGATGCTGTCCAACCTTTGCGGGATATCAGGAGTCTATCCTACCCTTATGATGATAGGATTCTGTCCTCTTGTGTCAAAAATTCAAAAACACTTCAAAAACATCTAAAAAACCAAAAATCTCAAAAATCAAGAGTCATTAGGAGTAGTTAGGAAATTCTAGTTCGAACTACGGATGGCTTGATCCCTAGCTGAGGGGTACGTAGGCAGCTCAGGCTTGTAGCTGGCATCCTGAGTTCAGTAACAACTTTCACAACTTTCACAACTTTCACAACTTCACAACTTTCATAACTTCAAAAAACTTTCATAGCTTCAAAACCTTTCAAACCTTCCAAAAATACAAAAATTCTTCAAAATAACCTTGCAAATCATTTTCAAAATATCTTCCCATAAAGTTAGGAATCTGTCCTAGACGTTTGGGGGTGTCATAAAGTTAGGAGTCTGTCCTAATTGTGTTGCTTTGCCAAGTCTTGTCGTGTGAGTGTCCTCAGAGTTAGGAGGCCTCGAGTCGTGGTCGGTTAGACATTTAGTCGATCTGATGGCTAGACTAGAACGCATTTAGATAGCCCATGATTTTCCTTAGGACGCACAGCCTAGTCACACATAGGGTGTAGGGTCCACTTGCATTAGTTAGGGCATATAGGGAGTTCTAAAAATTACAATTCACTGAACTTAAGTAATAGCAAGAAGCCTTAAAAACTAGTCAGGTCTAGTTGATCGAGTCTAGGATAGCGGTCCTAGAGGGTTAAGCATTGTAGTTTAGCATAGGTCGATGAACTACGTTAACTCTGATTCTTTCCGAGGCCGGGATACGTAGTGCAGCCAGGATGGATGGCCATCTTGGTCCGAGTCAAGTATCGCATTAGAGTCCAGGGTTTGTCATATTGTATGTTTTGCTGTGTTTTCTTACTTTCCTGTACAGACCTTATACCTTTAGCTGTAGCATGCATGTGTTTGTCCACCAGAACTTAGACACCAATCAGGCATGACGCTCATAACCTAGCTATTCTTAGGTGGCATGTCTTTCATTTCTTTTTGTGTGTGCTTATTATTCATCTCCGAGACATGCATGATTAGATAGACGTTATCTCGGGGATATTCGTTCCCATTTCGCATGATTTTCGCCCAAAACTCTTCAAAGTTAATAATAAATGGCATAAGAGACCAGGTGCTCGCACTTGGGCGAATTGGGGGCGCCTAACCCCTTCCCCATTCGTCATCAGGCACAGACCTTTTGTATCTCTGGTTATCTATTGCGACAGAGCACAGCATGGGATCCATGGCCTACTTCCTTGGATGTCGACTCTTTCTTTGTTTAAGGTACGCCTCGAATCCGGGCTAGTCCCCGAATCAAGAGGTATCTCACTTTACATCGCCACTCATGTTGTGAGGGGCACTCTTTCGAGAGTTCCTTGGCGGAGCTCTCCTTCACGTGGATGGTCTAGAGATTTTCTGGGGGCTCGTCCCCCCGCCTCTCTCGGATCGAGGTCCACACCCCCTTCTTCAGGAGCGAGTCTTTGATTCCTTCATCTTTTTAGAAGTATTATTAGAGAGTCTTTGACTCATTTGTCCTTATTAGAGAGTCTTTGACTCAGTTGTATTCTTTAGCAGTATTATTAAAGAGTCTTTGACTCATTTGCCCTTATTAGGGAGTCTTTTACTCATTTGTCTTTCTTGGCGGTATTATTAGCGAGTCTTTGACTCACTCGTCTTTCATTTGGTATTATTAGAGAGTCTTTGACTCATTTGTCTTTTAGGTTATATCAGTATAGAGTCTTTGACTCATTCGTCCTTTTGATAGTGTCATTAGAGAGTCTTTGACTCATTTCTCCCTTTCTTTAGTTGTTTTTAGGAGCTTCTCCTTACTGTTGTCGTCGCTTTTCTTCTTTAAAGACTAGCAGTCTCATTAGAGCTTTGCCTTTTGGGATCTTAGATCATTTCTTTATCTTTGACTTTAGCTTACCTGGTTTAGGGGTTTCCCCTGTTAGCCCTAGGGTTTGGCCCTAAGGTGTTGCTTTGTGTTCCCTTAGGTCTTTGGCCAAAAGGGTGAAAACATTTAAAAATTCAAAAAACACTTTAAACTCCAAAAACATTAGAAACTTTCGAAATCCAAAAATATTGGAAAAGCTTTAAAATCTAAAAAAATATTGGAATATTTGAAAACTCAAAAACATCAGAAATTTAAGACATCAAAAACATTTGAAAACATCAAAAACCTTAAAAAAGTGTAATGTGTTGTGTTTTGGAGTAGTTTAGGAAAGTTCGTTTCGAACTATGTTGGCTTGATCCTCTTCCACGAGGTACGTAGTGCAACTTGGGATCTTTATCCCAAGTCCAGCCAAACTTTTTAAATAAATCATTTGAATTCTTTAAAAAATGCACAAAAATCTTTTAAAAACCTTGTTTTCAACAAGATCTTCCTCTCTCACGAGGTACGTAGTGCAGCTTGGGATCTTTATCCCAAGTCCAGCCAAACCTTGTAAATAAACTTTGAAAATCTTTCAAAAACCGTTAAAACCTTGTTTTAAAAAGATCTTCCTCTAGAGTTAGGAGTTTCTCATAGATAGAGAGTTTTAGAGTTAGGAGTTTCTTCTTGATATGTTATTTGATTGTTTGTTTGTTGTGTGCTTGTTTTAGAGTTAGGGGTCTGTCCTAGAGTTATAGGAACGCCTCCGTTCGGTCAGTTGGCGATCCACATCGCCGACTGATGATTAGAGTAGGATACGTTAGTCCACCCTTTGTTTTCCTCAGGAAACACAGCCTAGTTACACATAGATTGTAGGAACCACCTGCATTAGCTTAGTGCTAATCTGCATTTAGTTAGGGCATATAGGGTGTCCTAAAATCTACAATTCACTAGAATTTAAATAATCGCTCAAGAAGCTTTAACAACTAATCCGGTCTTTTAGATCGAGTCTAGGATAGAGGTCTAGGTGTCTTAGGCATCATAGCTTAGAATAGGTGCGAAGAACTACGTTGCTTTGATTCTCGTGGAGGCGGGGGATACGTAGGCTTCTTTGGATGAACATCAGACCATCTAAGGACTCCGGCTAAATCGTTTAGAGTCGTAGGATTTGTTGTGTTGTTATATTGTATATTTTGTTGTGTTTTCTTACTTTCTTGTGCAGACCTATACCTTTAGCTGTAGCATGTATGTGTTTGTTCACTAGAACTTAGACACCAGTTAGGCATGTCACTCATAACCTAGTTGTCATTAGGTGACACATTTTTTATTTTATTTTGTGTGTGCTTATTATTTTATCCCCTGGTCATGCATGATTAGGTAGACGTCTTCCCGGGGATATTTTGTTCCCATTTCACATGATTTTGCCCAAAATTCTTTGTAGTTAATGAAAATGGCATAAGAGACCAAGTGCTTGCACTCAGATGAATTGGGGGTGCTCTTCGGACCTTCTCCATTCGTAATCAGGCACGAGCCCATATATATTTCTGGTTATCCATTGCACAGAAGATTTGATTTTGGGGTTCCATGGCCTATCCATGGGATGGCGACTCTGAGTTATTTTAGGTGCTCTTGGTTTTGAGCCTTGGCTCCTGATCAAGAGGTATCTCTTTCTTTTTATATCGCCACTCGTGCTATGGTATGAAGGTGGCACCGTTTTGAGAGTTCATTGGCAGAGCTCTCCTTCATGTGGAGATCTTAGAGGATGTAGGGACTCGTTTCCTCACCATCCTCGGATCGGGGTCCACATCAAGCTTTTCTATTCTCAAGGGCCAAAGCGAAGCCCATCTGCACGAAGCCTTCGGCGTAAGGACAAACCCTCATGTTGTCTTCACCTTTCTTAATGGGCCGAAGAGAAGACCCTCAATGAAGATAAAGAAAAAGAAAAACACTCAATGCCTCTTAATAGGCGGATTACAACATTGTAAGCTCACAATCACTCCAAGAAAATACAAATGTAAAGCCCTACGGAGTGCCTCTTGACAAGATGTAGAAATACAAGTTCAAAGAGGTTTTTGCTTTTGATTTGAAAAGTTTAAGTCAAAGAAATGGGATTTGATCTTTCTCAAAATGTTCAAAAGCTTGTTTAGATAGGTTTTAATCATGTTTGTATTTGAAAATATGACCGTTTGGGGGTAAAACTTTAAAAAACAGGGTTGAAAAAGTCAACCTGCGAAAGCCCCAATGGCTAGTTTGCCCGACCGTCGCGGTTGACCGAGCCACCGCGGTTGCTCCCCCATATCGGGCGTCCTTTTTCATTTTCAAATTCCTTACCATCGCAGTCGACCGGCCCCATGACGGTCGCCCAGCGAGGGCTACCTGTTCGCTCAAATTTTAAGCTAAAAAACTATCCGCGGTCGACCGACCCACGACGTTCGCCCGCCCAAACCCATGACAGAATGTTCTGTTTGAAACAGACACATATCCGTGGTAACCCGGCTTGACTCGGTCGATCGGCCCGATAATTTTCGAGATGCCCTGGAATTCCAGGTTCCATCCCGCGGTCGTCCGGCATAGCCCGGTCGACCGGCCCTGTGTGAAATTCCATTTTTAACTTTAAAATCCAGGGGCTTTTGGGCCATGGTCTTTGGGTTTTAGTCCTAGATTTTCAAAACACATTTTTGGGTGTGTGTACGGTTTTCAAAGATGTAAAAAGTTAAGTATGAAAACCATTTGAAAACCTTTTGAAAGTGCATTTAAACATAAAATCATTAGGACTCTAAATACATTCTAAAAATGATACCTTTGAATCTTCTTGGAATATATTCGCTCCTTTGCACTTCCTTGGACTTCTTTAGCTTGGGGTGAACATCTTCAACTTGTCTTGCTCTTATGACTTGTCCTCCAATCTTCAATGCATGTTGAGGTACATGAGGTGTCACCATGGCATGCTCAACTCCAAGCTCCTTCTTGACACTTGCTAGGAACTTGTGGAATCTTCATGATGAGCTTCTTGATTTGAACATCTTCAAATGAGGATGTCTTCACTGTAGGTGCAAGCTCTTGGTTCCTATCCACAAGCCATGTGTTGTGAAGAGTTGTGTAATGGCGATTATGACATGAAAATCATGTATACAACACTACACCTCAAAGCAACACATCAGTCCATAAATGCTAATCAATTTAGTTTGCTAACATCAAAACAAGAAGGTAAGGTGAATGATTAGACCCATGAGAACCCTTGGGCTTACAAGTGTGTTTCGAATTTTTCGATCATTTTGTTCATTTATGTGATGGTTTTTTAACATGATAAGAAGATTCAAAGTACATATTGATGTGTAATGAGTATCATATCATATAGAAGCATATGCACACTATTTTTTAAAGAAGAATAGCCCAGGAGGCTTGCACAAACAATCCACATGATGATCTGTCATGATATACAGCCGAACTAAACGTCAATAGTTTAAGTAATTTATTTTAGAATGAAAGTAAAACAAAGGCTTGCACAAACAATCCACAAGAGTTGAGCAAGATTTGGGTTCCTTTTTTTTTCTTTTCAAATTCATCTTTATCACTTTCCATTTTAATCTCTAATGTACATTGCTAGAGTGCCCATGTTTCTTTTAGTGTTTTTAAGCCACCAATGACTAAAGGGGGGTGGTGTTACCAATACGTTTAAGTGATACAAAAGGGTGCCCTTATCAATATAGTTAATTAACTCAATTAGGGTGCTATTATTATTATAGTAAGGAAAAATATAACAGTGAAATTATAGTGGTCGTTACATCTCGCCTCAGTCTCTGTATGGATTCGGCTCTCAGGGCTCCACGCCTCCACGTAAAATTTTGGACGCTCAAAGCAAAAGCCTGATTGCAACAGAAAAAACTATTATAAATGGGCTCCCAAACAGACACAACCAGGGTTAGGATTCAAATAGAATGTGACATAGATATAGGTGGATCTAATTAAAATTGGGTCCCTTATGGTGGGGGACAATATAAAAACAATTGATAACGTCATCTTAGTTTTTATATGGGACTCGATGATAAATAGAGGGAAATGATTCCACCACGAACATGTTTTGATACATGCGTTCATGTATTTTGTCTTTTATTATTTAAAGAGCTGTAAAAGGGTTATTACGGTTCCCAAAAAGCACTTAATGGCGCGTTTGGATTGCTGGAATAGGCAATCAGAATCGGTGTTTGATTCTGACTCTGTGAATTACAGTGTTTGGCTGACCTTAATCGGTGTAATGGGTATTGCCTAGCGGAATTTTTGGTGGAATATAGGCCGGATTATGTTACCCCCCAAGAGAGGTGGTATTCTGATTCCCTTTGCAAAAACATTCTCTTTTGGTGGAGAAAATTTCTCTCCTTTATTCTCTCCCATAGTAGTAGTTTTAGGCATTGGAATTTCACTCTCCCTCTCGTTATAATTCTTCTTCCATTCTCATTTGAGATATTTTTCATCTGCTTTTATGATCTTCCTAATCTTATTTTATTCCACTAGTTTTTTGTTTTTCTTTAAATTCTTTTCTGTATCTGAGATTCACTTTTCTCAGGCTCTGAGTTGCATCGAAATTAAAACTTTGAAGCTCTGGTTAAAAACACAACTAGAAATTCTATCATATGGTTCTTGGCAGCTCATAGACGATACTTGTTAAAAATAGTAAAAAAAATTAAATAGTATCATCAATTGGAAGATACAAGAATGAATTTAGTTAACTGTCTTATTACCCTTACAGAGGAAGTTAGGATGTTGAATTTATCATTTTTACCTTTGTTATTCCAGAATTAAATGAAATATCAAATACAAATTAAAAAAATACAAACAGATGACCGGATCCTAATCTTTCTCTTGGTTGGGGTTTTTAATTTACCAAAAGGATTCCCAACAAAAGAGCTAAGGTGGGTTTGTGAGAAGCATGAGAAAACAGAAAACATTCAGGAGAGAGAAGAGGGTTTGGGAGAGAGGAGATGCCAATACCATTCCTGATCCTAAAAACCTATCCAAACATCATAATCGAAATTGACATTCCCTTTACCGAGGGAATTGGTACGGGAATGGAATTGGATGCCCATACCAATTCTTGATTCCTATCATCCAAACACACCCTTATGAAACAATTAAATACTAAAAGACAAGATACATGCGCGCATGTATCAAAACATGGTTGTGCTGAAATCAATTCCCCAAATAGATTGTGCAGCCAAAAAACTTCTACATAGGATGATCTTAACCCTCCAATTTGTAGAGGTTTAAAATAGACATCACGGTATAAAATGTTGGGTATATAGTATAACCCTATGTATGTTCTAATATAAGCCCAATAGGATAATGGACCGGTGTAGTGGGCTTACATGGGCTAGAGCCCATTAACCTGTTATAACCTTAATGTATCTCTATATATAGGGGCCGGAGGCAACAGTCTAGGTATTCCAAACTAGATACCTAGGGTGTATTGCTTCAAGCAACCTTTGCTTAACCTAACATAAAACAACTACAGATCAGACCGTTAAGATCATCGCATATTCAGGGCACGGCCAATCTACGAGATGATCTAACAAATGAATGGCTTAGACCATCTAATTACATGGTCCCCTCAATATTTTATTTGTGAATGAAATTATTTACTATGGGATGAGAGATTAGATCCATATTTGTTACGGGTCCATCTAAGAGAAAAGATCTTTTCTTTTAACTTGCCATTAATTTAAGGGCTAAGATCCAAGTTTGCTGCGGGGCCATCTTAAAGGCAGGATCTTTTCTACTCACTCAACCATTAATTTATGGGCTAGGATCCATTGGGGGCATCTAAGAGAGTGGATCTTTTCTATTAAATCTGCCATTAATTTAAGGGTTAGGTAGGACCATTATCAATTTACCGTTGATACTTGAGCATGTGTATATCGATTCTTGGCTAAGGTGACACTAACGTTTACCATAAGAATGGTTCACTGCCAGAGGACAAAGTGGGGGGAGAAATGAGAATATCATTCCCCTTTTGAAATTGAAATTGAAATTGAAATTGAAATTCAATAGTTCTGCTCGTTTAGGAAATTTCACCGTTTTCTTTTTGTGAACGGTGTTGCTGAAAGCTATAAAACAAACTTTTTTTTTTTGATGGGTAAGCTGGGGTTAGGCAGACCCCGACCAGATATATTGATAAAAAGGAGATTACAAAGATTGAGCAAGAGCAAACCCAAGCCACAAGCGACCGGGAAACAAAAACAAGCCAAGAGCATAGCAGCACGAACAAAAACAAATCAAGAACAACGGCAAAAAAACCAACAACACGAGAACAACAAAAGAAAACAGCAAAAAAATAGAAAACCCCACAAAAAAGCAATAGCAAGCAACAAGTAAGGGAAACAAAATTTCAAAGCCCAACAGCAACCAGATGGGGACAAGAACCCAAAATCACCCAAGAGAAGAGATCCAGACCCCACTTAGGACCTGTAAGATCTGGGGATGAGCCCTTTGAAGGGGGTTCTTTGGCCCGGCAGAGAAGGGGGGGATGGGAAAGCTTTTCCTTTCTTCTTTGAAATGGTTTGCCAAGATCCTCCCTCAGATGTGGAGGGAGAGGAGACAATGCCCTTACCTGGGTCTTCTTTTGAGAGACATGCCAAATAAATCCTTCCCATCGAAAACCTCTTCCGAATTGGCTAAGGAAGCAAAACTGTTAGCTTGGGCAAACTCATCATTTCAAACTGAAAGAATATTTTCTTTGAGAACTTTAGACCCAATCATAGGATCAGATTTAGGAAGATCTGGATTTATGGGACTACTACGAACACCCTCAGCAACTCTGGAAACAGGTCTCCATTCCTTCCTAGAATGGGATGGAATGGAAGTAGGGCAATCTTCCAAGCAATGACTAAAATCCCAACAATTTGTGCAAGCCTTCGGCCTCCAATTGTAAATTATGGGTTGGATAATCTCTTTGGAGGAGGTTTTGAGTGTGATGGAGGATGGGAGGACTTGTTTAGCACTGATTTGAATGCACATTCTGGCATAATTAAGCCGAGTAGCTTCTGCTGTTTGGGTATCCATGTACAGAGGTTTACCTATCAAACTAGCGATTCTACTTAGACCATGCTGGGACCAAAACTTTAGGTGAAGCCCCGGGAGCCTTACCCAAACGAGAATGTCAGGTAATTGCTTCTTTTGCAAAGAGGAATCCGGATCCCACCTTTGAAGGATCAAGGGTCTGCCTCCATAATGTTGCCCAGCTTCTTCAAGAATTCGGGTGCAATCGGCTGCAGAAGAGAATTTGAATATGATAAAACCATGATCAAGGTAGTACATTTGTAGATTTCCGGAGATCTGCCATCTTCGCAAGAGAGATTCGCAAAGGGAGATGAAGAAGGGTCTTCTGCCAATAAAATACCCAACCAGACAATTCGCCCATTTAGCTTCAGATTCCAGGGTCTCATCATCATTGAAATGAAGCTTCAAATTTTCTTGTTCTTCAGCAACAGGGGTGATGAGGTCTAACTTTGTAGGCACAATACCTTGGTCATGGTTTGAGAACAAAATTTTCCATAGTTTCCCCATCCCGTATTTCTCCTAAAGAAAATCCACTATCTGTAACAAGGGTCACAAACGAAACCCTTAGCTCAGCTCTTCTTCAATCTCCCCACAAATCCCGTATTTCTCCTTCCTTCAAAACCCTAACCCCACAAAACCCTTTTGATTCTCTCTCTCTCTCTCTCTCTCTCTCTCCCTATTAGACCTGGCAAACGGGTGGGTCGGGCCGGGTCAACCCGCGGGTGATGCGGGTGCGGGTCCACGGGTCGGGTGAGAAAATGACCCACATTTTGGCGGGTCAAAATTTACGTGACCCGCGCGGCCCGCGGGTGGGCCGGGTCAACCCGCGGGTCTCCCGCAAATATGCCGCAAATATGGGATTGTAATAATTATTTTGATTTGACAGCCTCTATTTTTCCCGTAATTGTCATAACCTCCGATATGTGATTTGGTATTTTTTTCGTAATTTTAAAATTTTATAACCCTTTCTAGATAATTTTTCATTCAAAACTTTATAATTTAGCTAATTTACTTTTTATGGTGTAATGATTACTTTTTTACATTTTCTAGGAACATTTTAGCAACATTTGGATGCGCGCATCTTTGCATACGCAAAGGCCACTTGCCGAGAAATTGCCAAAGGAGAAGCTTGATAGCAAATTCTAATAAAATAAAAACCACATTTAAATGTTATCAACACTACTGGGCACTCTCACTTTATGTATGGCCCACACCATAGGATGATCCAAACCGTCCATTAGTTGGGCCATAGCCTAAATAGGTTATGCTCCAAAAATCATTTCCATAGGATGATCCTATCCCTCCAATCTGAATGTTAGAGGGTTGATCCTAACCCTCTATAGATCGGAGGGTTAGAATCAACCGATGGAAATAATTTTGGGGCATAACCTATTTAGGGTATGGCCCATCTAATGGACGGTTTGGAACTTTGGATAATCCTACGGTGCAGGACATACCGTACTTTTTATAAAGTGAGGAGTTACTCATAAAAAACAAACAGCAGTGATGATAACATTCTCAAAAAGATTAAAAAATACTGTAAAAATGCGGGTGCCCGCGGGTTGACCCGACCCGACCCGTGTTTTTGCGGGTTGGGTCACCCGCGGGTTGGTTTTTGACGGGTCACGGAAACTTAGACCCGTGCCCGCAAATTTGCGGGTGGGCCGGGTCGACCCGCGGGCACGGGTCACTTTTGCCGGGTCTACTCCCTATTGGAGAACCCATATCAGATTCTAGTTTCCCCATTTAGGGTTTTCGTTTTCATTGCCTTAGATGGAAATTTCTCTAGCTCAGCTCTTCTTCAATCTCCCCACAAATCCCCCATTTCCCCTTCCTTCAAAACCCTAACCCCACAAAAACCTTTAGATTCTGCCGTGAACTCTCTCTCTCTCTCTTTCTCTCTCCCATTGGAGAACCCATTTCAGATTCTAGTTTCCCCATCTAGGGTTTTCGTTTTCATTGGCTTAGATGGAAATTTCTCTCTGGATATCGGACAATAAATGGCCGAAGAAGAAATAGCAGCAGGATCTACAAACCCCGTTTCTTCGGATCACAAAACTTGGAGTCGGAGTATCCAAATCGGAGGTTTCTAGCCCTTTCTCTGGGTGACGAAACCCTACCCGAATCGAACACAAAAAACAGAATGCCCGAACCAGACACTGTCGAATCTGACGGGCAGGAAGCTAATCTTAGCGTCATCGTTGAAAAGAATCCGTCTGATTGACGCGTATCTGAATTGGGTATCAAATCATAGCCTAAGTAAGTTTTTCCTTGCTTTTCTCTTACTAGAAACCCACAAACATTCATCACAAGCCTCTTCTTGTTCAGGGTTCCTCTGAATGTGTGGAATTTTTGCTGGAGATCTCGTGATGTTCCCAAATTCCACACATTCAGACGAACCCTTATGACCATTGATAATCACTACAACTTCGATTGTTCCTTTTTTCCGAGTAACAGTTTTTCTTCTTCTCTTTCTTCTTCGTACAACTTTGAAAGTTCTTTTGTTATGGGTAAGATTAGAAGGATGTGAATGTTTTGATTCGGGTAAAAAAAAAACGAGAAAAAAAAAATCAAAACCCACCAAGCAATGCACGTCCTATTCAAAGTAATCTTGTTTATTTTTTTTAAATGTACTTCGAATTCTCCTTTGAGTCTTTGACCAACTTGGGATAGCGTTTTTCTTCTTCTCATTACTCCCTCTTGTGAGTTGTGAAAATGTAAATGAATGATGGGCTTGTTTTTTTTTTTTTTTTTTCCCGTTAATCCCTCTTATGTGTGCTTTTCTAGGGCTTTCTCTCTATGAATGTCGTGCACCGTTGAGATTGGCATGGACGACATAGATTGGATGATTGGGTGCATATATATATATATATATATATATATATATATGAGGAAAGTGTTGGTGAGCTTAAGCTCACCAAACTTATGGTGAGCTTAAGCGCCCCAATCACACACACACACACACACATATATATATATATATATATATATATATATATATATATATATACTTATTTCTGTTGTTTCCATGTGATCGCACAGCACAATCAATGACGAACACTAACATGAAGTTGGACAAGGTTCAGAACGCCATCCAGAAAGCGCAGGAGATTGCTTCTCAGTTCTGGTATCTATCTATCCATCCTTTATCTCTTCTTTGTTCCCTCTTTTCGATTTCTTTGCAGTATTTGGTTGCTTTTCTGGTGATATGTTTTTTTCTAATTATGACTGCAATCTTTGAGCTTTGATTTTCATTCTGATTGAGTTATGCCTAAGGTTATGTCAATAACTACCTGAAACTGAAATTTGGCCAGAGTCCCAAATTTCTGTCGAAATCAGCAATTTTGGCCGAAATTACTGAAATTCTGGCCGAAATTTCGGCACAAGTTTGAAATTTGTTTTTTTTATCGAATTCGGCAGAAATTTTGGTTTTGGCTATGTCCGAAATCGAAACTGAAATTTTAAACCTTGCTTGTACCTTAGTACACCCCAGGGGTTTCATGCGTGTTCCTCAATGGACTATATGCGCCAAGGGTGCGCCTCAAACACTCCTTGTGCGTTTGATGTATTTGGTGGTCATTTAACACTTTGGTTTGGCTTCCTAGCTACAAGGTATACAATTAGTTTTACCCTATTCGGCAGAAATTTAGCTAGTCCAAACCTAGTTTAGATTCTCAGGGCATGTGCAAGATCTTGTTTTAGTTAGATATACCCGGTGTATGTAATCGTGACAGACAGACTGCCTGCGGAACTTTCCTAGGTGTACTGGGTGTCTGTAATCATGGCTAATTTTGTTAGATGCCTTTATGTACATACATAGGGTTCTAGGTTTTAGGACATGAGCTTAGATCGACTTAGTCACTCACTTCCGTTCATTTTATTGTTTGATGTTTATAAATCACACTGATCTGCTGGGTGTTGGGCCTCAAACAAATCTCCCTTACCAATTTTACATAGTGAGTATGACTACATATTCACTATCCAGCAACAATCCCGATACAAGAGCTTCTAGGTTTAGGACTTGAGCTTATAATGACTTGTCAATGTTCTTTCATTCATTTTATTGTTTAATGATTTATAAATCACGCTGAAACTTACCTGCTGGTGTTTGGGCCTAGAACAAAACACCCTTACCTATTTTACAAAGCGAGTACTATCCAGCCACTATCCCGGTAGATACTCATTGCCAGGGTTTTGATGAATGGATCTCAAAGGACTATATGCCTCAAGGGTAAACCTCAGACACTCGTTGTGTGTTTCATGTATTGGGAAATCACTCAATGTTTTGGTTTGGGTCACGGGGCCATTGTATCCAGCGTTGTTTGCATGGCCTATGGCCCGTGACTTAGTCTTTCAATTTATGTTTTGTAGTGGTAAGCTAGAAAAGCATTGACAGCTAGTTTTTGTGGGCGATATCTTGTCCAATGTGGAATCATGGCCCAGGCACGGACCTAGTCATCAAATTTGGGGCCCGTGACACTAGTCATCAGGTATATTATTAGCAATACCCATTCTGAAATAACTGTAGCTAGTTTACAACTTATTTTTATGCTTGGGCAAGCAGAAGGACGTGTTTTAGTTATCAGAATTCACACTACCTTGGGTACTACTAGAACGTCCTAGGTCTTAACTTTCTATAATGCATCTAAATGTGACCTGCTTTTGCAAGCTTAGACACGAGACACCTCTTACACTCATAATTTGGATTGAATACACCTCTTACACGCACTAATTGTAGCTAGTTTACAACTTATTTTTATGCTTGGGCAAGCGGAAGGATGGGTTTAGTTATCAGAATTCACACGCGACCTTAGGACGTCCTAGTCTTAACTTTCTATAATGTATCCAAATGTGACCTGCTTTTGCAAGCTGAGACACGTAGGATCTTCCACCAAAATTTGGATTGAATACACCTCTTACACGCATTAACTGACATTATTGACATGGCATACTGGTGGGCTGCCTGCGGTACTTTTCCTAGTGTTGTGTGTGTAATCTTCACTAATTTTGTTAGAAACATTTATGTACAGAGGTAGGCTTATAGGGTTAGGACATTAGCCAATAATGAGCTGTCACCCACTTTCATTCATTTTGTTGTTTGATGATTCAGAAGGGTCACTGATCTATTTGTTTCAAGAGGTAATGCGTTTGTACTGCAATGGTCATTGGATAATGACTATAGCTGTTTGTGGTTCTACTCCATAAAATTGGCATATGTGCTCTCCTCTAGGCCCAACATGACGTAGATCAACCCTCGCAGGGAAGCTCTGGACCCTGAGCTTCAACATGGCATCAAAGGTTTTTTAAGCTTGACTCATGTAGGCTCCGCCATTGGTCTTTACAAGCATCCAAATGCACATCAACATGAGTGCTAAGAGGCTGCAAGGTCTCATTCCAACACAGCATCGAACAGTAGTTGTGCAACGGGAGAGGGGGTTCGATTCTCAAACACAACTAGGTGAATTTTCTGGCAGCAAGATCCAATCTGCTATGAGGGAAAATGAAACGCTTTTTAAAAGTAATTGAGCTGCATCAAATTAACCAATTCAGATATGGACTTGGTGATATTGTTGCCAAGAAGAATTTAAACCCATATGACAATGGTTTGATTCTTAAACACAACTAGGTGAATTTTCTGGCAGCAAGATCCAATCTCCTATGAGGGAAAACAAAACACTTTTTAAAGGTAATTGAGCTGCATCAAATTAACCAATTCTGATATGCACTAGGTGATATTGTTGCCGAGCAGAATTTAAACCCCAATGACAATTCCCTGATGTTATCAAATGGTTGAATCACCAAATAATAGGGGTTTATATTTCTGGGTCAAGAAATATTTTGGAACCTTAGCTAGTCCACTCGGATCAAACCTGTAATAGAGGTTTCCTATTCGACCTATGGAATTCTTTACAGAACCAGAGATGCTCGATTGAATCTTGGATTCACAGAAAGAAATAACTCAATTCCTTCATAAACCAATTTAGGTATAAATTTACATAAAAGTCATCAAGTCTGGTATCTAATCTACTCCCAATGAATTAGAATGGTCAGAAAAGAAAAACACAACTGCCGACATCTCTGGATCTCATTAATGGCAATACAAATCAATGAAAAATTCTAATCATGGGATGAAAAGAAACCAACCGGATTCATTCAATGGATCTTGTTTGCAACAAGAGAAAAGGTAAGAGGAATCAGGGGAAGGAGGTACGCTCGATACCTGCTTCTGATCTCCTAAAGAGAGGGTCCTTATCACAGCAGTGAGCTCCTCCTCCCCCCCTTCCCCTCCAGGACCTCCCATCTTCCCCCCCCTCCCCCTCCCCCCTTCTCCTCCTCCTCCTCCTCCTCCTCCCCTCCGCCTCCGCCTCCGCCTCCGCCTCCGCCTCCGCCTCCCCCTCTCCCCTCTCCCCTCCCTCGTCCTCATCCTCGTCCTCCTCCTCCTCCTCCTAAATTGCTTATTGATATTTATACTTACCTAAAGGCAACTGAAATCACTAACTTGCACTTCACTAACTTGTTGCTGAAATGACAAAGATGGCCCTGCTGTAGCTCACTGAGCAACCTGTCTCTGAGCTCCAAGTTTAGTAGCTCTGCGTCACAACAACAACGGATGTTGGTATTTATTTTGGTTGCTTCTTGTCATATTTGTTTTATTTAAACTGAAAAGATTGCTTAGTTCCCGATGAAAATATTGCATTGCATTTTGAACATAGCAACCATAATTTTGATAAATTTGGTGAATAAAAGGATCTTTCATTTAAATTTTAATTTTATAAGAAATTCCCAGGAATAAATTTTAACTTTCTGTGCGCGTGCTTGCGTGTGTGCATTTATTGAACGTGTTACATTAATATCCTTAGCTGTTAAAATTTCTAGCAGTTGTCTTTTGTTGCTTACTTTCTTCTTTCTGTTTTTGAGACTAACAGGTCTTGAATTTAATACATGAAAGGATTTAACTTTTCATCACAATGATTTGTTGGTTTGTGAACATTTTTTGGTCATTCTGTTTTTTCTGATTGATAGTGATTGTGGCGACCGCATCCATGAATTACTGGTTATATCAAAAGAGCTCATGAAAAATATTCTATTCAAACTGATGCTTGTAGGAATCATTTTAGCGAATCAAACTTTATTGAGTTTGCCGGTGTCAAGGAACTTCATTCAATTGGGATTTTTTATTCCGCTTGGTTTTGATTAAATTTTGAATTCTTTATTTCTAACAACTAGAAATGTGTTTCTAGGTAGTTGCACCTGTAACAGGTAATGTATTGGTGAAAGATTTGACCCTTAAGGTTGACCCAAGATCTAATCTGTTCGTAACTGGTAATTTTTTGGTCAATAGTCATGATGCAGCCTCCATTCATACCTTATTAATGTTTATTTAAGAGTTAAGCTGGCGGCTCTACTTTATATAGTTTTTGATAACTGCAGATTATGGTTTGAACAATAGAATAGGACCATCTTGAGATATGTTGTAAAGCAATTAGATTCACTCTCTGTTTCCTTATTCTATTTCAAGGTACAGTTCTCAGAAATTAGTCTTCATGAGAGAGTTCCTAAGATATTGGGGAAGTAGTGGGATTTCATTGGCATTTGGAGGCTTCCCATAACACTTAAGATGAGAGCTTAGTTGTTCTTTGTATTTCTTGTTTTGTGATAGGCAAAATAGTCATCCCATGATCAATAGTAAAATATGCATGTCAACTATCCTTCTATATGAATATTTATATCCATGCCATTGTGCACTTCCCTAACTGTAGTTCTTAGATAATATAATATTTTATTGAATTCACAATATTAAATTGGTTAGCAAAAGTATCCCTTTTTCTAGTTGCATTTGTATAGCATTAATTCCATTTTATGGGCTAATGGTATCTGTATTCACTCCATGTTGAGTTGCTTGGAATTTTCACTTACCTAAGTGGTTATCTAGAAGCTTATGATTTGTGGACACGGACACGAGTGTCCTGTGTCGACACGGACAAGGAGTGTCGGACACGGTGAACTCTCAAAATTTAGAAACGGGGACACGCCTAAAATAGAAAGTACATATAATCATAATTTTTGGACACATTCGTGTGCCGAGTTTCGACACGGACATGAGGTATCGAACATGGCAACCACTAAAAATCTAGAAACAGTGTCACACATACACATACATATATATAAAGTGAATGACACTTCTAGCAGTACACTTAAAAGTGTCTAAAGGAGTGTCGACATGTGTGGACACGGGTGTCGTGTCGGACACGACATGACACGCGTGTCTGCAATAAATTCGAAGTGTCGGCCAAATCATAGTCTAGAAGTTATATGGAATTGAATCTGGTGTGGATATGGACTAATTGGAGAGATCATGATCTTATGACTATACAGGAAATATAAGTTGTCTCTTTGTTAAAGTAGTTCAGACATTTCACAGGACAAATTACTAGTTAGAAGAATTACTCTCCATATATTAGAATTGTTATTGTCATTCACAGGCCAAATCATAGTCTACATGGTTGTTCTTGTCATTTTACCTGTATAGTCATAAATCATGAGTTAGTATCTTGGATTATTTTTTTCAAGTTGAAAACCATTGTAACTTGGAACTTTGGTTGTGTGTGCTCTATTTTTGCGTCATCGAAAAACATGAAAGACATGATAGAAAAGGTGTCCAGCTAGGCCCCACCTCTTATATAGATGCAATTGTCCTGTACCTCACCAAAGTGTCCAGTTAGCCCCCTCCATGTAACTCAAACATAATTTTCTCTCATAATGCTTTTGAAGAGATACCCATCCTTCACCAAATAGTTATTAACCGCTCCATGCTGACACTGTGCCCATATCGTAGAACAATCCGTGCCCTCTGCATAAAACTTTTAACATCATGTTAAACATGATAACTTTGGCAAACATACAGCTCAATAACTCAAAGCTTATGCTCAAAGAATCAACCAATCTATTGTGACATCATGACTTATGTTGATATCATGGTGTGAAATAACCAATTACTCCAAAAGCTTAAGATGTTAGAGTTGGTGTCATTTAATTATTTATACTTCAACACCCCCCTCATGTGTGACCCCTCTTTTTTTTGTTTTGTCCTTACACGTGGACTTTTAGTATCGCGGAGTTGTGAGTATTGAACCGAGAACATATTGCAGTATTGAACCGAGAACATATTGCTTTGATACCATGAGAAACAACCAATTACTCCAAAAGCTTAAGCTGCTAGAGTTGGTGTTATTTAATCATTTATGGGTTCCTGCCATAAATGATTAAGCTGCTCTGATACCATGGTTTCCTGCCATGTCTAATGATGAAGGTGAACTCCTCCTACAGGTAAGCCACCCATCAAGCATGTCGGCTTCTCAATTTATGTTTTCCATTGATGCGCTTTAATTTCTCATGATCTGAAAAATAAAATGAACTCCTGTTGGCCTCCAATGACGAAGAGCCTGAAAAATGGCATAGAGAGTATCGAGTATTGACCCAAGTGTCATTCAACTTTTCACTGATGAAAGTTATAAGACAACCCTTCGGCTCAATATCGCTCCAATTCTCTTGTTAAATGCATCACAATCCGCCTCAGTGACCTTCTTGAAGACCGGTCAACACAAAACAAAAAAAAATTGTTTCCATCCCCTTCGAAACACATAAGAATCAATATGCATACTGAAACCAAAACCTAAGTGTAGATATTATAAAAATTATTGAAGTAACACAATTCATACTGTGTATAGTTACATACTATATTTATAATATTATAATTTTTGTATTTTTATTATAAAAATATTTTACTATTAAAAATATTTTACTATTAGGAAAACTTATTTATTGTTATACATAAAATTTTTGTTGCATTTTCTTACCATTTTATATCTTTATTTAGTGTTTTATTGTTATAATATACAAGCATGTGTTACATAATTATATTAATATAAATTACATGTAAAATGCGGTGTATACATTATGCATACATATACATATGAAATAATAGTATTACATATGAAATAATGGTATTGGTATGTAATTATTATACATGTGCGATAATGCATGTCACTCGGTGTTCAATGTTGTTAAACCATTATGGGTAATTTATTTGCTTTTGCGATGATTTTTCCATGTGTATTTATGCTTATTCTAGCACCTCCTAATGTTTCATCTTAAATGTCCATAATTTGCCTATGTTTCCATATTTTTCTCCGATCTTACAGGATTTTCACCAAAATTTTCATCTGAAACCGGCATGTTTCCATTTCCGTCATAGCTAAAACGCATACAAAAACCGAAACTGAAACCTTGTTGTCAGCTTTTCCTTCGTTAACTAAAACTTCTTTGCCTCTTTTGCCCACTAAAGTACCATCTCTTAGACAATCAGTGATCAATGCAATGATGGAATATAAATTTATGATGGTCTGCCTATAGAAAGTGGCTAAACCATGAAAGCAACAGATATGTTGAATGGTTGTAGGCATAGTTCATGTAAGGATACAAAAATCGAAACCTGAAACCTTGTTGTTAGCTTTTTCTTCGTTAACTAAAAGCTCTTCTTTGCCTCTTTTGCCCACTAAAGTACCATCTCTTAGACAATCAGTGATCAATGCAATGATGGAATAGAAATTTATGATGGTCTGCCTATAGAAAGTGGCTAAACCATGAAAGCAACAGATATGTTGAATGGTTGTAGGTATAGTTCATGTAAGGATAGCCTCGACCTTCTCTTGATCTATCATGATGCCTGAAGTTGTACTACATATCCCAGAATGACTACATGTCAATAAGCTGCACTTCTTAAACTTCCTAATGAAGGGCATGTAGATCTGGTTCATCAATCTCATGAGCACACCAGGGGCTTTAGATAGCCCACCATACCGTCAAAGTACACCATATCATGGACGCTGGACAGTCCTATGATTGTATCGCCTAGGCGTCCAGAGGTGCTACATCACACCATTATGCGGTAACGTTTAGCAACTGTTGCCGTATTTCCCTTCTTGAACCATGCAACCTTGAATGGCCTAGGGTGCATCTCTATCTTTACTTGGAGCTTGGGTTTTCGGATACAATATTCTCACAATTCCTCCAATCAATAATCATGGACCCTGGACAGACCTATGATTGTATCGCCTAGGCGTCCAGAGGTGCTACATCACACTATTCTTCATCCTTGTAGTATCCACTAATAGAAATTGAAGCTAGAAACATTTAGCAACTGTTACCTTATTTCCTTTCTTGAACCATACAAGATTGTATGGCCTAGGGTGCATCTCTATCTTTACTTGGAGCTTGGGATTTCGGATACAATATTCTTCACAAATCCTCCAATCAATCTCCCTCTTTTGATAGTGAGAGTGAAAGATGTTCGTATGCAACCAATCTCCCTCTTTTGAGGCCTTACAAGAATCATACTCTTTCGGATGACCAATGTCTCACTATCCTCTTGCGTTGTTTTCATTTTCCAATATTCTCATTCTTATGTATGATGCTTATTTTGGGTTTCCATTCTGCAGGTTCATCGATTAGCACTTTGTGTTTTTTGACAAAGAGAATGGGATTTTTGTAGCTGAAGCCAGCTTCCAGATCATAATCTTCTGACTATGGTGTACCTTAAGGCCTCAAGCTATTTTGCCAATGGTTCTATAGATTTTTACAGCTATGTAATGGGACTATTCTCATTTTTTAAAAATCGAATTTGGTTTTGATGTTTCTTTCATTTATTTAGGTGTCAAGCTTTGATTGAGGTATGATATGCGTAAGAAATAGACCGGGTTTGTTGCACTGGATAAAGCTTTAAGCCTGAATCTAAAGTGAAGGACCTGGTTGGTAAACTCTTTGCACTTTCTCCTTTCAGATTATCAAATGTTCAACAGGATTTTGATCAAAATATTATCGCTTTTGATTAGAAATCTATTAAATCGCCAATCTTTCTCTTCTTTTTTAGAAACGTTCAGACAATGGAAATGGGTTTCTGATGGACACATGGAAGATACTAGATAAGAAGATGATGGATGTTATAGACTCCAAATCAAATTGAGATCACCTTTTGATCAGACAATCCTAAGAGGGCCTTGATCCACCAAACCACCATTTACATTCTCTTAAAAACAGGTAAAAATCTCTTTCCGCAATCTGCTCATCCTTCAGCATTGATTTTTACATTATGGACTCTGTGATGGTGCGTAATTTATATTGTTTGACGCGTCCTATGAAAATGACAGCTTTTCCACCAGGTAGAGAATTGCAAATACAGAACATCGAACTACTTTTAAAGATATTTGGGTTACAATCTCTTACTATCATTACATTCTTTAAACCAAATAGAATTATTGTCAAGTGCTGTGTGTGTGTGTGTGTGTGACATTTCCCTATCTAAAATTTTCATTCAGCCAATCCTAGCATCCATAAAGCTCATCACAACTCACAGCCATTCCACCAGCTTTTATTTGTTTTATTCATGAAACATTGAGATTTGAGAATGGGTTTGTTATGCAATGCATCTATTGATTGAAAAGTTTCCTTTTCACCATTTTTTGTTTGTTTATTCATTGAATATTGAGAATGGGTTTGATATGCAGATAAGCAAGAGGTGGCGGTCCCAAGTTCAAAAAAAAATGGGGCAGATAAATCCCCAAAATCCTGTCGTGATTTTAGGAAAGTGATCTGAGTCATTTTTTTGGGGCGGAAATCATGTCCAAATAAAAACGAAAAAAACGGTAAGAACCTAGGAACTTTCCCAAAAACCCATGTATTGCACTATCCTCTTGCTTTGTTTTCATTTTCCAATATTCTCATTCTTATTTCTGATTCTTATCTTGGGTTTCCATTCTGCAGGTTCATCGATTGGCATTGTGTGTTTTTTGACAAAGAGAATGGGGTTTTTGTAGCTGAAGTCAGCTTCCAGATCATAATATTTCAACTGTATATCTTAAGGCCTGGAGGTATTTTGCCTATGGTTCCATAGATTTTTACAGCTATGTAATGGGATTATTATCATTTTTTTAAATCGAATTTGGTTTTCTTGTTTCTTTCATTTATTTAGGTGTCAAGCTTTGATTGAGGTATGATATGGGTAAGAAAAAGAACGGGTTTGTTGCACTGGATAAAGCTTTAAGCCCTGAATCTAAAGTGAAGGACCTGGTTGGTAAACTCTTTGTACTTTCTCCTTTCAAATTATCAAATGTTCCACATGATTATGATCAAAATATTATCGCTTTTGATTAGAAATCCATTAAATCGCCAATCTTTCTCTTCTTTTTTAGAAACGTTCAGACAATAGAGATGGGTTTCTGATGGACACAAAGAAGATGATGGATACGAAGATGATGGATGTTTGGCTCCAAATCCAATTGAGATGACCTTTTGATCAGACAATCCTAGCAGGGCCTTGATCCACCGAACCACCATTTACATTCACCCAAGATCAGCTAAAAATCTCTTTCTGCAAACTGCCCATCCTTTAGCCTTGATTTGGACATTATGGATTTTGTGATGGTGCGTAATTTATATTGTTTGATGCATCCTATGAAAATGAGAGCTTTTCTACCAGGTAGAACTATAAATACAGAACAACGAGCTATTTTTAAAGGTATTTGGGTGACAATCTCTTATTATCATTACATTCTTTAAACCAAATAGAATTATTGTCAAGTGCTAATTTGATGGATATATATAAGAAATGACATTTCCCTATCCAAAATTTTCATTCAGCCTATCCTAGAATCAATAAAGTTCATCACAACTCACAGCCTTTCCACCAACTTTTGTTTGTTTATTCATGAAATATTGAGAATGGGTTTGTTTTGCAATGCATCTGTTGATTGAAAACTTTCCTTTCCACCATCTTTTGTTTGTTTATTCATTGAATATTGAGAATGGGTTTGATATGCGGATATAAGGGTGTCAATTTTGGCTCGGGCTCGGAAGCTCGCTCGAGCTCGGCTCGAATCCTTAACGAGCCGAGCCGAGCCGGCTCTCCAGGCTCGTTAAGCTTAACGAGCCGAGCCCGATTTAGGCCAGGCTCGGCTCGGGTCGGGTCGGGTCGTTAAGGCTCGTTAAGAATTTAATATATTTAAATATATATATTATATATTAATATATACACTAAAAGGGTTGTCTAGGGAGTAAAAGGGGGAGGCAAAATATGCCACTTCATTTTAGGAACCCCATTTGTTACTTGGACCACCCCCATAGTGTAAAAAAAGTAGTGAAATTACACTATATAGGGCTGTCCAGGGAAGATGAGGGGTGTGAACAGTAAGGCTCGCGAGCCTGACCGAGCCTGACCGAGCCGAGCCGAGCCTGATTCGAGCCCGAGCTGAGCCCGAGCCGAGCTTTTGAGCTTAACGAGCCGAGCCGAGCCTGGCCAAGCTCGGCTCGGCTCGGCTCGTTTACACCCCTATGCGGATACACAAGAGGTGGCGGTCCCAAGTTAAAAAAAGGGGGCTGATAAGTCCCCAAAATCCTGTCGTGATTTTAAGTGATCTGGGTCAGTTTTTTTGGCGGATATCACGTCCCAATAAAAATGCAGAAAACGGTAAGAACCTATAAACTTTTCCTCAAATTCCATGTATTGCAGTATCCTCTTACGTTGTTTTCATTTTCCAACATTCTTATTCTTATTTCTGATGCTTATTTTGGGTTTCCATTCATTGTTTTTTTTTTTGACAATGAGAATGAGATTTTTGTAGATGAAGCCAGCTTCTAGATCATAATCTTCCAACTGTGTACCTTAAGGCCTAAAGGTATTTTGCCTATGGTTCCTTTGATTTTTACAGATATGTAATGGGATTATTTGCGTGTTTTTAAAATCAAATTTGGTTTCGATGTTTCTTTCATTTATTTAGGTGTCAAGCTTTGATTAAGGTATGATATGGGTTAGAAATAGAACGGGTTTGTTGCACTAGATAAAGCTTTAAGCCCTGAATCTAAAGTGAAGGACCTGGTTGGTAAATTCTTTGTTCTTTCTCCTTTCAAATTATCAAATGTTCAAAAGGATTTTGATAAAAAATTATCGCTTTTGATTAGAAATCCATTAAATCGCCAATTTCTCTCTTATTTTTTAGAAACGTTCAGACAATGGAGATGGGTTTCTGATGGACTAAAACAAGATGATGGATGTTAGGCTCCAAATCCAATTGAGGTCACCTTTTGATTAGACAATCCTAGGAGGGCCTTGATCCACCAAACCACCATTTACATTCTCCGAAGAAAAGGTAAAAATCTCTTTCAGCAATCTGCTCATCCTTCTGCCTTGATTTGGACATTATGGATTCTGTGATGGTGCGTAATATATATTGTTTGATGTGTCCTATGAAAATGACAGCTTTTCCACCAGGTAGCTTTTCCACCGGGTCGAGAACTGCAAATACAGAACAATGAACTGTTTTTATAGGTATTTGGGTTACAATCTCTTACTATCATTACATTCTTTAAACCAAATAGAATTATTGTCAAGTGCTAATTTGATATATATATATATATATAAGAAAATGACATTTCCCTATCTAAAATTTTCATTCAGCCTATCCTAGAATCAATAAAGCTCATCACAACTCACCTTTACACTAGCTTTCGTTTGTTTATTCATAAAATATTGAGAGTTTGTTATGCAATGCATCTGTTCATTGAAAAGTTTCCTTTCCACCATCTTTTGTTTATTTATTCATTATATATTGAGAATGGGTTTGATATGTGGATACACAAGAGGTGGCAGTCCCAAGTTAAAAAGAAGGGGGCAGATAAATCCCCAAAATCCCGTCGTGATTTTAAAAAAGTGATCTGAGTCAATTTTTTGGTTGGAAATCACGTCCCATTAAAAACGCGGAAAATGGTAAGAACCTAGAAACTTTCCCAAAAACCCATGTATTGTTGTACTATCCTCTTGCACTGTTTTCTTTTTTCAATATTCTCTTTCTTATTTCTGATGCTTATTTTGGGTTTCCATTCTGCATGTTCATCGATTGGCATTGTCTGTTTTTTGACAAAGAGAATGCGATTTTTGTAGCTGAAGCCAGCTTCCAGATCATAATCTCCCGACTGTGTACCTTAAGGCCTGGAGTTATTTTGCCTATGGTTCCATAGCTTAGTTATAAATTCCGTTCCGGTCGCCGTTCCGTTTTGGCTACTGGAACGGAACGCTCCGGTGTTTCGGCTGTTTCGTTCGGCGTTCCGGTCGAAACTTTCCGTTCCGGTCGAAAAAATAGTTAAAAATATGAAAAAAATCCAAAAAAATTAGAAATTGTTAGAAAAATATAAGAAACACTTAAATGAACTAAAAGACATATTTATTACTTAAAAACCAAAGTTTAATACAACTAAGACATAAAAAAGTAGAACATAGAAGAACAAAAGCCAAATACATAGTGCCAGCCACATCTCATATCATCTCTAAATCTAAATCAAAATGGTGGTGAATCTGGTTGAGGATCATCATACTCAACCGACTGGTAGCCCTCATCATCGCCGTCACCACCACCTCTTGGAGGAGTGTCCTCAAGGTTTGCGTCCTCGTCCTCGTCATTGACCGCATCAACTCTAGAAGGCGCTTCAATATTTTCCCATCCAATGTCGTCTGGTGTCAGAATGACATCTTCATCTTCCGCAACCCAATCCATCATAACATCTAGGTGATCTATACTCAGTGGGTCGCTAGTGGTAAAAGATCTTCTGTTTAAGTCCCTGAAAAGAATGTCCAACATAAATTAATAAGTAATACTTAAATTTTAAAGGCACGTGGTGAAATATGAGAAAATTAATTCCAATTCAATTAAGTAGTATACCTTTCTCGAAACTTGAGGTTGTAATGGACAAATACCAAGTCATTCAACCTCTGGTGCTCCAACCTGTTTCTTTTTGCCGAGTGGATGTGCTCGAAAGTGCTCAAGTTCCTTTCACATCCAGTAGCACTGCAGGTTTGGCTAAGAATTCTGACGGCGAAACTTTGTAAGTCCGGGACGTCATTTCCAAACTGGTTCCACCATGCAACTGTAAAGGAAACAATAATAGTTAAGCATTTACTTGTGGAAATTTTAAATAAAATATACTTAATTAAATGAACAAACCAATATACCTGGTCCCAATCCGCCTCGGTTGCGGATTGCCATCTTCATTGCAAACATGCCAGTGGACTCCCGATAGTTCTCAATCTTACTGGGGATGGTGTCCTGTGTAACTTCATCAGGTACTAGTCGATTAATACATTCAATCAAACCTCGGGTGACTTCATGATGCTTGGAGAATGTAGGACTGAAAAAGAGAGCAGGGTTAAGAAAGTATCCTACTGCATGGAGGGGACTGTGAAGCTGTTTGTCCCATCTTTGGTCAATAATCCTCCAGATGGGAGCATAATCTGACTTCTTGTTCTTTAGCCTAGCCTTGATGTTTTCTTTGGCCCTATCTATGGCCTCATATATGTAACCCATTGCTGGTTTGTCTTGCCGGTCTACCAAACGCAGCATCCTCACCAATGGCTCGCTGATGTTTAGAATATGCTTGCAGTTGTCCCAAAATTGTTTATCCAACACTGTACTCACGATCTCTTCACTCAATCCATGTCGAATGTACCTACTAGCAGCATACTCATCAGACACGAACATCTGTTGTAGGGCTTTCCTATGAAGCACCAGACTTTGTATACTAATGGAATTTGTAGCAAATCTAGTCCACGCAAGACGACACAAGTCCCTCCCACCCGTGAATTTCTGTCTCATCAAGTTCAATAGAGCTGCGTGGTTGTAGATAAACCTTGTAATCTTCCGAGCCCTGTTAATTGTGCTTCCTATGAGAGGAAAAACATCTGGTTTGCCCAAGTGCTCTAAAATCAAGTCTAAACAATGGGCTGCACACGGAGTCCAGAAGAATGTGGCATATTTGATTTCTAACTTCTTCCCAGCAGCTTTATAACTTGGCTCACTATCAGTTATAAACTGCACCACATTTTTCGGACCTACCTCCAAAACAATCTCATCAAAAATTGCAAACAATGCCTCAGCATTCTTCACTACGCCAGATGCATTAACAGATTTAAGGAAAACTACTCCTTTAGGACAGTACACCAAAAAGTTAATTAAGGCACACTGTTTGGTGTTTGTCCATCCATCGGCCATAATGGTAGGCCACTAGTTTTCCATGAATTCTTAACTTCTCCCAAGTAGTTGTTTACATCTTCTACAGTTTTTTTCAATATCCCCTCCCCTGTAAATCGTGAAAAGAAGGCGCCTTATAACCTGAGCCTACTGCATTTATGGCAGCAGCATCAAACATTGGCTGCCAATATGGTGAATTAGCAACATTGAAAGACAGGTTGGCATCATAGCAAAGCATGCCAACTGCCATATTTGCCCGATCAAGTGTTTCTTTTGTTGTCAAAGCACTCTTAATGCTTGGCTGGGATCCAGGGGTTGTTCGTGGTGCAAAGAAATCTCTTAACCCCCCTACAAGACCCTTCTTTTACCTCTTTGCCCCACTCGGTTCTACAACAACTGCTTTCTCCTTATTCCTAGGCTGAGGTGGTCCCATCGGTTCGTCGTCTTCATCCCCCTTCCCCTCCTCCACATCTTCTTCTGGTGTGGCATAAAAACTACCCACCTTTGCCCTTGATACACTTTTCGTAGCCCTTTCTTTTCTCATTTCGCCTAACATTTGTGCCATTCTCCATTTTACATCAGCATTGATTTTTTCCATTGCGCTACATCAACAGGAACATCCGCTAGATGTTCTTTAAACCTGGTTATACCTCCACCCTTTATGATTTTTTCACAAAAGGTGCATTTAACACAATTTTTTTGACCTGGAATTACTAGGCCATAAGCCCATGCCGGTTTATCCGATCTAGTGGGTGCGGAACCAATAGATGAGGCTCCTCCAGAAGAACTCATTTTTTAAGTTGAAATGGAGAGAGAGAATAAGGAATGAAAGAAAATTAAATCAAATAAAGCTTTAACTTTTCTTACGCCTTTTGGATGAGGGAATAAGTGAAGTAGATATAGTTGTATGTAGTGTAGTGTAGGAGATAAAAGAGTTGTAGTTGTAGGAGAAGATTTGAAGAGGAAATGAGTTGTGAAAAAACAATGGTTAGAGGGCTATTTATAGCTTTTGGGGTGAAAAATGACGCAAAATGCCCTCCTAACAGCTATAAAACGGTCATAAAATAACGGTAGAAGTGTAAAAAACAGTCCCCAACAGCTATAATGGCATTTCTGTAATTTTTGAGATTTTTATTTTATTTTTTTCAATTTGTTTTGCAAAAAGACGAAAAATGGCCTCCTAACAACTATAAAACGGTCACAAAATGAGGGCAAATGTGTAAAATACACTCGCCAACAGCCATAAATGAATTTATGTAATTTTTTGGATTTTTTTTCGAATTTTTTTGGAAAAAGATGAAAAATGTCCTCCCAACAACTATAAAACGGTAATAAAACGAGGGCAAATCTGTAAAATACACTCCCCAACGGCTTAATGGCATTTTAGTAATTTGTTTATTCATTGAATATTGAGAATGGGTTCGATATGCAGATGCACAAGAAGTGACGGTCCCAACTTAAAAAAAAAGGGGGCAGATAAATCCTCAACATCCCGTCGTGATTTTTGGAAAGTGATCTGGGTCAATTTTTTGGTTGGAAATCACGTCCCAATAAAAACGCAGAAAACGGTAAGAACCTAGAAACTTTCCCAAAAACCCATGTATTGCACTATCCTCTTGCACTGTTTTCATTTTCCAATATTCTCATTCTTATTTATGATGCTTAGTTTGGGTTTCCATTCTGCAGGTTCATCGATTAGCACTTTGTGTTTTTTGACAAAGAGAATGGGATTTTTGTAGCTGAAGTCAGCTTCCAGATCATAATCTTCTGACTGTGGTGTACCTTAAGGCCTCAAGCTATTTTGCCAAAGGCTCTATAGATTTTTACAGCTATGTAATAGGATTATTCTCAATTATTAAAAATCGAATTTGGTTTTGATGTTTCTTTCATTTATTTAGGTGTCAAGCTTTGATTGAGGTATGATATGGGTAAGAAATAGAATGGGTTTGTTGAACTAGATAAAGCTTTAAGCCTGAATCTAAAGTGAAGGACCTGGTTGGTAAACTCTTTGCACTTTCTCTTTTCAAATTATCAAATGTTCAACAGGATTTTGATCAAAATATTATCGCTTTTGATTAGAAATCTATTAAATCGCCAATCTTTCTCTTATTTTTTAGAAACGTTCAGACAATGGAAATGGGTTTCTGATGGACACAAGGAAGATACTAGATAAGAAGATGATGGATGTTAGACTCCAAATCAAATTGAGATCACCTTTTGATCAGACAATCCTAAGAGGGCCTTAATCCACCAAACCACCATTTACATTCTCTTAAAAAGAGGTAAAAATCTCTTTCTGCAATCTGCTCATCCTTCAGCCTCGATTTTTACATTATGGACTCTGTGATGGTGCGTAATTTATATTGTTTGATGCGTCCTATGAAAATGACAGCTTTTCCACCAGGTAGAGAATTGCAAATACAGAACATCGAACTGCTTTTAAAGATATTTGGGTTACAATCTCTTATTATCATTACATTATTTAAACCAAATAGAATTATTGTCAAGTGCTGTGTGTGTGACATTTCCCTATCTAAAATTTTCATTCAGCCAATCCTAGCATCCATAAAGCTCATCACAACTCACTTCCATTCCACCAGCTTTTATTTGTTTATTCATGAAACATTGAGATTTGAGAATGGGTTTGTTATGCAATGCATCTGTTGATTGAAAAGTTTCCTTTTCACCATCTTTTGTTTGTTTATTCATTTAATATTGAGAATGGGTTTGATATGCAGATACACAAGAGGTGGCGGTCCCAAGTTAAAAAAAAATAGGGCAGATAAATTCCCAAAATCCCGTCGTGATTTTAGGAAAGTGATCTGAGTCATTTTTTTGGGGCGGAAATCACGTCCCAATAAAAACGCCGAAAATGGTAAGACCCTAGAAACTTTCCCAAAAACCCATGTATTGCACTATCCTCTTGCTTTGTTTTCATTTTCCAATATTCTCATTCTTATTTCTGATGCTTATTTTGGGTTTCCATTCTGCAGGTTCATCGTTTGGCATTGGGTGTTTTTTGACAAAGTGAATGGGGTTTTTGTAGCTGAAGTCAGCTTCCAGATCATAATCTTTCAACTGTATATCTTAAGGCCTGGAGGTATTTTGCCTATGGTTCCATAGATTTTTACAGCTATGTAATGTGATTGTTCTCATTTTTTAAATCGAATTTGGTTTTCTTTTTTCTTTCATTTATTTAGGTGTCAAGCTTTGATTCAGGTATGATATGGGTAAGAATTAGAACGGGTTTGTTGCACTGGATAAAGCTTTAAGCCCTGAATCTAAAGTGAAGGACCTGGTTGGTAAACTCTTTGTACTTTCTCCTTTCAAATTATCAAATGTTCAACATGATTTTGATCAAAATATTATCGCTTTTGATTAGAAATCCATTAAATCGCCAATCTTTCTCTACTTTTTTAGAAACGTTCAGACAATAGAGATGGGTTTATGATGGACACAAAGAAGATGATGGATACGAAGATGATGGATGTTTGGCTCCAAATCCAATTGAGATGCCCTTTTGATCAGACAATCCCAGCAGGGCCTTGATCCACCAAACCACCATTTACATTCACCCAAGATCAGGTAAAAATCTCTTTCTGCAATCTGCCCATCCTTTAGCCTTGATTTGGACATTATGGATTTTGTGATGGTGCGTAATTTATATTGTTTGATGCATCCTATAAAAATGAGAGGTTTTCCACCAGGTAGAGAACTGTAAATACAGAACAACGAGCTATTTTTAAAGGTATTTGGGTGACAATCTCTTATTATTATTACATTCTTTAAACCAAATAGAATTATTGTCAAGTGCTAATTTGATGGATATATATAAGAAATGACATTTCCCTATCTAAAATTTTCATTCAACCTATCCTAGAATCCATAAAGTTCATCACAACTCATAGCCTTTCCACCAACTTTTGTTTGTTTATTCATGAAATATTGAGAATGGGTTTGTTTTGCAATGCATCTCTTTATTGAAAACTTTCCTTTCCACCATCTTTTGTTTGTTTATTCATTGAATATTTAGAATGGGTTTGATATGCAGATACTCAAGAGGTGGCAGTCCCAAGTTAAAAAAAGGGGGCCGATGAGTCCCCAAAATCCTGTCGTGATTTTAAGTGATCTGGGTCAATTTTTTGGGCGGATATCACGTCCCAATAAAAATGCAGAAAACGGTAAGAACCTAGAAACTTTTCCTAAAAACCCATGTATTGCAGTATCCTCTTGCGCTGTTTTCATTTTCCAACATTCTTATTCTTATTTCTGATGCTTATTTTGGGTTTCCATTCATTGTGTGTTTTTTGACAAAGAGAATGGGATTTTTGTAGATGAAGCCAGGTTCTAGATCATAATCTTCCAACTGTGTACCTTAAGGCCTGAAGGTATTTTGCCTATGGTACCATAGATTTTTACACCTATGTAATGGGATTATTCAAATGTCTTTAAAATCGAATTTGGTTTCGATGTTTCTTTCATTTATTTAGGTGTCAAGCTTTGATTAAGGTATGATATGGGTTAGAAATAGAACGGGTTTGTTGCACTAGATAAAGCTTTAAGCCCTGAATCTAAAGTGAAGGACTTGGTTGGTAAATTCTTTGTTCTTTCTCCTTTCAAATTATCAAATGTTCAAAAGGATTTTGATAAAAAATTATCGCTTTTGATTAGAAATCCATTAAATCGCCAATTTCTCTCTTATTTTTTAGAAACGTTCAGACAATGGAGATGGGTTTCTGATGGACAAAAACAAGATGATGGATACGAAGATGATGGATGTTAGGCTCCAAATCCAATTGAGGTCATCTTTTGATCAGACAATCTTAGGAGGGCCTTGATGCACCAAACCACCATTTACATTCTCCCAAGAACAGGTAAAAATCTCTTTTAGCAATCTGCTCATCCTTCTGCCTTGATTTGGACATTATGGATTCTGTGATGGTGCGTAATATATATTGTTTGATGTGTCCTATGAAAATGACAGCTTTTCCACCAGGTAGCTTTTCCACCAGGTCGAGAACTGCAAATACAGAACAATGAACTGTTTTTGTAGGTATTTGGGTTACAATCTCTTACTATCATTATATTCTTTAAACCAAATAGAATTATTGTCAAATGCTAATTTGGTTGATATATATATATATATATATATATAAATATATATATAAGAAAATGACATTTCCCTATCTAAAATTTTCATTCAGCCTATCTTAGAATCCATAAAGCTCATCACAACTCACACCTTTACACCAGCTTTCGTTTGTTTGTTCATAAAATATTGAGAGTTTGTTATGCAATGCATCTGTTCATTGAAAAGTTTCCTTTCCACCATCTTTTGTTTATTTATTCATTGAATATTGAGAATGGGTTTGATATGTGTGTAAGCCCAAGGGTCTATCCTCATACCTTGTTTTGATGATTCTAAACTAAATTGATTATGTTTTTGAATACTAATCAATTTGCCTTGAAGTGTTGTGTTAAGATAGGTTAATCATGGAAGGAACCAACACACCACTTGGTCATGCTTGATGATGAACGAAACAAAGGACAAAGGAGCTAGAGCATACTTGGAAGAACCACATCGTGAAGGATCAACCAAGGTGAAGCTCAACACTATCATCTCAAGCAAGCACACAAATGGAAGATCTATGAAGACTAAGACCAAAGAGAAGTGTAGCTATACTAAAACTTGTTGTACATCATTTCTCTTTAGATTTCAAAGTCAAGGCAAGCTTTTTTAAGAAAATGTTTTTAAAAAGATTAACACTCCCATGATTAGAACTTAAATGGTTAAGTGAATGTTTTTGTGTGGTGGACCAACATGTTGGGACCCTCATAACATTCCAAATTATAATAAGAATAGAGTTCCAAAACTCAAAAAATAAATCAGCAACAAAAACAGGAAAAATTGCTGAATATAGGCTTCTCTGAACTCCGAGACATCTCACGGAGCTCCGAGAAATATTCCAGGGAGTATTTTTCAAAACTCTGTTTGATTTCTCAGAACTCCGAGAAACATTCTAGAAAGTGTTCTGGTTGTTTTCTCGAAACTCCGAGAATTTCTCGGAGCTCCGAGAACGTCGCGACAGCAAAAAAATATAGCCGTTTGAACTCAAACGGCTAGTTGTTTTTGGGGTCTTTTTGATACATCCACCCTCAAACGATCATATCATTTTAAGGGCTTATAAATACACGTTCAAGAGGTTCATCTACTTCTCTTGAATGATTTGAAAAATATCCTTAAGCATTCAAAACATTTAAAACCCTTTTGGCTTAAGCTTTTATTTTCTTCTCCACCAAACTTGCCTTGCACTTGCAAATCATTAGAGTTTGGATTTAAGGGCTTTTATTTGCAATCCTTTTGTGGAGAATATTCAAGGAGCAATCATTGTGCATCAAGCCTTCAAGAGAGGCCAAGCAATCTTCTTTTCATTCATTGTAAAGGTGGCTAGAGCATCCTATTCTTAATACCCTAGGGAGTAGCGCTTAAAACTTGGCGAAGAAGGAGAGTCGGTGTAAAAGGTGGCAAGGGCATCCTTATTTAATACCCTTGAGAGTGTAATCGCCTCAGAGCCGGGCATCGTGGAGGTCTCAAATAGTGGAAATCCTTGAGGACGATCTCAAGAAGAGTGGAGTAGGGCTTTGCCCGAACCACTATACATCGGTGTGTTCTTCTTTTATTCTTGCACTCTCATTTTTGTTTTTGGTTTGACATTTTCTTTTTACTGTGATATTATGTGAACTAACCAAAACTAAGCAAGAAAAGAAAAATTGAAGTAGGTTAGAACTTTTAATTTAAAAAGGGATAAATTTATTGATAAAACCAATTCACCCCCCTTTTGGTTCCATAGACCTTAATTTCAATATGCATACACAAGAGGTGGCGGTCCCAAGTTAAAAAGAAGGGGGCAGATAAATCCCCAAAATCCCGTCGTGCTTTTAAAAGAGTGATCTGAGTCAATTTTTTGGTTGGAAATCATGTCCCATTAAAAATGCGGAAAACGGTAAGAACCTAGAAACTTTCCCAAAAAACCCATGTATTGTTGCACTTTCCTCTTGCACTGTTTTCATTTTTCATTCTCATTCTTATTTCTGATGCTTATTTTGGGTTTCCATTCTGCAGGTTCATCGATTGGCATTGTGTGTTTTTTGACAAAGAGAATGGGGTTTTTTTAGCTGAGGCCTGCTTCCAAATCATAATCTTCCGACTGTGTAGCTTAAGGCTTGAAGGTATTTTGCCCATGGTTCCATAGATTTTTACTGCTATGTAATGGGATTATTCTCATTTTTTTAAAATTGGGTATGGTTTTGATGTTTCATTCATTTATTTAGGTGTCAAGATTTGATTGAGGTATGATATGGGTAAGAAATAGAATGAGTTTGTTGCACTGGACAAAGCTTTGAGCCCTGAATCGAAGGTGAAGGACCTAATTGGTATACTCTTTGTACTTTCTCCTTTGAAATTATCAAATGTTAAACATGATTTTGATAAAAAATTATCGCTTTTGATTAGAAATCCATTAAATTGCCAATCTTTCTCTTCTTTTTTAGAAACGTTCAGGCAATGGAGAAGGGTTTCTGATGGACACAAAGAAGATGATGGATGTTAGGCTCCAAATCCAATTGAGATCACCTTTTGATTAGACAATCCTAGGAGAGCCTGGATCCACCAAACCACCATTTACATTCTCCCAAGAACAGGTAAAAATCACTGTCCGCAATCTGCTCATCCTTCAGCCTTGGTTTGGACATTATTGATTCTGTGATGGTGCGTAATTTATATTGTTTGATTTGTCCTAAGAAAATGAAAGCTTTTCCACCAGATAGGGAACTGCAAATATTGTTTGATAGATTTTACAGCTATGTAAAGGGATTATTCTCATTTTTTAAAATCGAATTTGTTTTTGTTGTTTCTTTCATTTATTTTGGGGTCAAGCTTTGGTTGAGGTATGATATGGGCAAGAAATAGAACGGGTTTGTTGCACTGGATAAAGCTTTAATCCCTAAATCTAAAGTGAAGGTCCTGGTTGGTAAAGTCTTTGTACTTTCTCCTTTCAGATTAACAAATGTTGAACAGGATTTTGAGAAAAAAAATTCGCTTTTGATTAGAAATCTATGATACAATGTCGCCTCGGATATATAAGTCGCCTAAAATACAAAGTCGCCTCGATTACAATGTCGCCTTGGATACCACTTTGCCTTCTGATATAATGTAGCCTCGGATACAATGTCCCCTCGAATATAACGTCACCTCGATAATATTGTGCCTTCAATGTCGCCTCAAATACAATGTTGCCTCGGATATAATGTCGCCTTGGATATAACAATTCCTCGGGTACAATATAGCCTCGGATACAATGTCGCCTTCGGATACCACGATGTCTGCGGATATAACGTCGCCTCGGATACAATATCACCTCAGATATAATGTCGCATCGATAATATGCTGCCTTCAATGTCGCCTCAAATACAATCGTGACTCGAATACAATGTTGCCTCAGATACAATGTCGCCTCGGATACAATGTCACCTCGGATATAACAATTCCTCGGATACAATAAAGCTTCGGATACAATGTTGCCTTGGATACAATATTGCCTTCGGATAATATGTCTCCTTTGATAAAATTATGCCTTCGGATATAACATCGCCTCGATAATATGTTGCCTTCAATGTCCCCTCAAATACAATGTTGCCTCGAATACACTGTTGCCTCCTATAGAATGTCGCCTCAGATAGAACAATTCTTCGGATACAATATAGCCTCGGATACAATGTTGCCTCGGAAACAATGTTGCCTTCCGATACCACGATGCCATCGGAAATAGCGTCGCCCTTCGGATATGGCGTCGCCTTGGATACAATGTTCCATCACTGATACAATGTCGCCTTGATAATATGTTGCCTTCAATGTCGCCTCAAATACAATGTCGCCCTCGTATATAACAATTCGTCGGATACAATATAGCCTAGGATACATTGTTGCTCAGATATAACATTTCCTGGGAAATAACAATTCCTTCGATACCACGATGCCTTCGGATATAGCGTCGCCTTGGATTCAATGTCGCCTCGGATATAACACTTCCTCTGATACAGTATAGCCTCAGATACAATGTTGCCTCGGATACAATGTCGCCTCGATAATATGTTGCTTTCAATGTTGCCTTGGATACAATGTTGCCTCGGATATAACAATTCCTCGAATACTATATATCCTCGGATACAATGTTACCTCAGATACAATGTCGCCTTCAGATACCACGATGCCTTCAGATACCACGATGCCTTCGGATATAATGTCGCCTCGGATACAATGTCGCCTCGGATATTACGTCGCCTTAATAGTATGTTGCTTTCAATGTTGCCTCAGATATAACTATTCCTCGGATACTATATAGCCTCGGATACAATGTTACCTCAGATACAATGTCGCCTTCGGATACCAGGATGCCTTCGGATATAATGTCGCCTCGGATACAATGTCGCCTCGGATATTACGTCGCCTCGATAATATGTTGCTTTCAATGTTGCCTCGGATAAAATGTTGCCTCGAGTATAACAATTCCTCGGACACTATATAGCCTCGGATACAATGTTACCTCAGATAGAATGTCGCCTCGAATATAACACCGTGTCGATAATATGTTGCCTTCAGTGTCGCCTCAAATACAATGTTTCCTCGAATATAATGTCTCATCGGATACAATGTCGCCTCGGATATAACAATTCCTCGGATACTATATAGCCTCAGATACAATGTCGTCTCGGATAGAATGTCGCCTCAAATATAACATCGCGTCGATAATATATTGCCTTCAGTGTCGCCTCAAATACAATGTTTCCTCGAATACAATGTCTCCTCGGATACAATGTGATGGGGTGTAAAAACTCAAGCCTATAGCAG
This sequence comes from Tasmannia lanceolata, assembly GCF_043159265.1. Classification (NCBI taxonomy): domain Eukaryota; kingdom Viridiplantae; phylum Streptophyta; class Magnoliopsida; order Canellales; family Winteraceae; genus Tasmannia; species Tasmannia lanceolata. The sequence goes on from NW_027518715.1 coordinate 3,086,927, forward strand.
GCCGCCACCTGTCCTGGAGTAGGTGAACTCCAGCCTCTAGCAGGCCACCACCTGTCCTGGAGTAGGTGAACTCTAGCCTCTAGCAGGCCACCACCTGTCCTGGAGTAGGTGAACTCCAGCCTATGGCAGACCGCCACCTGTCCCGGAGTAGGTGAACTCCAGCCTCTAACAGGCCACCACCTGTCCTGGAGTAGGTGAACTCCAGCCTATAGCAGGCTGCCATCTGCCCTTGGGTGGGCAACCCCACGCCATCAACTTTCTCTCTATAAAAGGAGGTTAAAAGCTAAAACCAAGGGTAATGAAAAAACAACCTTCCTCCTAAAAAAAAACTCTTAAACTAGCTCTGCACTCCTGCTCATATACTGACTTGAGTGTCGAAGGGCCTGTCCGGAGTAACACCCGGGTTGGTCTTCTGACCTCGTTTGCTTCTGTGCAGAACACAGCCACTTCATTTGAATCCCGCCGAACTCGACTCTTTCACTTCGGTTCCTCTGGTCATCCGGCTTAGCCCTTACGTCACTGCCGTACCTGTTACCGATTTTCGGTCTAACAGATTGGCGCCATCCGTGGGACCGCGAACTAAAAGCTGTTCAAATCCCTTTACAAAATGGCAGGACGGAGGAATGCTCGGATACCAACTGCACGGACTACCCGCTCCGTGCTACCACGCAGGACTCGTAGTGAGTGAATCACCTCGCAGGTGGTGGCTACTTCTGCTACAGCCGGACAGAGCCCGGCTCGTTCAGAGCATCTCAATCCCACTCCTACTCCGGATCAAGTCCAAACCCTCTTTCAACCAATGACGGCTCTTGTTGGCCAGTACCAACAACTTATCCAGGCGCCTCCCCAAAATCCCCCAGAAGCTTCACGACCTGTACAGGAAAGGTCGCGCCCTCACGGAGAAGGGTCGGCGCGCTGCGATGAAGACCGGACTCGCCACTCAAGGCAAGTCCATCACTCATGGGCCAGGCATGCGCATACGGAGCCTCACCGCCGCCGAAGGTCGCGGTCCCACTCTCTGTGAAAGCTCCGAGCTCATGAAAACCGCACACAGCAAGAGAAGTTCCGGCCTCGTCAAAAGAGTCCGGAAAGTCAGTCCGGCTCTGCGGCGAGCCAGTCGGTGGAAAGAAACAGATCACCGGACCAGCCAGACCGCAGAGCTGATCCAATGCTTCAAAGGATGGAAGAAATGGACCACCGTATAGAAGAGCTGGCGAAAGATCATAGCCGACCTATTGTACGGGCGTTCTCAAGTAGAACGCCATTAACCGACGATGTCATGAGTGCCCTAGCACCTAGAGGGTTAAAAATGCCAACCGTCCCGCAATATGACGGGACAACCGACCCAGTAGACCACTTGGAGACGTTCAGAGCGATGATGTTCCTCCACGGCGCATCCGATGGCTTCCTCTGCAGAGCATTCCCGACAACACTGACCGGTGCGGCCCGGGACTGGTACTCCAGAATTAAACCGAACTCCATCAGCAACTTTGAAGATTTTGGGGACGATCTGGTCCGCCATTTCATGAGCAGCCGCAGGCCAAGGAAAACAACATCCCTGATGGCCTTGCGGCAGGAGGATCACGAACCTCTCAAGGCGTTCGTTCGCCGCTTTAACAGGGAGGCACTCCAAGTACCGAATTTGGACCCCTCAGCTGCAATGAGCGCGCTCCTCGCGGGTGCCAGATCCAATGACTTCCGCCGCTCAGTGGCTTGTCAAAATCCGCACTCACTGGCGGACCTAATGACCGGAGCTGAGGAGTACATAGCAGTGGAGGAAACGCTGGTAGCCCTGGACTCGACTCGGAGGAGAACTTCTGAGGACAAGAACCCTACCAAGCAGCGTAGGGAGGATAAGGCCCCCAGAAGAGAGAAGTCCCCCCAGAGGAGAGAAGAGACCTTCACGCCTCTCAACACCTCCAGGAAACATATATTAGCCGCCATCAGTGGAGAAGAATTCCTGAGGTGGCCAACCAGAATGATCTCCAAAGGGAACAAAAGAGACCAATCAAAATACTGTCGGTTCCACAGGGACCACGGCCACGACACAGATGAATGCTGGCAACTCAAGGAAGAAATTGAGCAGCTGATTGGCCGAGGTTACTTGAAAAAGTATGTCCGAGGTGATGGCTCCAGAAGGGAGCGCAGAGAAAAGAGTCCTCAGGGCCGCAACCCTCGACGGTCGCAGCCGCCCTCTGTCCGGAACCAATCTCCTCTGCCGCCTAGTTCGCAGCCAGGGGCATAGCAACCCCAACCAAGGGGGGTCATCGGCACGATCATGGGCGGACCGGCCGCGGGGGGCACATCAACCGCTGCTCGTAAGGCATATGCACGTCGTGTCAACGCCGTGCACACATGCAGCAAGAAGACGAAGACGGAGAACGAGATCTCCTTTTTAGATGCGGACCTCGACAACCTGATACTGCCTCAGGATGACGCCTTGGTTTTAACCATGCTCGTTGCAAACTGGGAAGTAAAGAAAATACTTGTTGACAACGGGAGTTCGGCGGACATCTTGTACTATCATGCTTTCCAGAAGATGATGATAGGCGACGACCGTTTGAAGCCGGCGAACTCAGACCTGTTCGGTTTCTCAGGAGAGGTTGTGAAAGTGGAGGGACAAATTGAACTCCCAGTCCTCGTCGGAGAACCGCCCTGTCAAGCCTTTACCATGGTCAATTTCCTAGTAGTGAGGGCCACTTCGGTCTATAACGCTATTTTGGGACGGCCTGGTCAGAACCTGATTCGTGCAGTCGCTTCCGCGTATCACCAAAAGATGAAATTCACAACGCCAAACGGCATGGGAGAAGTTCGGGGAGACTAACCCCAGTTCAGAGAGTGCTATGCAATGGCACTAAAAGGCAAAAATGCAGTGGAATCGTTGCCGATTGAGCTACTCGATCTGAGGGACGAATTTCGGGGGACGCAATCCGCCAAAGACCTCATCTCCGTCTCGTTGAGCCCAGACGACAATGATAAAGTCGTTCAGATCGGCTCCTCTCTGAGCAGCAATATCCAGCACCACCTCACTGAATTCCTTCAAGACAATGCGGATGTCTTTGCGTGGGCTCCCGTTGACATGCCTGGCATCGACCCAGAGATCAGCACGCACAGACTCGGTGTTGACTCAACTTGTAGGCCGGTGAAACAGAAAAGAAGGCATTTCGCTTTCGAAAGAAGGAAGGCGATAAAAGAAGAAGTGGAGAGGCTTTTAAAGGCTGACTTCATTCGAGAAATCCAGTACCCGGACTGGTTGGCAAACGTAGTCTTGGTGAAGAAAACGAATGGGAAGTGGGGGACCTGCGTTGATTTCACTGATCTGAACAAGGCCTGTCCCAAGGACAGTTATCTGCTCCCGAAAATCGACCAGCTCATTGACGCCACCGCAGGTCACGAGCTGCTGAGCTTCATGGATGCCTTCTCCTGGTATAACTAAATCAGAATGTATGAGTCAGACATACCAAAGACTTCGTTCGTGACAGATCAGGGACGTACTGCTACCGTGTCATGCCCTTCGGCCTCAAAAATGCCGGAGCCACTTATCAAAGGCTCGTGAACAGACTCTTCCAGAAGCATATCGGCTGTAACATGGAAGTCTATGTCGACGATATGCTGGTCAAAAGCCGAAGTGCACAGGATCATGTGTCCGATCTGAGAGAAACATTTCAGGTCCTGAAAAAGCACAGCATGAAGCTCAACCCCACCAAGTGCACTTTCGGCGTCAGCTCTGGAAAGTTCTTAGGATTTATGGTAAGCTAGAGAGGAATAGAGGCCAATCCAGAAAAGATCAGGGCCGTGGTGGAGCTCACTCCACCAAAAACAATCAGAGAAGTGCAACGGCTCACAGGAATGGTGGCCGCGTTGGGGCGCTTCATCTCGAAATCTGCAGAGAGGTGCCTACCCTTCTTCAACGTAGTCAAAGGACTCAAGACTGCGCCCTGGACAGAGGAGTGCCAAACCGCATTCGAAGAATTAAAGCAGTACTTATCCTCTCCACCACTGTTGACAAAGCCAGAGCCAGGTGAGGAGCTACTCCTGTATCTGTCTGTAAGCCCCACGGCTCTAGCAGCCGTCCTAGTTCGTGAAGAGCACCACCAGCAAAAGCCTGTCTATTATGTCAGCAAAGTTCTCCATGACGCCGAAATCAGGTACTAGCGGGTCGAGAAATTGGCTTACGCACTGGTTATGGCAGCCAGGAAGTTGAGGCCGTATTTTCAAGCCCACACTATAAAAGTCCTGACCGATCAGCCGCTCAGGCAAGTTCTCCATCGACCAGACATCTCGGGACGACTCGTGAAATGGGCCGTGGAGCTGAGCGAATTCGACATCCAGTACGCGCCAAGGCTAGTGATCAAGGCTCAAGTGCTGGCAGACTTAGTGGCTGAGTACACCATCCCCCAGTAGATCACTGAATCCGAAATTGTTCAAACCTCAGTTGTGGAAAAGTCACTCACAACGAAAGAACAATCAGAAGATGGGACTGAAGCAGCAATCATCCCCGCATCCCCAGAGCAGAATCCATCAACCGCCGAACTAATCTGGGAAGTGTACGTCGACGGATCTTCGAACAAGGGTGGCTGTGGAGCTGGTTTGGTTCTCACCGGACCCGATAACTTCACCGCAGATTATGCCCTGAGGTTCGGATTCCGCGCGTCCAACAATGAGGCAGAGTATGAAGCCCTCCTCACCGGAATGAATCTCGCAGTTCAGACCAGAGCCCAAAGGCTTAAAGCGTACTGCGACTCCCAACTGGTGGCAAACCAGATTCAAGGAGTCTACGAGGCCCGCGACGAGCGTATGGTCAAATACCTCTCCAAGGTTCGCCTGCTAGCCAGCAAGTTCAAAAGTTTTGAGGTCATCAGAATCCCCAGAACAGAGAATGCAAAAGCAGATGTGCTGTCCAAGCTGGCCGCCTCCGGATACACCACTCTCGGGAGTATATGTATGGAGTTCTTACAGAGATCTAGTATCGAATGTGAAGCCACTGAGGTAATGCAGGTGGAGCACGAGCCCTGCTGGATGGACGAAATCATTGAATACCTGCGTACTGGAAAGCTTCCTGAAGCAAAGAAGGAGGCCCGCAAGGTGACGCAGAGAGCAGCTCGGTTTTCCCTCGATGGTGAGAATCTGTACAAAAGATCGTACACCCTCCCGTACCTAAAGTGCCTCCGGTCAGGCGACGCCGCGTACACCCTGCAAGAGACGCACGAAGGGATCTGTGGAGAGCATTTGGGGGGCAAGGCCCTAGCAATCAAAGTGCTGCTCAGAGGCCTGTACTGGCCTACCTTAAGACAGGATGCGCTGATTCTGGTTAAAAGGTGCGAGAGATGCCAGAAATTCTCTCCCACAATCCACCAACCTGCCGTGTCGATGGCCCCGATCATCAGCCCACTCCCCTTCGCAGTGTGGGGGATGGACATCCTGGGCCCCTTTCCACCGGCCTCCGGAAGACGCGTGTTTGTGGTAGTAGCGATCGACTATTTTACCAAGTGGGTGGAGGCTGAACCTCTGGCCCAGATCACAGAGAAAAACGTGCAGAACTTCTTCTGGAAATCAGTAGTTTGCAGATTTGGGATTCCCCGCATTTTGATAACGGACAACGGGAGACAGTTTGACTGCAAGAACTTCCGAAAATTCTGCTCCGACTTGAAGATTGAGCAGAGATTTACTTTAGTGGCGCACCCTCAGACGAATGGGCAGACAGAAGTGACAAACAGAATCCTTCTTCAGGGAATTAAAAAGAGGCTGGATGATAAGGCTGGCCGATGGGTAGATGAGCTTTATCATTAACTGTGGGCGTATCGAACCACCCCGCACACATCGACGGGAGAGTCACCATTCAACTTGTCCTTTGGGACGGAGGCGGTAATACCCGTCGATGTGGGCGCCCCGTCTCCCAGAGTCACCAACTTCAGTGAGCAACTCAATGATGACGGGCTCCGTGCGAACCTCGACTTGCTGGAGGAAGCCCGGGAAGAGTCTCGAATCAGAGTCGCCGTCTACAAGCAGAAAGTGTCCAACTACCATAATTCAAAGATACGACCCAGAGAATTCCGAACAGGAGATTTAGTGCTGAGGAAAGCTTCCGTCTCCCAACCAAAGAAAGTCGGAAAACTCTCCCCGACCTGGGAGGGGCCGTATCGAGTGAAAGAAGTAATTCGCCCAGGAAGTTATAAGCTAGAGACACTGGAGGAGCACTTATTACCCCATGCATGGAACTCTAAGAATCTCAGGAAATACTATCACTAGCCAAACGTCGGACGAGAAATGTAATGTTGTAAATGTAAATACATGTTAAATATGAATGATATGGAAACTCTTTTGCAGATCTCCGCGCCTTTTGGAAACCCAGTTCACTAAAACTCGGGAACTTATTATTATTTGGAAACCCAGTCTACTAAAACTCGGAAACCCAGTTCTCTAAAACTTGGGTACTCGCTGCTTGGTTCGCCACGGCTTGTCTCCGCAAAGGCCGGGAGCTCACTCCTGGTTCGGAACCAGCCCGGACAGCAGAAAGCAAAGCCGCATGGAAACCCAGTTCGCTAAAACTCGGGTACTTATTATTATTTGGAAACCCAGTTCACTAAAACTCGGGTACTTATTATCTGGAAACCCAGTTCTCTAAAACTTGGGTACTCGCTGCTTGGTTCGCCACGGCTCGTCTCCGCAAAGGCCGGGAGCTCACTCCTGGTCCGGAACCAGCCCGGACAGCAGAAACCAAAGCCGCCTGGAAATCCAGTTCGCTAAAACTCGGGTACTTATTATTATTTGGAAACCTGGTTCACTAAAACTCGGGTACTTATTATCTGGAAACCCAGTTCTCTAAAACTTGGGTACTCGCTGCTTGGTTCGCCACGGCTCGTCTCCGCAAAGGTCGGGAGGTCACTCCTAGTCCGGAACCAGCCCGGACAGCAGAAACCAAAGCCGCCTGGAAACCCAGTTCGCTAAAACTCGGGTACTTATTATTATTTGGAAACCCAGTTCACTAAAACTCGGGTACTTATTATCTGGAAACCCAGTTCTCTAAAACTTGGGTACTCGCTGCTTGGTTCGCCACGGCTCGTCTCCGCAAAGGCCGGGAGCTCACTCCTGGTCCGGAACCAGCCCAGACAGCAGAAACCAAAGCCGCCTGGAAATCCAGTTCGCTAAAACTCGGGTATTTATTATTATTTGGAAACCCAGTTCACTAAAACTTGGGTACTTATTATCTGGAAACCCGGTTCTCTAAAACTTGGGTACTCGCTGCTTGGTTCGCCACGGCTCGTCTCCGCAATGGCCGTGAGCTCACCCCTGGTCAGGAACCAGCCCGGACAGCAGAAACCAAAGCCGCCTGGAAACCCAGTTCACTAAAACTCGGGTACTTATTATCTGGAAACCCAGTTCACCAAAACTTGGGAATTCACAACATAGTTTCTCAAAAGCCCGCCCACAGCATAGAATTAAACAGATTAATTAGAGGCCAACAAGAAAACAGGTAGACACCAAAATATAATTTCTATCTATATCCATAAAAGAGTAGGGCCTTAAAGGGCCATTATAAAAATGAGGCCTCAAAAGGCTGTTACAAAAGTGGGGTCTCTAAGGACCAGTACAAAAAGAATCAGATGAGACAACTCAAGAGGCCCCTTGGCTGCCACCCCGTTGTACGTCCGCCTCTGGGACCACTGCGACCGCGGTAGTGACCGGCTCATCGTCGTCAAGCACCGGTGGTTCAGGGATATTCAGGCCGGTCAGGGTCACGGTTGGATTGGACGCTTTGACCTGCTCGAGACAGTCAAGGAATCCAATCTTATATGCCTCACTGGACAAACTGAAAAGTTCGTCCTCCTTTTGTAGGGCCTCCGCGACGGCCTCTGCGACGGCCGCATTCTGTCTCTCCTTAGCTCTCTCCTTCTGGGCGTTGAGGGCTTCAGTTGCTTTCTGCTTCTGATGGGCCAGCTCTTCTTTAAGCAGCTTCTTCTCCGCCTCCGTCCGTCTAATGTTAATTTGGAGCTCCTCCGCCTCCTTCGCCAGTTTCCCATTCTCCGCCTCTGACTTTGTTATAGCCCCGGAGAATTTCTTGCTCTTCTCCCGAAGATCATTATAGTACACTCAAATCTGCAGGCAAGTAAGTGTCAACACAAAAAAAAGCAAAGCAAAAGACAGAACAAAAACGAGCATACTCGTGAGCCACCTTACCTGATAGAGTGAAGAGAAGATGGCCTCGTCGGCCGTAGCTGGCGGTTCGTGAAGAACCTGCTGCTTATCCTTCCTGAGGATAGCCTTGCTGAGGATCTCCGCAACGATCCGGCTCTCGCCCAGGCCGGTGTCATCTTTTTGAACGGCCCAGTTGGGCCGAAAAACATTGTCTCCCGTCTTCGCTAGGGGAGGACGGGCTCCAGCTCCAGCGGATGTGCCACCAGACTTTGAAGAGCCGGCCCCTCGTCCGTAGGCACCAACCAGTTTCACCGTAGTTTTGCCTTTGGGAGGCGGTTGAGGCGCGGTGTCTAGGGTGGGGGCCGGACTCGCCATCTCGGCTGCTTTCCTTTTATGGGCCTGCTGGACCTGCTGGGGCCCCTGTTGAGCCCTTGGAAAAGCTCCTTGCCTTATACGTGCCGGAGTCGCAGTACTGAGACCAAGCTCGACCAGAACCTCTTCCCCATGAAAGTCCGTACAGTAAATAAGGCCCCCTCGTTCCACCTCCTCACGCATTAGGGCAAACGTCCTCATATCTTCACCCTCAAGAAACGGCTTGCGACTCAGCGCAATTCTGTCGGGGACATTCCATATTAGAGGAACCGGCCATGGCTCGCTGGATTCCCTGTCTTCCACATAGAAGAACCTATTCTTCCATAAGTGTATTGAAGAGGGAATGCCAGTGATTATTTTCAACTCGGGGCGTTGACTAATGTAAATCCAGCCCCCCTCCTTATGCCTCTTCAGGTGTGCACAAGCATGGAATAACGGCACAGATACGCTTCTTTCCAGCCGACCATGAACGAGGTACATGAACCCAGTCAGCAACCTCCACGAGTTCGGAGCAACCTGAGCTGGGGCCAGTCCGTAATATCGAAGCACTGCAGCGAAGAATGGGTGCAAGGGGAATCTGAGTCCAGCCCTCAACGACTCATCATAGATGCAGACATCCGAGCTTTCATTACAAGCCCTATCTCCCTCTGTCGCCTCCCTCAGCCCGAACCTCGGGGGCACACAGTATCTGTCTCTAATGTCCCTCATCATGGACTCATCAAGGTAGTTCTCCTCGACAAGAGCCCGTATGTTGTATCTAGGGTTGGCTTCCATCCGGGCCCTACCTATGACCTCAACGGCCCTGCCAGGAAGAAGCGTTGTGGACGCCTCAGCGACGTTGCTACCAACACTTCCTTCTGCTCGAAGGTAACTATCCGTTGGGAGTGGGGTGGTGTTCAGATCCAATATCATCTCGTCCTGATCCACCCCGTCGTCACTATCTACAATCTCTACTCTAACGTCTGGACTTGCCATTACTGGACTCCGAACCGGACTAGACTCTGAGCTACTGAAAGAGGACTCTGAACCGGACTCAGAACTAGAACTACTATGGGACATGAAGCAGAAAAGAAAAGAAAGGCTGAGAAGAATACCGGGCAGAGTAGAAAGTTCCCAATCCGCAAACGCTCAGAACCACACACTATGCAAGCCGAACTGGCAGAGAGAAGAGGAAGAGGCGAGAAGAAAGTAAAAAGTGAAAAATGAAAGGTAAAAAACCTCATTTTATAAACTTTGGCTAAGGCGGTTCGCATTTAATACAAGGCACGCACTTCGAGAGCCCCTGAATGAAGGCCGCATGTCTTTCATTAATGACGAACACGCACTTCGAGGTGAAGGCGTTGGCGAATACGCGCGTATCTCCAAAAAGCTAAGGGCATCCATTACGAACTCATGCATCAGTTCGGCCCAAGCCGGACTCGTACATCAGTCCGGCCCAAGCCGGACTGGATATGGCGCGTTCCGCAAAACGACAAAAGTCAGTCCGGCCTAAGCCGGACTGGATATGGCGCGTTCCGCAAAATGACAAAAGTCAGTCCGGCCCAAGCCGGACTGGATATGCCGCGTTCCGCAAAACGACAAAAGTCAGTCCGGCTTGGGCCGGACTGGATATGGCGCGTTCCAGTCAGTCCGGCCCAAGCCGGACTGATGGCCTAAAACCGGACTCATTTCCAGGCCGGACCGACAAATTTCCGGACTCATTTCCAGGCCGGACTGACAAAGTTCCGGACTCATTTCCAGCAAATTTCCGGACTTATTTCCAGGCCGGACTGACAAAGTTCCGGACTCATTTCCAGCAAATTCCTGGACTCATTTCCAGGCCGAACCGACAAATTTCCGGACTCATTTCCAGGCCGGACCGACAAATTTCCTGACTCATTTCTAGGCCGGACTGACAAAGTTCCGGACTCATTTCCAGCAAATTTCCGGACTCATTTCCATGCCGGACCGACAAATTTCCGGACTCATTTCCAGGCCGGACTGACAAAGTTCCAGACTCATTTCCAGGCCGGACTGACAAAGTTCCAGACTCTTTTCCAGCAAATTTCCGGACAGATTCCGCCCATTCAGGAATGTAACTCACCACACTTCCCCAAGTCACTACAATGACTTGGAGAACTGGGGGGGCAACTGATGGGGTGTAAAAACTCAAGCCTATAGCAGACCGCCACCTGTCTTGGAGTAGGTGAACTCCAGCCTCTAGCAGCAGGCCACCACCTGTCCTGGAGTAGGTGAACTTCAGCCTCTAGCAGGCCACCACCTGTCCTGGAGTAGGTGAACTTCAGCCTCTAGCAGGCCACCACCTGTCCTGGAGTAGGTGAACTCCAGCCTATAGCAGGCCGCCACCTGTCCCGGAGTAGGTGAACTCTAGCCTCTAACAGGCCACCACCTGTCCTGGAGTAGGTGAACTCCAGCCTATAGCAGGCTGCCATCTGCCCTTGGGTGGGCAACCCCACGTCATCAACTTTCTCTCTATAAAAGGAGGTTAAAAGCTAAAACCAAGGGTAATGAAAAAACAACCTTCCTCTCCTAAAAAAAAACTCTTAAACTAGCTCTGCACTCCTGCTCATATACTGACTTGAGTGTCGAAGGGCCTGTCCGGATTAACACCCGGGTTGGTCTTCTGACCTCGTTTGCTTCTGTGCAGAACACAGCCACTTCATTTCAATCCCGCCGAACTCGACTCCTTCACTTCGGTTCCTCTGGTCATCCGGCTTAGCCCTTACGTCACTGCCGTACCTGTTACCGATTTTCGGTCTAACACAATGTCGCCTCGGATGTAACGATTCCTCGGATACGATATAGATTCAGATACAATGTTGACGCGGATACAATGTTCCCGCGAATATAAATATTCCTCGAATAAAATATAGCCTCAGATACAATGCTGCCTCGGATATAATGTCGCCTTAGGATACCGCGATGCTTTCGGATATACCGTTGTCTCAATAATATGTTGCCCTTCAATGTCGCCTCAAATACAATGTCGCCTCGGATATAACAATTCTTCGGATACAATATAGCCTCGGATACAATGTTGCCTCAAATACAATGTCGCCTTTAGGTACCACGATGCCTTCGGATATAACGTCGCGTCGCATACAATGTCCCCTCGGATACAATGTCGCCTCGATAATATGTTGCATTCATTGTCGCCTCAAATATAATGTAGCATCGGATACAATGTTGCCTCCAATATAACAATTTATCAGAAATAATATTGCCTCGGATACAATGTTGCCTCTAGCACAATGTCGCCTTCGGATGCCACTATGCCTTCAGATATAACGTCGCCTCTATAATATGTTGCCTTCAATTTCGCCTCAAATATAATGTCGCCTCGAATACAATATCACCTCGGATACGATGTCACTTCGGATATAATAATTCGTCGGATACAATATAGCCTCGAATACAATGTTGCCTCAGATACAATGTCGCCTTTGAATACCACGATGCATTCCGATATAAGGTCTCCTCGGATACAATGTCCCCTCGGATATAACGTCGCCTCGATAATATGTTGCCTTCAAATGTCACCTCAAATACAATGTTGCCTCGAATACCGCCTCGGATAAAATGTCGCCACGGATACACCAATTCCTCGGATACAATATACCCTCGGATACAATGCTGCCTCAGATAGAATGTCGCTGTCGGAAACAAGGATTCCTTACGATATAATGTCGCCGTCGGAAACCAGGATTCCTTATGATATAACGTCACCTCGGATACATTGTTGCCTCAGATATAATGTCGCCTCGAGAATATGTTCCATTCAATCTCGCCTCAAATACAATGTTGACAAGTCCTCGGATACAATATAGCCTTAGATTAACTTTTGCCTCGGGTACAATGTCGCCTTCGAATACCACGATGCCTTCGGATATAACGTCGCCTCGGATACAATGTCGTCTCGGATATAATGTTGTCTCGGATACAATGTTTCCTTGGATATAAGAATTCCTCGGATACAATATAGCATCGAATACAATGTTGCCTCGGATACAATGTCGCCTTTGGATGCGACGATGTCTTCCGATGTAACGTCGCCTCGGATACAATGTCGCCTCGGATATAACGTCGCCTTGATAATATGTTTCCTTCAATGTTGCCTCAGATACAATATTGCCTTGAATACAATAATGTTGCCTCAGATACAATGTCGTCTTGATCATAATAATTCCTCTGATACAATAAAGCTTCGGATACGATGTTGATTTAGATACAATGTCCAATTCCTCCGATACAATAAAGCTTCGGATACAATGTTGATTTAGATACAATGTCGCCTTCAGATACGATGCCTTCGGATATAACGTCGCCTCTAATAATATGTCGACTCGGATGAAATTATGCCTTCAGATATGACATCGCCTCGATAATATGTTGCCTTTAATGTCCCCTCAAATACAATGTCGCATCGGATACAATGTTGCCTCGGATACATTGTCGCCTTGGATATAACAATTCCTCGGATACAATATAGCGTCGGATAGAATGTTGCCTCTAATACAATGTTGCATTTGGATACCACGATACCTTCGGATATAGCATCGCCTCAGATACAATGTCGCCTCGGATACAATGTTCCCTCGGATAGAATGTTGCCTCGATAATATGTTGCCTTCAATGTCGCCTCAAATACAATGTTGCCTCAAATACAATCTTGCTTCGGATACAATATCGCCTCGGATATAACAATTCCTCGGATACAAATATAGCCTCGGATACAATGTTGGGTCAAATAGAATTTCGCCTTCGAATACCACGATGCCTTCGGATACAGCGTCGCCCTTCGGATATAGCGTCGCCTCGGATACAATGTCCCATCGGATACAATGTTTCCTCGGATATAACATCGCCTTGATAATATATTGCCTTCAATGTCGCGTCAAATGCAATGTCGCATCAGATACAATGTCACATCGGATATAACAATTCATCGGATACAATATAGCCTCGGATACATTGTTGCTCAGATATAACAATTCCTCGGATACCACGATGCCTTCGGATATAGCGTCGCCTCGGATATAACACTTCCTCTGATACAATATAGCCTCGGATACAATTTTGCCTCGAATACAATGTCGCCTTCGGATACCAAGATGTCTTCGGATATAACGTCGCCTTGGATACAATGTCACCTCGGATATAACGTCGCCTCGATAATATGTTGCTTTCAATGTTCCCTTGGATACAATGTTGCCTCGGATATAACAATTCCTCGGATACTATATAGCCTCGGATACAATGTTGCCTCAGATACAATGTCGCCTTCGAATATCATGATGCCTTCGGATATAACGTCTCTTCGGATACAATGTCGCCTCGGATATTACATCGTCTCGATAATATGTTGCTTTCAATGTTGCCTTGGATATAACAATTCCTCGGATACTATATAGCCTCGGATACAATGTTACCACAGATAGAATGTCGCTTCGAATATAACATCGCGTCGATAATATGTTGCCTTTAGTGTCGCCTCAAGTACAATATTTCCTCGAATACAATGTCTCCTCGGATACAATATCGCCTCGGATATAACAATTCCTCAGATGCTATATAGCCTCGGATACAATGTCGCCTCGGATAGAATGTCACCCCGAATATAACATCGTGTCGATAATATGTTACCTTCAGTGTCGCCTTATATACAATGTTTCCTCGGATCCTATGTCGCATCGGATATAACGATTCCGCGGATACGATATAGATTCGGATACAATGTTGACGCGGATACAATGTCGCCGCGATTATAAATATTCCTCGGATAAAATATGATACAATGTTGCCTCGGATATAATGTCGCCTTAGGATACCACGATGCCTTCGGATATAACGTTGTCTCGATAATATGTTGCCCTTCAATGTCTCCTCAAATACAATGTCGCCTCGGATATAACAATTCCTCGGATACAATCTAGCCTCGAATACAATGTTGCCTCAAATACAATGTTGCCTTCAGGTACCACGATGCCTTCGGATATAACGTCGCCTCGGATACAATGTCCCCTCGGATAAAATGTCGCGTCGATAATATGCTGCCCTCATTTTCGCCTCAAATATAATGTCGCATTGGATACAATGTTGCCTCCGATATAACAATTTATCGAAAATAATATAGCATCAGATACAATGTTGCCCGTAACACAATGTCGCCTTCGGACGCCACTATGCCTTCAGATATAACGTCGCCTCAGGTACAATGTTGCCTCCATAATATGTTGCCTTCAATTTCGCCTCAAATATAATGTCACCTCGGATACGATGTCGCTTCGGATAAAACAATTCGTCGGATACAATATAGCCTCGGATACAATGTCGCCTTCGAATACCATGATGCATTCCGATATAAGGTCTCCTCGGATACAATGTCCCCTCGGATATAACATTGCCTCGATAATATTTTGCCTTCAAATGTCACTTCAAATACAATGTTGCCTTGAATACAATGTCGCAACGGATAAAATGTCGCCACAGATACAACAATTCCTCGGATACAATATACCCTCGGATACAATGCTGCCTCAGGGTACATTGTCGCCTCAGATCTAACGTCGCCTCGATAATATGTTGCCTTCAATGTCGCCTCAAATACAATGTTAACAAGTCCTCAGATATAATACAGCCTTAGATTAGCTTTTGCTTCGGGTACAATGTCGCCTTCGAATACCACGATGCCTTCGGATATAATGTTGCCTCAGATACAATGTCGCCTCGGATATAATGTCGCCTCAATAATATGTTGCGTTCAATGTCGCCTCAAATAAAATGTTGCTTCGCATACAATGTAGCCTCGGATACAATGTTGCCTTGGATATAAGAATTCCTCGGATACGATATAGCCTCGAATACAATGTTGCCACGAATACAATGTCGCCTCCGGATGCGACGATGTCTTCCGATGTAACGTCGCTTCGGATATAATGTCGCCTCGGATATAACGTCGTGTCGATAATATGTTTCCTTCAATGTCGCCTCAGATACAATATTGCCTCAAATACAATGTCGCCTCAGATACAATGTCGCCTTGAACATAACAATTCCTCGGATACAATAAAGCTTCGGATACAATGTTGATTTAGATACAATGTCTAATTCCTCCGATACAAAAAAGCTTCGGATACAATGTTGATTTAGATACAATGTCGCCTTCGGATATAACGTCGCCTCGGATAATATGTCGACTCGGATACAATTATGCCTTCGGAGATAACATCGCCTCGATAATATGTTGCCTTTAAGGTCTCCTCGAATACAATGTTGCCTCGGATACATTGTTGCCTCGGATACAACGTCGCTTTAGATATAACAATTCCTCGAATACAATATAGCGTCGGATACAATGTTGCCTCTGATACAATGTCGCCTTCGGATACCGCGATACCTTCGGATATAGCGTCGCCTCAGATACAATGTCTCCTCGGATAAAATGTTACCTCAATAGTATGTTGCCTTCAATGTCGCCTCAAATACAATGTTGCCTCAAATACAATCTCGCTTCAGGTACAATATCGCCTCGGATATAACAATTCCTTGGATACAAATATAGCCTCGGATACAATGTTGCGTCAGATACAATGTCGCCTTCGAATACCACGATGCCTTCGGATATAGCGTCGCCTTTGATACAATGTTGCCTCGGATTTAGCAATTCCTCAGATATAACAATTCTTCTGGTACAATATAGCCTTGGATACAGTGGTTCCTCTGATAAAATGTCGCCTTCGGATACCACGATTCCTTCGGATATAGTGTCACCTCGGATACAATGTCGCCTCAGATACAATGCCCCTCGGATATAATGTCGCCTCGATAATATGTTGCCTTCAGTGTCGCCTTAGGATGCGACGATATCTTCCGATGTAACGTCGCCTCGGATACAATGTCGCATCGGATATAACGTCTCCTCGATAATATGTTTCCTTCAATGTAGCCTCAGATACAATATTGCCTCGAATACAATGTCGCCTTGAACATAACAATTCCTCCGATACAATAAAGCTTCGGATACAATGTTGATTTAGATACAATGTCCAATTCCTCCGATACAATAAAGCTTCGGATACAATGTTGATTTAGATAGAATGTCGCCTTCGGATACCACGATGCCTTCAGATACGTCGCCTTGAATAATATGTCCACTCAGATACAATTATGCCTTCGGATATAACATCGCCTCGATAATATGTTGCCTTTAATGTCCCCTCAAATACAATGTCGTATCGGATACAATGTCGCCTCGGATCCAACGTCTCCTTGGATATAACAATTTCTAGGATACAATATAGCGTCGGATACAATGTTTCCTCTGATACAATGTCGCCTTCGGATACCACGATGCCTTCGGATATAGCGTCGCCTCAGATACAATGTCGCGTCAGATACAATGTCCCCTCGGATAAAATGTTGCCTTCAATGTCGCCTCAAATACAATGTTGCCTCAAATACAATCTCGCTTCGGATAAAATATCGCCTCGGATATAACAATTCCTCGGATACAAATATAGCCTCGGATACAATGTTGCGTCAGATACAATGTCGCCTTCGAATACCACGATGCCTTCGGATATAGCGTCGCCTTTGATACAATGTTGCCTCGGATTTAGCAATTCCTCAGTTATAACAATTCTTCTGGTACAATATAGCCTTGGATACAGTGGTTCCTCTGATAAAATGTCGCCTTCGGATACCACGATTCCTTCGGATATAGTGTCACCTCGGATACAATGTCGCCTCAGATACAATGTCCCTCGGATATAATGTCGCCTTGATAATATGTTGCCTTCAATGTCGCCTCAAATACAATGTTTCCTCAAATACAATCTCGCCTCGGATATAACAATTCCTCGGATACAATATAGCCTCAGATACAATGTTGCCTTGGATACGTTGCCTTTCGGATGCCACGATGCCTTCGGATATAGCGTCGCCTCGGATACAATGTCCCCTCGAATATAACAATTCCTCTGATACAATATAGCCTCGGATACAATGTTGCGTTGGATTCAATGTCGCCTCAGATACTACGATGCCTTCGGATATAGCGTCGCCTCGGATACAGTGTCGTCTCGGATACAATGTCCCCTCGGATATAACGTCGTCTCGATAATATGTTGCCTTCAATGTCGCCTCAAATACAAGTTTTCCTCCAATACAATGTCGCCTCGAATACAACATCGCCTCGGATATAAGAATTCCTCGGATACGATATAGCCTCGAGTACAATGTCGCCTTTGATAACACAAAGTGTTCGGATATATGGTTGCCTAGGATACAATGTCTATTCGAATAGAAAGTCGCCTCGGCTATAACGTCACGTCAATAATATGTTGCCTTCAATATCGCCACAAATAAATTGTTTCCTCGAATACAATGTCGCCTCGGATATAACACTTCCTCGTATAGAATATAGCTTTGGATACAATGTTTCCTCGGATACAATGTCGCCTTCGGATACCACGATGCCTTGGGATAAAACGTCGCATCGGATACAATGTCGCCTCGGATATAACGTCGCTATAATAATATGTTGCCTTCAATGTCGCCTCAAATACAAAGTTGACAGTTTCTCGGATACAATGTAGCATCGGATACAATGTCGCCTTCGGATACGACGATGCCTTTGGATATAACGTTGCCTCGGATACAATGTCGCCTCGGATATAGCGTCGCCTCGATAATATGTTGCCTTCAATGTCGCCTCAAATACAATGTCGCTTCGGATACAATGTTGCTTTGGATATAACAATTCCTCTGATATAATATAGCCTCGGATACAATGTTGCCTCGGATACAATGTCGCCATTGGATACCACAATGCCTTCGGATATATCGTCGCCTCGGATACAATGTCGCTTCGGATATAACGTCGCCTTGATAATATGTTGTCTTCAATGTCGCCTCAGATAAGATGTTGACAATTCCTCGAATACAATATAGCCTCGGATCTAATGTTCCCTCGGATACATTGTCACCTTCTGATACCCCGATGCCTTTGGATATAACGTCGCCTCGGATACAATGTCGCCTCGGATATAATGTCGCCTCGGATACAATGTCGCCTTCAATGCCGCTTCAAATACAATGATGCCTCGAACACAATGTCGCCTTGGATACCATGTCTCCTCGGGTACAATGGTGCTTCGGATATAACATTTCCTCGGTTACAATATAGCCTCGGGTACAATGTTGCCTCGGATACAATGTCGCCTTCGGATACCACGATGCCTTCGGATATAGCGTTGCCTCGGTTACAGTGTCGCCTAGGATACAATGTCCCCTCGGGTGGAATGTCGTCTTGATAATATGTTGTCTTCAATGTCACTTCAAATATAATGTTGCCTCGAATGCAATCCCGCCTCGGATACATTATCGCCTCGGATATAACAATTCCTCGGATACAATGTCGCCTCTGATACAATGTCGCCTTCAGGTACCACGATGTGTTCAGATATAATAATTCATTGGATACAATATTACCTTGGTTACTATGTTGCCTCCGATACAGTGTCTCCCTCGGATATAACATCGCCTCGGATAATATGTCGCCTCGGATACAATTATGCTTTCTTATATAACGTCGCCTTGATAATCTGTTGCCCTCAATGTCGCCTCAAATACAATGTTGCGTCGAATACAATGTCGCCTTGGATACAATATTGCCTCGGATATAACAATTCCTCGGATACAATATAGCCTCGGATACAATGTTGCCTTCGGATACCATGATGCCTCTGGATATAACGTCGCCTCGGATACAATGTCGCCTCGGATACAATGTCGCCTTTGGATACCATGATGCCTCTGGATATAACGTCGCCTCGTATACAATGTTGCCTCGAATGTAATGTCGCCTCGATAGTATGTTGCCTTTAATGTCGCCTCGAATACAATGTCGCCTCGGATATAACAATTCCCCGGATACATTATAGCCTCGGATACAATGTTGCCTCGGATACAATGTCGCCTTTGATAACACGATGCCTTCGGATATAAGGTCGCCTCGGATACAATGTCGATTCGGATATAAAGTCGCATCGATAATATGTTGCATTCAATGTCGCCTCAAATAAATTGTTGCCTCGAATACAATGTCGCCTCGGATATAACAATTCCTCGGATAGAATATAGCTTCAGATACAATGTTGCCACGGATACAACGTCGCTTTCGGATACCACGATGCCTTTGGATATAACGTCGCCTCGATAATATGTTGCCTTCAATGTCGCCTCAAATACAATGTTGACAGTTTCTCGGATACAATATAGCCTCGGATATAATGTTACCTTCGGATACCACGATACCTTTGGATATAACGTTGCCTCGGATACAATGTCGCCTCGGATATAATGTCGCTTCGATAATATGTTGTCTTCAATGTCGCCTCAAATACAATGCCGCTTTGGATACAATGTTGCCTTGGATATAACAATTTCTCTGATAGAATATTGCCTCAGATACAATGTCGCCCTCGGATACAATGTCGCCTTTGGATACCACGATGCCTTTGGATATATCGTCGCCTCGGATACAATGTCGCTACGGATATAACGTTGCGTCGATAATATGTTACCTTCAATGTCGCCTCTAGGTTGTTGATAATTCATCGGATACAATGTTGCCTCGAATACAGTGTTGCTTAATGATACCACGATGCCTTGGGATATAACGTCGCCTCGGATACAATGTCACCTCAGATATAATGTCGCCTATATAATATGTTGCCTTCAATGCCGCTTCAATTACATTGTTGCCTCGAACACAATGTCGCCTCGGAGACAATGTTACCTAGGATACAATGTTGCTTCGAATATAACAATTCCTCGGATACAATATAGCCTCGGATACAATGTTGCCTCGGATACAATATCGCCTTCGGATACCACGATGCCTTCGGATATAACGTCGCCTCGGATACAATTATGCCTTCGGATATAACGGCGCCTCGATAATCTGTTGCCTTCAATGTCGCGTCAAATATAATGTTGCGTTGAATACAATGTCGCCTCAGATACAATGTCGTCTCGTATATAACAATTCCTTGGATACTATATAGCCTCATATACATTGTCGCCTTCGGATACAATGTCGCCTTCGGATACCATGATGCCTTCGGATATAACGTCACCTCGGATTGAATATCGCCTCGGATATAATGTCGCCTCTATAATATGTTGCCTTCAATGTTGCCTTAAATACAATGTTTCCTTGAATACAATGTCGCCTCGTATATAACAATTCCTCGGATACAATATAGCCTTGGATACAATGTTGCCTTTGGATACCAGATGCCTTCGGGTATAACATCGCATCGGATACAATGTTGCCTTTGATACAATGTCGCCTTGGATATAACATTGCCTCGATAATATGTTGCCTTCAATGTCGCCTGAAATACAATGTCGCCTCGGATACAATGTTGCCTCGGATATAAATATTCCTCAGATACAATATAGCCTTGGATACAATGTTGCCTCGGATAATATGTCGCCTCAGATACAATTATGCTTTCGGATATAACGTCGTCTCGTTAATATGTTGCCTTCAATGTCACCTCAAATACAACGTTGCCTCAGATATAACATTTCCTCGAATACAATTTAGCCTCGGATACAATGTTGCCTCAGATAAAATGTCGCCTTCGGGTACCACAATGCCTTCGGATATAACGTCGCCTCGGATAAAATGTCGCCTTGGATATACCATCGCTTCGATATTATGTTGCCTTCATTGTCGCCTCAAATACAATGTTGCCTCTGATACAATGTCGCTTCGGATACAATGTCGCCTTGGATATAACAATTCATCGGATACAATATAGCCTTGGATACAATGTTGCCTCGGATACAATGCCGCCTTCAGATACCACGATGCCGCCTTCAGAGTGGAGTGTATTATTCAGACGTTCACACCACGGGGTGGCCTGGGGAATGAAAATTGAATGAGTTACAGAAGGGAGGTTGTCCCCGGACATTTGAAAGGGCTTAAGTTTATCCTCTTAATTTTCATTAAAACTTTTACTATGGACCACCCTATCTAAACCAAAACAAGCTAAAACAAATACCAAGAGGGCTGTCCATAGAACATCAGGGGTCAAAAATTAAGTGAAATTTTGTCTATAAATAGAGCCTCAAGGCTCTCATTTTGGGGATTTTGATACGATAGCTTCTTTTGCAAGTTAGGGTTTCCAATTTTTAAAAGAGAGAGAGAGGGAGAGAGAGAGAGAGAGAGAGAGAGAGAGGGGATTTTCTTTCTTCGGCCAGATTTCCGACCGGACTCCGGTCATCTTCCTCGTTGTCGGTGAACATTTTCTTGCCTTATTCCACCTTCGTGCCTCACCTTTCCTTGTTGAACTTCTGAAGCCCTAGATTTGCTTTCTTAGCCAGAAATTTGGGATTAATCATTTCATGTGGACCTAAACTCTAGATCTAGAGTTCTTAGCCTAAGATCAAGTTGTTGAAGCCCTAGATCTATACATTTCTTCCACAGATCCGACCTCATCTTCATTTTCTCGAATTACCTCCATTTTTTGTAAGCTTCGGCAATCATTTTGAAGCACAAATTCAATCACTGTTACCTATTTGCAGAAGCAAAGATGAGTAGCAAGCAGAGGAGAGAAAGAAATCCGAGCGAAATGGATTTTCGATTTTATTTTGCTAATTTCACTGGAGATTCAGTTGTTTTTATCATCTTCTTTGCATGAAATCAAGAGGAGAAGAATGTAATCCTACCTTTATTTGCAGACAAGGAGAGTACATCTAATTCTTTTCTTGATCATGTTTATATTAGCTTTGATATGGTGTGGGTCTTCTTTTGCTTATCTTATTTCGATCATTTTTAGAATGAGAGCTAAAATAGAGTTTATTTTAATAACACAATACAATATTTTGTTGTTCCCCATTACAGTACAGTACAATGAAGATTGTTGCTAAAATATAGTATGATTCTATAGTTTTTCATTTATTGAATGGTTTCATGAACATAGTGAAAAGTTCATTCATTTTTTTAGAATGCTTTGTTTTGTTTGATTGCAAGTTAACTTGGTGATAGCTGAATCGGTAAATTGGAAATTTGGAATGCTTTTGAACAATGCTCTGAGTCCTCTGAAATTTCAAGAATGTTATTGATAACTTATGATGGAATTAGTTTTCTCATAGTGTTATTTTGTTTCATATAATTTGGCTTTAGTTCTATTTTTTTGTGTTTTGTCCTTTTCAAAATGAGGTTTATTTCATAAGCTAACATGATAGCTTGTAGTTATTTGATTCTTATTGTGCTTCTGTCATTGTAATTGAACTACTTTGGAATGCAATGAAATGTTTAGAACAGGTCATTGAGGTTATATTGGATATGAGTTTTTGTGTTGAATAAGTCGAGGAATAGAATGGTTTGAATGCCTTTAGGTTAGGAATATCTCAGTTTAGACTTTAAATGGTTTAAATAATTGAATGAGCAAGTAATAGTCAATCCTTTTAAGAAAATTGTCACCTACCAGTAAGTATTGGAAACCAATTTTATACATCTGTATTGAAATGGTGACAGGATATTGTGATAAATCAAATTAGATTTTAATATTTTTATTTAAAATCCCCAGTTTTGTAAGCTTTGTCTAGAAACATTTAGACAGGGGGATCATTTCATTGTTATCTCTATTGATTGACTTTTGGCATTGCTTATGATAACAGAAATCTACTTATAATTAGAGTTTTGAACACTATGAATCAAGATGTTAGCTCATGTTTAACCTTCATTTTTTGAAACTTGGGAGTACAGGTCCTAATTTTGTAAGAATCGGTAGGATCCTCAAGTTCGAATGCCATTTATTTATTTATTTATGGCTATATGTTTACTATTGGAAAGCATTGATTATTCTTGAATCATCTTTTTGATTCTAAGATAGATTCATATACTGTATGTTTATAAAGTTTTGGATAAAGGAGTATCCTACTGTGTCTTATTTGTAAACAGGGTCCTTATTCTGGGCATTTGTTTGGGAGATTGTGTCTCTTATGAATATGGCAGATAGTGTGTAGGCAATACAAAGATTAGGATCACACCAATGATTCAAATCTTTAATTCTTTTCAGGAAAATGACATTAGCCTAACCATGTTTAAATTGTTACATATCTCAGCTTGTGTTTGCTCTATGAATAATTCATGAGAACCATTTAGATCACTTGATTGTTGTTTGAAGGGTAAAATGATAATTTCAATGAAAAATTTTGCCTTCTCGAAGCTATTAATGTTGATTTAAAAAAAAATGATACTGGCATTCATGTCATGAGTTCTTTGTGAAGGTATTAAATCAAATTGTTTTTTTTTTATGGATGTTGATGTTCTTTATTCCCTTGATTTATTTTAGGAACAGTGTCAATGTTTTATTACACAAGCATTTTATTCCTAAAGCTCTCCAATTAGATAGGGGATTAAAGTATACTCTGACTCATACATTTTCACATCCATATTCAAGCATCTGAACTTATAATTTTTTTTACTTCGATTTCTGATTTGGGTGAATGTGAAGTTACAATTACAGTTGCATGGTTATGGGATTCACATTATGTAAGGAATTTGCTGGGTAGATTACTTTGTGTCAACTTGGACCAACTTCATTGCCTTTATTTCTTAAAGCTTGGTCAGCATGATTAGGTCTTCTATCATTCAAAGTTGTTTTACCCGAATGGTTATTTAATATATGAAGTTTTTTTTTTTTTTTTGATTGGTAAGCTGGGGTTAGGCAGGACCTCGACCAGATGTATTATATAAAGGAGAAAGATGCACATGAAGCATGAAAAGCAAACCCTCTACAGACACAGGGAAACAACAAAAAACATAAAGACCCAAAGAGGATAATAAAACCAAACAAAGGAAAAAACATCAAAGAAACGAAGCTCTCCAACCCAAGCACCATGGGCAGCAATAACCATCCAAAAAAAGAACCTCACAACAGAGAATTTGGATAACAAAATTCCAAAAGTAGGCCCTGGACCGAAACTCCAATACAAAACCATCGCAGAAGATTACAATCTTCTCCCGATGGATTTGGAGATGGCTGGAAGACCGCAAGATGGAGAGGATAGGAAAGTGAGAGGCGTCATGAGCCTCTTGCTCATTAACGGATGCAGTGCTATCAGGAACTAAGGTTGCAAATCTGTTGGGATGGCTTTGGTCATGTAGAGATGGAGCTGGGGCTGAGGAGCTTGACAGAGAAGAGGAAGATTTTCCAACACGGCCATCCATTTGCTGGACATAAGGGGAAATCAAAGGGTTAGCTAAGGGGCCAGCGACAACATCTGACTCCATTTGAGGCAAAATTTTAGGCCCCCATTCTTTCTTGGACTGAAATTGGGGATGCTTCAATTGGAGATGACATGATTCTGAACCATGGCTAAAATCCATACAGTGAGAACAGGCTTTAAGTTTCCAGTCATACTCAATTTGCTGATTAATATCTCCCGAGGAAGTACATAATTTGATAGAATCTGGGAGGGTTTGCTCGGCACTGACTAACACACAATCTAGCATAACTAAGTCTGGAGGCTGCAGCAGTGTGAGAGTTCATGTAGAGGGGTTTCCCAATCAAGCTAGCAATTTTGTTAAGGCAATGAGAGTTCCAAAACTTTAGATGGAGGCCGCGGAGTTTGATCCAAACTGGAATTTCTGATATTTTCTTTCTCTCCATCAAGGTGTTCGGGTCCCATCTATGGAGAATCAAGGGTCTTCCCCCATACTTGTGTCCATTTTCTTCTAGAATTCGAGTGCAATCGTCCTCACCAGAAAACTTGAATAGAAGGAAACCATGGTTCATGGCAAACATTTCAAGGGAACCAATCAGATTCCTTTTACGAATGAGAGCTTCACGAAGAGAGACAAAAAATGGCTTTTTCCCAATGAAATAACCAATAAGGCAATTTGCCCATTGTTTCCCTTGCTCTATGATAACTTCATCATCAAAATGGAGCTTCATACTTTCTTTCTCTGAGGCATTAGGGATCAAGTGATCCAGATTCGTGGAAACGGGAGGTGATACAGATTCAGTAGACAGACTCTTCCAAGGATTGGTGGGAGAGCTTTTTACCTTCTCTAGAATTAGCCTCACTGGGAACTCTTAAAACCTCCCTGATTTTCAGGATGAAAAGGATAAGGCTTAGATTTGTCAAATCCATTATGAGAATCAAAAGGGAGTTTCCCAACAGATCCTAAGCCAGAAATGGAAGCACTCGACGATCGACTGAAAATTTGAGAAAATTGCAGGGTAGCTCCTATCTTCTATGAGAGGGACACCAAGAGAAGGAGCAGCAGGTGAGTCCTTTGAAACCTCTACAGACCTTGAAGCTTTTTCTATAATAGATTTCCCCTTTAGCAGGTCAGAACCTTGAACAAGAGGGTGGGAAGCTGGGCACGATTCGAGGGATGCAGAGCCTTTTTCTCTCAAGTCACGGTTTCCAGTGATACGACCAGTAACATTTGCTTCTAATGATACATTATTTTGAAAGCAAGCTGGGCAGGAATTTGATTTTTGAATTACCACATCAGAAATTAATGCATTTTCTTGGTCAGAGGGATTAGAGTCTCCTTGGCCATTGATAACTGAGATCAGGGACAGTACTTGGCCAATTGTGCTAGAAAACAAAGCTTTTTTGTTCTCTGTGAGGCCGTTCATATCAGATACACCTGCCATATCATTTAAATGAGAAGCAGCTAGGCTAGATTGAGAGTCTCTCTCCAAATCACTAGATTTTGCAGGAATTGCAGAGCTATTAGCTGACTTTTGCAGATGGCCGAGCTGGCAAGCTTTTCTTGTCATTGCAGAAGAACTGTTATTTGGAACAGCTGAGTTTTGGTTCCCAAGGACAGAAAGATACAGGTGGCCTGTTGTAGACTCTGAAATTCTCAGGTGGCCTGCTGAAGGACAGAGATGGGGTCCATCATGAAGACCTGCTGTAGGACAGAAATGGGGACCAGCATTTGACCCTCCATCAGTTGTCCTGTTAGCAATAAATTCAGCCTCAAGTTTCCCTGCAGTCAAGGGAGTACTGATGTTGACTAATTCAATTTGAGCTATCTTATCAAGAGAAATAGAAGCTGGGATAGCAGTAGATGGCAGTGGGACTTCTTCTAAGAGAGCTGGCAAAACCAGAATTTCGGAATCCAAGGTGGTATTTGAAATCAGTGGTTCAGAAATGGAGGTTTCAGATTCAAGAGATGGAAGATGAACCAGATATTCCTTTGCTGCCAAAGAAGAGGAGGTTTAGGAGTGGATTTCATTGGCTTTAGGCTGCATTATCCTCTTTACCCTGTCTTCATGACTGAGGACTTCATCTTATCTTCAGCAATTTGCTTATTGTAAAGTTTTCATTTGTTTTATTCTTCAAAGATCTATTATCTTTTGCCTCCCTTTCCTACGTTCACAATAGTTCCTAGTTCTTATGGCCATAGCCTGATGGTCATAAATAAGTTGGTGTCTGAACTATAAAGATGTTGATATTAAATAGTCTGCTACATTTTAAAGGAGTTAGGGTTCTTGAAGAAACAGATAGAAAATTATTTTTAGAATTGCTTTCAATCTCTTTGTTGTCCTTCAGGTTCTTGTAAGAATCAATTGGGGTTATGGGCTTAACAATTCTTAAGGTGGGGTCAGGGTGTCTGGAGTAGTAGCAAAGCATCTACCCCTTTGATAGTCATGTGACTCGTAGCTTTTTCTTTCTAATCAACATGGACTTTTATTGTACCTGATATAAAGTTTCCAAAATAAGAAACTTTCTATTTTTTCAATCTCCATCTTTTATCAACTAAATCAAAGAATCAATATCTTCTCATCCTCTTCTTAAAAATTGGCTAAAAGCTCCTTGATATAATCTCAAGGGTTTTCTATGTCTAAAAGATGGATGTTTTATAAAGTTTCTAAAATAAGAAACTTTGTATTTTTCAATCTCCGCCCTTAACGAACTAAATCGATGATTCAATACCATCTCATCCTCATCTCAAATTTTGGCTAAAAGCACCTTGACACCATCTCTATGATTTCCTATGTCTAAAAGTTTGATGTTTTAGAAAGTTTCTAAAATAAAACTTTCTAATTTTTCAATCTCCATCATTCATCAACTGAATCAAGGATTTTTATAGTGGTTCGGTCTTAACCAAAGACCTACTCCACTCTTCTCAAGCTTGGCTCCTTGAGGTTTCCACTATCTTCTCCAAGGAACTTAAATACGACGTTCTTTTAGCCTTATACAGTCCGAGCTTTGAGCTCCAAGGGTCTTCTACGGCGCCCTTTGTACCAAATACAAAGAAGAGGAGATGTTTTAGCTTGCTTGCCTCTAGATAGGCTAATTACATGTAAAGCTCACTCACTCTCACAAGAAAAAGGTCAACAAATGAAAGGCCTAAGGTCTCTCAAGAATAATCCAAGGTCAAAGCACAAGAGAGAGAGGGAGAGTGAAAATCTTGAAGAAAATGAGTATTAATGCATTTGAATGCTCTTAGAATATTAGGTTAACTCATTTGATAGTTTTTCAAGAGTCCCAAAGTTCATATATATAGAGGGGAGAAAAATACACCTTTTTTAAGCTCCCCAACGGTCTTCTCAGGCTCCGGGCTCGGAGCTCCAAGTCCTCTATTTTTTTGAACCTGGAATAATTCTCGGAGCTCCGAGAATATTCTCTAACCAATTAAATATGTTGGGACACCACTATGAACATGATAAAGGGAATGTCATGTGGGTCCAAATATGTTGGGACACCACTATGAACATTCAGTAACCAATTAAATCCTATTTAGGTTGATGAATATAACTCTCCTTTGTGCCTTAGACCTAGACTATACATGATAGACCATTTACATTCTAATTTTGCTAGTTCTTCAATCTTGTTGGCACCTTGTAGAGGCTTTGACATATCTTCACTTAACTCCATTGATGCTTGAGCCAAGCTTGATCTTTTGAGTTGATCTGTATTCTTGTTGGGCTTGAATTCGACTTTGTCTTTGAATACCTTTGACTAGCCGTTGTGTTGGTCTTCTCTTGTCTTTGAATTGCCTTTGTGATGGTGATGCATTCTTCATGCCTTTCATATCACTTTGAGCCTGAATGATTTGCCATTTGTTGTGCAATCTTAAATGTACTAAAGCTATGAACACAATAACTTAGCAAATGGAAATCATTAGTACATAAGGTCTTTTTATATCAAATTGAGTTTGTTAATCATCAAAATATGTCAATGGGAGTACTTGTTAAACCCTTGGGCTAACAAGAATCCTGGGGAAGATAGAACATTGGGGACGTGTACCCATACATCTTCCAATAGATATTTTCAGCTTTTAGGCCAGACATCCGTGCATTCCAGCCAGATACCGTTTCCGGGTGCGGGAAGTGGTGCTAGTTGTGGAAGTTATATATCGAGACATCTAATGGGGAACCTGGGGAAGCAACGTAAAGTTTCAGACAGAGCCAAATATAAAGGAGGATAGGAAAGCCTGTAAACTGACGATTGGGATCATCTCAACTTTTTTCCAATCCGTTCAAAGTTTCAGCTAAGATGATGGGTATTGGATTTGCTATGTTGGGAACCTGATCTAGTATGCTGAGAATGCGAAAGGAAGCTTCGTCAGATTCCTGTCTAATGAGATATTTAGCAGAAACACAGAATAAGAGAGCCTTGTGACGAGCTGCTTGGTAAGCGAGATCATCGATATCTTGAACTGGAGAAAAAGCCTCAATTAACTGGTTAACAAGAACCCCCTCTGAAGTCATGAAGTCCGAGGGGTTTTGCCCTTGGAAGAAAAAGTGCTTCATGACTTGCCGGACATATGTGCGTTGATTTTCGCGACCTCAACAAAGCCAGTCCCAAGGATGATTTCCCTTTGCCACTGTACTATTCTCCTTTCAGTTGAGTACCTTCGCTTCCTTCATTCGGTTTCTGGTTCTTGGGTGAAGAATTCCTCATAGGTGGGGCAGATTTCCTCTAGGCCAAATAAAACAACATGATTATCTTTGTCCCAAAATTGGGTGGCTACTCGGAGGAGATTCCAATGAACCTGGATGGACGTAAGCAAAGGAAAGAACTGCTCGAAGGGGTTGGTGAACCAATGATGGAAATCGAAACTCTTGACACTGTAGAAGTTGTGGATCCTCGAATTCTTCCAGATGGTTCATGCTCTATCTACACAGAAGACAAAGAACTAAAATACGGTAAATCAAAGGTAAAACATTTGCTTTTGGCATTTTTGTTAGTTCTTTCTTTTTGTAATTTTACAAATTTTTCGGACGGATCATGAACTAGAGAGGGATGGAGAGCAAGGTTTGCCTTGACGATTTGAAAATTGGGAAACATCTCTTAGAGGCTGAAAATAGGGTTTAGATACAGATCTAATCCTGATCTCAAAATGATAGACGGATAGAGGTCCGATACTTGGGTTACGACAAAGATTTGACTAGGAATATCCCCTGACGAGAAGATATTTTTACAGAAACCTGACATTTTGAACGTAAACGGACCAAGAAATGGGTATTCCATTGAGAAGATTCGAAAGCAAATGTGAAAGAGTTTTGTCTTTATTTGTCATTATGAGATGGTCGGAAATGAGTCTAATCCTATGAAAAGACTAAATAGGATTAGAGCAGGGCTTGGGTATAGCAACCACGACGAACGATTTAAGGCAATCTTCGTGCCAGAAGATGGGTTGAATTTGGGCAGAGCTTCGCTGTCAGTGACCGCAAGAGGGGTCAAGGAAGGTCTATCTCTGTATGGAGAGGTAACCTTTTGA
Source organism: Tasmannia lanceolata (assembly GCF_043159265.1). Classification (NCBI taxonomy): domain Eukaryota; kingdom Viridiplantae; phylum Streptophyta; class Magnoliopsida; order Canellales; family Winteraceae; genus Tasmannia; species Tasmannia lanceolata. The sequence continues at coordinate 3,117,210 of NW_027518715.1, forward strand.
AAGGATTTTTGGGCAGAGCTCTGCCTCTATTGACAGCAAGAGGGGTCAAGGAAGGTCTATCTCTGTGTTGAGAGGTAACCTTTGAAAGAATATTTGGGCAGAGCTTTGCCGCTATTGACCGCAAGAGGGGTCAAGGAAGGTATATCTTTGTGTGGAGAGGTAACCTTTGAAAGTATTTCTGGGAAGAGCTTTGCCGCTATTGACCGCAAGAGGGGTCAAGGAAGGTTTATCTCTGTGTAGAGAGGTAACCTTTTGAAAGGATTTTTGGGTAGAGCTTTGCCACTATTGACTGCAAGAGGGGTTAAGGAAGGTCTATTTCTGTGTGGAGAGGTAACCTTTTGAAAGGATTTTTGGGCAGAGCTTTGCCGCTATTGACCGCAAGAGGGGTCAAGGAATGTCTATCTCTGTGTGGAGAGGTAACCTTTGAAAGGATTTTTAGGCAGAGCTTTGCCGCTATTGACCACAAGAGGGGTCAACGAAGGTATATCTCTGTGTGGAGAGGTAACCTTTGAAAGGATTTTTTTTTGGGCAGAGCTTTGCTGCTATTGACTACAAGAGGGGTCAAGGAAGGTATATCTCTGTGTGGAGAGGTATATCTCCTTTTGCAAGGAGAAACTAGATGGTTTTAAACGGCGTAGACTTTAATTGAACAGGGCTTCGCTGTTTTTAGAGAAACAGCGAGGTCTGACAAGATTGAAACCAAGATAATCTGGTTTGAAGAATGATTGAGAGATTATAACATTTCTGTGAGAGAGGACCAAAATGAGGGCGTCTCTTGGTTAAGCGTATTAACCACAAGACAGACATCCTTCCAGCGAACAAAGGTTTGCTTTATCCAAGGAATGTGATGATATGGGTTTCCAAAACATGACTCTGGATAAAACTAATGGTTAGACATAACTTCTAATTTCGGGTCAGATGAAAACTGCGACAAAGTGCGCATCGGTCTAGGGTAATGACATCCCTAACAAGAATTGCGGCAACCCGATGACACCTTTCTAGACTCACTCGACATGCCCACCGTTGGCTGGGGGTTTAGTGTATCCCTATTTAGATGACGCTCACATCTCTCGAGAGTAACTGGTAGGTTTGCGTAACTCTAAGCTCAACTTGTCCTTAGACAGGACATGGTAATATATGTGTGTCTAGTATGCTGGGCTATGCAGGGGATGAAGGCTTCAAGGTCCCTCTTGCCAATGTGCATAAGCAATTCCTTGTTCAGTGTGCCTGAACGCAATGGAAAGTTAGTATAACAATGTTTTAGTGTTGCCACAAGGGCAACGTGCAAAGAGGTGGTGCTTTCACCTCAAATGGGTGAACTCCCATGGTGTGTGCTTGAAAATTGAAAACAAGGGGGTAGCCTAGGTGCCTCCCAGGGCGTTTTGGTGTAATTTAATTGCGAGCATTGGCTCAAACAATTTTGCGGCAATTTTGAGCATTGGCTCTTAGCAATCCCTGTAGAATAGGTACAACAAGTGTATATGTACTAGAAAGTAAATCTAACACTTGTTTTATTTTCACTTGTCTGGAGCGTTCGCAACTTGTGAAAAAGTTCGCAGCTTGCGAATACCCCTGAAGGTTATATCGGGTTAAGGATAACCCTAAGAAAGGAGAAAAAATCAAATTAATTGATTTTAAATTCTTGCAAAAATGCCAATTTAACTATCTAGAGCTACCATCTTTTCATTTTGATAACAGACTCTGCTTGAGAGAGATTATCATGTTTATATTATCCCCAGCAGAGTCGCCAGTCTGTGAGAACTGGGTTTTTTTCGTGTTTGGGCAGGACGACAGGGGATCACCACAATCGAGTTTTGCATAGAGGGGTGTTATTTGATGTGCGCTACTTGCGGACTCGGGACTGTAGTCCTAACTTTGCAAGTTTAGAGAAACTCAGAGTCACCACCTAGGTTAGGGCCTTGGACCCGTTTCTATTCTTCCAAGGAAATGAATAATGACTCGAATTTCATTGGAAGAATAGTAATCAGGGGTTCCTTTAAAGTTTTCAAGTGTTTTTTGGTTTTTAAAATTTCTGATCTTTTCACCCTTTTGGTCAAAGACCTAAGGGAATACACAAAGCAATACCCTAAGGCCAAACCCTAGGGCTAACAGGGGAAACCCTTAAACTGGGTAAACTAAATATCAAAGACAAAGAAATGATCTAAGATCCCGAGCAAGCAGAGCTCTAATAAGACTGGGATAGTCTCTAATAAAAGGAGTGACAACAACATTAAGGAGAAACTCCTAAGTAAATATACTAAAGAAGAGGTACAAATAAGTCAAAGACTATCTAACAACGCTACCAAAATGACGAATGAGTCAAAGACTCTCTAATAATATTACGAAAATGTCAAATGAGTCAAATACTCTCTAATAATATCATCTAAAGGACAAGTGAGTCAAAGACTCTCTAATAATACCGCTAAAAAGACAAATGAGTCAAAGACTCTCTAATAAGGACAAATGATTCAGAGACTCCCTAATAATACCACTAAAAGGACAAATAAGTCAATGACTCGCTCTAGAAGAAGGGGTTACTCTAACATGAAGCTAGGTAAGCCTCCTAAAGGGAAAACCCTTTAAATGAGACGAGGCTTGTCTCCAAATAGGGGCTCTATAAATGAGGCAAAGCATGCCTCCTATACACAAAGGTGGGCTCCAAGTATCCTCATCATTGCCCTTGCAATGAATAAGAAGGGTACACGGACAACTAACAGACCAAGTTGGTCTCCAACTAGCAGGGGGGACAAGTTGAGTCACAACTTAGAGAGGGGGTTCTATCAATGAGGCAAGGCATGCCTCCTATGAGCTAACTCTCTACAAAAAACCAAGGTATACTCCCAAAGGGATAGGCTATAAACTATAAGGCTTGTCTTCAAATGAGAACTGCCTTAATGAGATAGTGTATTTCTCCTAAGAAAGGCTCCAGATAACTCTCTCATTGCCCCTACAATGAGAGGACAAATATGTAGAAAAGTCTACTAAATGAATGAGATGAGAGTTATATGGACTGAGCAAGTCCCCTAAGGATGGGCTTGAGATTCTATTCTTTATTTTTTTCTTGCTTGAGCGAAATCTTAATTGATAACAGAATCTTGCCATTATGCTTTGTAAATATATTCTCGTTATTTAAACATATACATATTGATTCACCAACTCGATGCAAACCAAAATACAGAATTAAATTATTTCCTTATACAGCCCAATTGTATGCTTTAAATTTCACCACATTAACAAGTATTAATGATCATTAAAAGGGAATGCTTTTAAACTCTAATTCAGAGAGAAAAAAATAAATTATTCATACATTCACTTATAAAAGCTTGATTGTATCAGTATTAATTCCAATGGAATAGGGAGAAAAGAACTCCCCTGAACACTTTACAAATGAAAATCAAGCTTGGAGATACTATCATACTCATGTTATTAAAATGTACTCGCAAAAATTGAGTAAAACAAATACAAAATCATAAAAAACTATTCAACAGTAAACACTCAAAAACTGTTTCTACTAAAATCACATACTGGTACTCTATTGAAATTGATAGTTGGTTTGCAAAATTAACCCAATCTATTACCAAAATTTAACTCTGTTTCAGCTGAGCATAATGATAATGACATGATATCATTCAATGCACTACAAATACAATTCTAAGAGATACAATTAATTTCTAACACTCATAAGCAAGTGACAACTTCCTCGAAGGGTGTACTACTGTTTAGACACCTAATTATCAATGTTATTGAAATCCAAGAGAACTGAAGCAACCCATTCAAAATAACAAAGATAAAATCCAAACCGTTAACAACCATCAAATGAATTAAATAGATAAACTTCACACAGTGCAGGAATGACAAATTAGAATTGAAATCAATTCAATCCATAACATGAACCAACTCCCAAATTAGATTTTTTTTAATGTCAGGCTTATTCAAATTATCCTAATGATTATAACACAGCTATCATATATGATATTGTCCAATAATTATATATAAAAAAAACTAATGGAAAGGGACAAATCTCTCAACCTACAAATATCCTACGGCCAAAAAAAAAAAGAAAAAAAGAAAAGGTTGGGAATTCATAAATGGCATATAATATAGAGATAATGTCATTAAAATAAAATCAAACTAGAGGAAACTAGAGAGCACGAAAACCAATAAAGACAACAATTTTATAGCCCTAAGCAATCATGCACCATGACTAGAGAATATATAAAGCTTACAAGATTGGCAACTATGTGTCCTCAAACAAACTAAATCATAACTGGAAAGCATCAGAACATACAAAGGCAACAGTTTTAATTCAAAGCTTGCAACAATCAGCCAAAAGATCAAATAAAATCTCAGAAATCTCAAAATTATAGGTGACAGATAACAACTCCAAAATAGAAAATGTGCTGTTCATATCAAACTGAAAAGATAGCTTGCGCTAGACACTTAAATCATAAGCAAGATTTTGGATACCAAATTTTAATACAAAAAATACACCATT